>NC_054479.1:84281547-84622798 GCF_017639515.1 Carcharodon carcharias | reverse complement strand
ATTGGCACCCTATACCATGTGTCTAGAGTCACAGGCACCCTGTACCATGTGTTTACAGTCATTAGTACCCTATACCACGTGTGCAAGTTCACTGGCACACTTCACCGCATGTGTAAAGTCACTAGCACCCGGCACTATATGTGTACAGTCACTGGCAAACTGCAACATGTGTGTACATTGATTGGCACCCTGGACCATGTGTATACAGTCATTGGCACCCTATACCATGTGTCTAGAGTCACTGGCACCCTGTACACTGTGTGTACAGTCGTTAGTACCCTATACCACGTGTGCAAAGTCACTGGCACACTTCAATGCATGTGTAAAGTCAATGGCACCCTGCACTATATGTGTACAGTCACTGGCGCCATAGACCATGTGTCTACAGTCATTGGCAACCTGCACCATATGTGTACAGTCAGTGGCAACTTATACCATGTGGGTAAAGTCCCTGGCACACTGCAATGCATGTGTATAGGCACTGGAACCCTGAAACATGTCTATACAGTCACTGGCAACCTGCACCACATGTGTACAGTCATCGGCACCGCGCACCATGTGTGTACAGACCCTGGCTCCCTTCACCATGTCTGTACATTCACTGCCACCCTATACCATGTGTCTACATTCAATAGCAGCCTGCACCATGTGTGTACAGTCACTGTACCCTATACCACGTGTGCAAAGTTACTGGCACGCTTCACCACATGTGTACTGTCACTGGCACCCGATACCATGTGTCTACAGTCACTGGCAGCCTGCCCCATGTGTGTGCAGTTAGTGGCAACTTATACCATGTGTATAAAGTCCCTGGCACACTGCAATGTTTGTGTATAGGCACTGGCACCATGAAACATGTCTGTACCATCACTGCCATCCTGCACCACATGTGTACAGTCACTGGCACCCTGCACCATGTGCGTACAGTCACTGGCACCCTGCACCACGTGTGTACAGTCAATGGCACCCTGCACCATATGTGTACAGTCACTGGCGCCCTATACCTTGTGTCTACAGACACGGGCATGCTTCACATTGTGTGTACAGTCATTGGCACCGTATACCATGTGTGTAAAATCACTGGCTCACTGCACTGCATGTATACAGTCACTAGCACACTGAAACATGCGGGTACAGTCACTGGCACCCTGCACCATATGTGTACACTCACTGACACACTGCACTGCGTGTGTACCGGCCCTGGCACCCTGCACCATGTCTGTACAGTCAATGGCACCTTGCACCATCTGTGTACAGTCAGTGGCACACTATACCATATGTGTGTGCAGTCATTCGCACCTTGCACCCCTTGTGTACAGTCACTGGCACACTGCACCGTGTGTGTACTGTCACTGGCATCCTGCACCATGCGTGTACAGTCAGTGGCAACTTATACCATGTGTGCAAGGTCCCTGGCACACTGCAATGCATGTGTACAGGCACTGGCACCCTGGAACATGTCTGTACAGTCACTGGCAACCTGCACCACATGTGTACGGTCATCAGCACCCTGCATCATGTGTGTACATACCCTGGCTCCCTTCACCATGTCTGTACATTCACTGGCACCCTATACCATGTGTCTACATTCAATGGCAGCCTGAACCATGTGTGTACAGTTGCTGGCACCCTTCACCATACGTGTACAGTCACTGATACCCTGCTTCGCATGTGTACAATCACTGGCAGCCTGCACCATATGTGACTGTCACTGACACCCTACACCACAGGTGTACAGTCAACAGCACCCTGCACCATCCATGTACAGTCATTGGCACCCTATACCATCTGTTTTCAGTCACTAGCACCCCGCACCGCATATGTACAGTCAATGGCACCCTGTACCATATATGTACAGTCCCTGAGATACTAAACCGCTTTTGTGAAGTCACTGGCTCAATGCACCATGTGTGTACAGTCAATGGCACCCTGCACCATCTGTGAACAGTCATTGGCACATTATCCCATGTGTGTACAATCACTGGCACCCTGCATCACGTGTGCACAGTCACTGGCAGCCTGCACAACATTTTTACACTTAATAAAACCCTGCACCATGTTTGTACAGTCACTGGCAACCTTCACTGTGTGTGTACAGTCACTGACACCCTGCACCATGTTTGTACAGTCACTGGCACACTGCACCGTGTGTGTAAAATCACTGGGACACTGCACAATGTGTGTACAGTCACTGGCACCCTCCACCATGTGTGTAAAGTCAATGGCACACTGCACCATGTGTGAAAAGTCATTAGTACCCTATACCACGTGAGTAAAGTCACTGGCAAACTTCACCACATGTGTACAGTCACTGGCACCTGATACCATGTGTCTACAGTCATTGGCACACTGCACCATGTGTATTCAGTCAGTGACAACTTATACCATGTGTATAAAGTCCCTGGCACACTGCAATGTTTGTGTACCGGCAATGGCACCATGAATCATGTCTGTACCGTCACTGGCATCCTGCACCACATGTGTACAGTCACTGGCACCCTGCACCATGTGCGTACCATCACTGGCACCCTGCACCACGTGTGTCCAGTCAATGGCACCCTGCACCATATGTGTACAGTCACTGGAGCCCTATACCATGGGTCTACAGACACGGGCACACTTCATATTGTGTGTACAGTCATTGGCACTATATACCATGTGTGTAAAGGCACTGGCACACTGCACCGCATTTATACAGTCGCTAGCACACTGAAACATGCGGGTACGGTCACTGGCACCCTGCACCATATGTGTATAGTCAATGGCACCTTGCACCATCTGTATACAGTCACTGGCATGCTATACCATATGTGTGTACAGTCATTCGCACCCTGCACCACTTGTGTATAGTCACTGGCACACTGCACCGCATGTGTACAGTCACTGGCACACTGCACCATGTCTGTACAGTCAATGGCACCTTGCACCAGCTGTGTACAGTCACTGGCACGCTATACCATATGTGTGTACAGTCATTCGCACCCTGCACCCCTTGTGTACAGTCACTGGCACACTGCACCGCATGTGTACAGTCACTGGCATCCTGCACAATGCGTGTACATTCACTGGCACCCTGGACCAAGTGTATACAGTTACTGGCAACCTATACCATGTGTCTAGAGTCCCTGGCATCATGTACCATGTGTGTACAGTCATTAGTATCCTATACACGTGTGCAAAGTCACTGGCACACTTCACCGCATGTGTAAAGTCACTGGCACACTGCATTATATGTGTACAGTCACTGGCGCCATATACCATGGGACTACAGTCATTGGCACCCTGCACCATGTGTGTACAGTCAGTGGCAACTTATACCATTTGTGTAACGTCCCTGGCACACTGCAATGCATGTGTACAGGCACTGGCACTATGAAACATGTCTGTACCATCACTGCCATCCTGCACCACGTGTGTACAGTCAATGGCACCCTGCACCATATGTGTACAGTCACTGGCGCCCTATACCATGTGTCTACAGACACGGGCATGCTTCACATTGTGTGTACAGTCATTGGCACCGTATACCATGTGTGTAAAATCACTGGCACACTGCACTGCATGTATACAGTCACTAGCACACTGAAACATACGGGTACAGTCACTGGCACCCTGCACCATATGTGTACACTCACTGACACACTGCACTGCGTGTGTACAGGCCCTGGCACCCTGCACCATGTCTGTACAGTCAATGGCACCTTGCACCATCTGTGTACAGTCACTGGCACGCTATACCATATGTGTGTGCAGTCATTCACACCCTGCACCCCTTGTGTACAGTCACTGGCACACTGCACCACACGTTTACATTCACTGGCACCCTGGACCAAGTGTATACAGTCACTGGCAAACTATACCATGTGTCTAGAGTCCCTGGCATCCTGTACCATGTGTGTACAGTCATTAGTACCCTATACACGTGTGCAAAGTCACTGGCACACTTCACCGCATGTGTAAAGTCACTGGCACACTGCACTATATGGGTACAGTCACTGGCGCCATATACCATGGGTCTACAGTCATTGGCACCCTGCACCATGTGTGTACAGTCAGTGGCAACTTATACCATGTTTGTAACGTCCCTGACACACTGCAATGCATGTGTACAGGCACTGGCACTATGAAACATGTCTGTACCATCACTGCCATCCTGCACCACATTTGTACAGTCACTAGCACCCTGCACCACGTGTGTATAGTCAATGGCACCCTGCACCATATGTGTACAGTCACTGGTGCCCTATACCATGTGTCTACAGACACGGGCATGCTTCACATTGTGTGTACAGTCATTGGCACCGTATACCATGTTTGTAAAATCACTGGCACACTGCACTGCATGTATACAGTCACTAGCACACTGAAACATGCGGGTACAGTCACTGGCATCCTGCACCATATGTGTACAGTCACTGGCTCCCTGCACCATGTCTGTACAGTCAATGGCACCTTGCACCATCTGTATACAGTCACCGGCACCCTATACCATATGTGTGTACAGTCATTCGCACCCTGCACCCCTTGTGTACAGTCACTGGTAAACTGCACCACGTGTGTACAGTCACTGGCATCCTGCACCATGTGTGTGCATTCACTGGCACCCTGGACCATGTGTATACAGTCATTGGCACCCTATACCATGTGTCTAGAGTCACTGGCACCGTGTACCATGTGTTTACAGTCATTAGTACCCTATACCACGTGTGCAAGGTCACTGGCACACTTCACTGCATGCGTAAAGTCACGGGCAACCGGCACTATATGTGTACAGTCACTGGCACACTGCACCTCGTGTGTACAGTCACTGGCATCCTGCACCATGTGTGTACATTCACTGGCACCCTGGACCATGTGTATACAGTCACCGGCACCCTATACCATGTGTCTAGAGTCACTGGCAACCTGTACCATATGTGTACAGTCATTAGTACCCTATACCACGTGTGCAAAGTCACTGGCACACTTCAACGCATGTGTAAAGTCAATGGCACCCGGCTCTATATGTGTACAGTCACTGGTGTCCTATACCATGTGTCTACAGACACGGGCATGCTTCACATTGTGTGTACAGTCATTGGCACCGTATACCATGTTTGTAAAATCACTGGCACACTGCACTGCATGTATACAGTCACTAGCACACTGAAACATGCGGGTATAGTCACTGGCATCCTGCACCATATGTGTACAGTCACTGACACACTGCACTGCGTGTGTACAGGCCCTGGCATCCTGCACCATGTCTGTACAGTCAATGGCACCTTGCACCATCTGTGTACAGTCACTGGCAGGCTATACTATATGTGTGTACAGTCATTCGCACCTTGCACCCCTTGTGCAGTCACTGGCACACTGCACCGCATGTGTACTGTCACTGGCATCCTGCACCATGTGTGTACATTCACTGGCACCCTGGACCATGTGTATACAGTCACTGGCACCCTATGCCATGTGTCTAGAGTCCCTGGCATCCGGTACCAAGTGTGTACAGTCATTAGTGCCCTATACCACGTGTTCAAAGTCACTGGCACACTTCACCGCATGTGTAAAGTCACTGGCACCCGGCACTATATGTGTACAGTCACTGGCACCATATACCATGTGTCTACAGTTGTTGGCACCCTGTACCATGTGTGTACAGTCAGTGGCAACTTATACCATGTGTGTAAGGTCCCTAGCACACTGCAATGCATGTGTACAGTCATCAGCACCCTGCACCATGTGTGTACAGACCATGGCTCCCTGCACCATGTCTGTACATTCACTGGCACCCTATACCATGTGTCTACATTTAATGGCAGCCTGCACCATATGTGTACTGTTACTGACACCCTACCCCACATGTGTGCAGTCAATAGCACCCTGCACCATCCATGTACAGTCATTGGCACCCTATACCATCTGTTTTCAGTCACTGGCACCCCGCACCGCATGTGTACAGTCACTGGCACCCTTTAAGGCATGTGTAAAGTCAGTGGCATTCTGCAGCATGTGTGTACCATCACTGGCATCCTGCACCATGTTTGTACAGGGACTAGCACCCTGCACCATATGTGTCCAGTCCCTGACATCCTACACTGCTTTTGTAAAGTCACTGGCTCACTGTACCATGTGTGTACAGTCAATGGCACCCTGCATAATCTGTGTACAGTCATTGGCACACTATCCCATGTGTGTACAATCACTGGCACACTGCACAAAGTTTTTACACTTACTGAAACCCTGCACCACTGGCACACTGCACCATGTGTGTAAAATCACTGGGACACAGCACCATGTGTGTACAGGCACTGGCACTCTCCACCATGTGTATAAAGTCACTGGCACACTGCACCATGTGTGTACAGTCATTAGTACCCTATTCCACGTGTGTAAAGTCACTGGCACACTTCACCGCATGTGTAAAGTCACTGGCACCCGACACTATATGTGTACAGTCACTGGCACCATATACCATGTGTCTACAGTCGTTGGCACCCTGCACCATGTGTGTACAGTCAGTGGCAACTTATACCATGTATCTAAAGTCCCTGGCACACTGCAATGCATGTGTACAGGCACTGGCAGCCTGAAACATGTCTGCACAGTCACTGGCAACCTGCACTACATGTGTACAGTCATCGGCACCCTGCACCATGTGTGTACAGACCCTGGCTCCCTGCACCATGTCTGTACATTCACTGGCACCCTATACCATGTGTCTACATTCAATGGCAGCCTGCACCATGTGTGTACAGTCACTGGCACACTGCACAGTGTGTGCAAAATCACTGGGAAACTGCACCATGTGTGTACACTCACTGGCACCCTCCACCATGTGTGTACAGTCATTAGTACCCTATTCCACGTGTGTAAAGTCACTGGCAAAACTTCACAACATGTGTACAGTCATTGGAACCTGAAACCATGTGTCTACAGTCACTGGCACCCTGCGCCATTTGTGTACAGTCATTAGTACCTTATACGACGTTTTCAAAATAATTGGTACACTTCACCACATGTGTAAAGTTACTGGCACACTGCACTATATGTGTACAGTCACTGGCGCCCTATACCATGTGTCTACAGTCATTCGCACCCTGCACCATGTGTCTACAATCATTCGCACACTGCACAATGTGTGTACAGTCAGTGACAACTTATACCATGTGTATAAAGTCCCTGGCACACTGCAATGCTTGTGTACAGTCACTGGCACCATGAAACATGTCTGTACCGTCACTGGCATCCTGCGCCACATGTGTACAGTCACTGGCACCCTGCACCATGTGCGTACAGTCACTGGCACCCTGCACCACGTGTCTACAGTCAATGGCACACTATCCCATGTGTGTACAATCACTGGCACACTGCATCACGTGTGTACAGTCACTGGCATCCTGCACAACATTTTTATAATTACTGAAACCCTGCACCATGTGTATACAGTCACTGGCACCCTTCACTGTGTGTGTACAGTCACTGACACCCTGCACCGCGTGTGTACAGTCACTGGCGCCCTACACCATGTGTCTACAGTCACTGGCACACTGCAGATTGTGTGTACAGTCACTGGCACCATATTCCATGTGTGCAAAGTCACTGGCACATTGCAAGGCATGTATACAGTCACTAGCACACTGAAACATGTGGCAACAGTCACTGCCACCCTGCACCATGTGTGTACAGACCCTGGCTCCCTGCACCATGTCTGTACATTCACTGGCACCCTATACCATGTGTCTACATTTAATGGCAGCCTGCACCATGTGTGTACAGTCACTGGCACCCTTCACCATACATGTACAGTCACTGACACACTGCTCCACATGTGTACAGCACTGGCAGCCTGCACCATATGTGTACTGTTACTGACACCCTACCCCACATGTGTACAGTCAATAGCAACCTGCACCATCCGTGTACAGTCATTGGCACCCTATACCATCTGTTTTCAGTCACTGGCACCCCGCACCGCATGTGTACAGTCACTAGCACCCTTCAAGGCGTGTGTAAAGTCACTGACAGCCTGCAGCATGTGTGTACCGTCACTGGCATCCTGCACCATGTTTGTACAGGGAATGGCACCCTGCACCATATGTGTACAGTCCCTGACATCCTACACTGCTTTTGTAAAGTCACTAGCTCACTGCACCATGTGTGTACAGTCAATGGCACCCTGCACAATCTGTGTACAGTCATTGGCACACTGTCCCATGTGTGTACAATCACTGGCACACTGCACAAAGTTTTTACACTTACTGAAACCCTGCACCATGTGTGGACAGTCACTGGCACCCTTCACTATGTGTGTACAGTCACTGACACCCTGCACCATGTGTGTACAGTCACTGGCACACTGCACCATGTGTGTAAAATCACTGGGACACTGCACCATGTGTGTACAGGCACTGGCACTCTCCACCATGTGTGTAAAGTCACTGGCACACTGCACCATGTGTGTACAGTCATTAGTACCCTATTCCACGTGTGTAAAGTTACTGGCAAACTTCACAACATGTGTACAGTCATTGGCACCTGAAACCATGTGTCTACAGTCACTGGCATCCTGCACCATGTGTGTACAGTCAGTGACAACTTATACCATGTGTATAAAGTCCCTGGCACACTGCAATGTTTGTGTACAGTCACTGGCACCATGAAACATGTCTGTACCATCACTGGCACCCTGCACCATGTGCGTACAGTCACTGGCACCCTGCAACACGTGTGTACAGTCAATGGCACACTATCCCATGTGTGTACAATCACTGGCACACTGCATTACGTGTGTACAGTCACTGACACCCTGCACAACATTTTTACAATTACTGAAACCCTGCACCATGTGTATACAGTCACTGGCACCCTTCACTGTGTGTGTACAGTCACTGACACCCTGCACCGCGTGTGTACAGTCACTGGCGCCCTACACCATGTGTCTACAGTCACTGGCACACTGCAGATTGTGTGTACAGTCACTGGCACCATATTCCATGTGTGCAAAGACACTGGCACATTGAAAGGCATGTATACAGTCATTAGCACACTGAAACATGCGGCTGCAGTCACTGGCACCCTGCACCATGTCTGTACAGTCAAAGGCACCTTGCACCATCTGTGTACAGTCATTGGCACCCTATACCATATGTGTGTACAGTCATTTGCATCCTGCACCCCTTGTGTACATTCACTGGCACACTGCACCGTGTGTGTACAGTCACTGGCATCCTGCAAAATGCATGTATATTCACTGGCACCCTGGACCATGTGTATACAGTCAATGGCACCCTATACCATGTGTCTAGAGTCACTGGAACCCTGTACCATGTGTGTACAGTCATTAGTACCCTATACCACGTGTGCAAGGTTACTGGCACACTTCACTGCATGTGTAAAGTCACTGGCACCCGGCACTATATGTGTACATTCACTGGCGCCATTGACCATGTGTCTACAATCGTTGGCATCCTGCACAATGTGTGTACAGTCAGTGGCAAATTATACCATGTGGGTAAAGTCCCTGGCACACTGCAATGCATGTGTACAGTCACTGGCACCGTGCAACATGTCTGTACAGTCACTGGCAACCTGCACCACATGTGTACAGTCACCAGAACCCTGCACCATGTGTGTACAGACTCTGGCTCCCTGCACCATGTCTGTACATTCAGTGGCAGCCTATACCATGTGTCTACATTTAATGGCAGCCTGCACCATGTGTGTAAGGTCACTGGCACCCTTCACCATACGTGTACAGTCACTGTCACCCTGCTCCGCATGTGTACAGTCACTGGCAGACTGCACTACATGTATACTATCACTGACACACTACTGCACATGTGTACAGTCAATAGCATGCTGCACCATCCGTGTACAGTCATTGGCACCCTATACCATCTGTTTTCAGTCACTGGCACCCTGCACCGCATGTGTACAGTCACTGGCACACTGCACCATGTGAGTAAAGGCACTGACACCCTACACTGCATGTGTAGAGTCACTGGCAACCTGCACCATGTGTTTAAAGTCAATGGCACCCTGCAGCACCGGTTTAAAGTCATTGGCACACTATACCATGTGTGTACAATTACTGGCACCCTGCACAGCGTGTGCACAGTCTCTGGCACGCTGCAAAGCCATCTGTGTACAGTCACTGACACACTGCACCATGTGTGTACAGTCACTGGCACCCTTCACTGTGTGTGTACAGTCACTGACAATCTGCACCATGTGTGTACAGATACTGGCAAACTGCACCGTGTGTGTAAAGTCACTGGCACACTGCAACATGTGTGTACAGTCACTGGCACCCTCCACCGTGTGTGTAAAGTCACTTGCACAGTGCACCATTTGTGCACAGTCCCTGAATCCCCTGCATCATGTGTGCACAGTCTGTGGCACACTGCATCATGTGTGTACAGTGACTGGCAAGCTGCACCAAATGAGGACAGTCACTGTCACCCTGCATCATGGGTGTACAGTGCACTGGCACCCTGCCCTGTGTGTGTACAGTCAATGGCACCCTGTACCATGTGTCTACAGTCACTGGCAGCCTGCACCACATGTGTCCAGTCACTGGCAACCTGCACAGCGTGTGTACCGTCATTAGAACCCTGCACCACGTGTGTACAGTCACTGGCACCCTATACCATTTGTCTACAGTCAATGCCAGCCTGCACTATGTGTGTACGATCACTGGCACCCCTCACCATACATGTACAGTCACTGACACCCTGCTCCCCATGTGTACAGTCACTGGCAGCCTACACCATATGTGTACAGTCACTGACACCCTACACCACATATGTACAATCAATAGCACCCTGCACCATCCTTATACAGTCATTGGGACCCTATCAATTTGTTTTCAGTCACTGGCACCCCACACCGCATGTGTACAGTCACTGGCAACCTTCAAGGTGTGTGTACAGTCACTAGCATCCTGCACCATGTGTGTACTGTCACTGACATTAAGCACCATGTGTGTACAGTGACTGGCACCCTGCACCATATGTGTACAGTCACTGACATACTACACCGCATTTTTACAGTCAGGGCACCCTGTACCATGTGTGTACAGACACTGGCACCCTGCAGCATATGTGTACAGTCACTGCCGCCCTATACCATGTGTCTACAGTCACTGGCATCCTGCACCACATGTGTCCAGTCACTGGCAACCTGCACTGCGTGTGTACAGTCATTAGTACCCTGCACCACGTGTGTACAGTCACTGGCACCCTGCACAACGTTTCTACACTTACTGAAACCCTGCACCATGTGTGTACAGTCACTGGCACCCTGCACCATGTGTGTACAGTCACTGGCACAATGCACCGTGTGTGTACAGTCATTAGTACCTTATACCACGTGTGTAAAGTCACTGGCAAACTTCACTGCATGTTGAAAGTCACTGGCATCCTGCACCATATGTGTACAGTCACTGACACCCTGCACCGCATGTGTACAGTCACTGGCACACTGCACCATGTGAGTAAAGGCACTGACACCCTACACTGCATGTGTACAGTCACTGGCACCCTGCACCATGTGTTTACAGTCAATGGCACCCTGCAGCACTAGTATACAGTCATTGGCACACTATACCATGTGTGTACAATTACTGGCACCCTGCATAGCGTGTGCACAGTCTCTGGCACACTGCAAAGCCATCTGTGTACAGTCACTGAAACCCTGCTCCATGTGTGTACAGTCACTGGCACCCTGCACCGTGCATTTAGAGTCACTGGCACCCTGCACAATATGTGTACAGTCACTGAAACCCTGCGCCATGTGTATACAGTCACTGGCACCCTGCACCATTTGTGTACAGTCACTGGCACACTGCACCACATGTGTACAGTCACTGGAATCCTATTCTATGTGTCTACAGTCACTGGCACCCTGCACCATGTGTGTACAGTCACTGGCAACCTATACCATGTGTGTAAAGTCCCTGGCTCACTGCACTGCGTGTGTACAGTCATTAGTACCCTATACCACATGTGAAAAGTTACTGGCACGCTTCACCACATGTGTACAGTCATTAGTACCCTATACCACGTGTGAAAAGTGACTGGCACGCTTCACCACATGTGTACAGTCATTAGTACCCTATATCAAGTGTGCAAAGACACTGGCACACTTCACCGCATGTGTAAAGTCTCTAGCACACTGCACCATATGTGTACAGTCACTGGCGCCCTATACCATGTTTCTACAGTCATTGGCACCCTGCACCATGTGTGTACAGATACTGGCAAACTGCACCGTGTTTATAAAGTCACTGACACACTGCAACATGTGTGTACAGTGAATGGCACCCTCCATCATGTGTGTAAAGTCACTGGCACAGTGCACCATTTGTGCACAGTCCCTGAATCCCCTGTATCATGTGTGCACAGTCAGTGGCACACTGCATCATGTCTGTACAGTGACTGGCAAGCTGCACCAAATGAGGACAGTCACTGTCACCCTGCATCATGAGTGTACAGTCACTGGCACCCTGCCCTGTGTGTGTACGGTCAATGGCACCCTGTACCATGTGTGTACAGTCACTGGCACCCTGCACCATATGTGTACAGTCACTGACATACTACTCCGCATTTGTACAGTCAGGGCACCCTGTACCATGTGTGTACAGTCACTGGCACCCTGCAACATATGTGTACAGTCACTGCTGCCCTATACCATGTGTCTACAGTCACTGGCATCCTGCACCACATGTGTCCAGTCACTGGCAACCTGCACTGCACGTGTACAATCATTAGTACCCTGCACCATGTGTGTACAGTCACTGGCACCCTATACCATTTGTCTACAGTCAATGCCAGCCTGCACCATGTGTGTACGATCACTGGCACTCTTCACCATACATGTACAGTCACTGACACCCTGCTCCCCATGTGTACAGTCACTGACAGCCTACACCATAAGTGTACAGTCAATGACACCCTACACCACGTATGTACAATCAATAGCACCCTGCACCATCCGTGTACAGTCATTGGGACCCTATCCATTTGTTTTCAGACACTGGCACCCCACACCACATGTGTACAGTCACTGGCACCCTTCAAGGTGTGTGTACAGTCACTGGCATCCTGCACCATGTGTGTACCATCACTGACATTAAGCACCATGTGTGTACAGTGACTGGCACCCTGCACCATATGTGTACAGTCACTGACGTACTACACTGCATTTGTACAATCAGGGCACCCTGCACCATGTGTGTACAGTCAATGGCACCCTGCACCTACTGTGTACAGTCATTGGCACACTATCCCATGTGTATGAAATCAGTGGCACCCTGCAGCGCGTGTGCATAGTCACTGACAACCTGCACCATGTGAGAATAGTCACTGGCCCCCAGCACTGTACGCGTACATACACTGGCAAACTGCAAAACGCGTGTACAGTCACTGAAACCCTGCACCATGTGTGTACAGTCATTGGCACCCTGCAACATATGTGTACAGTCACTGCCGCCCTATACCATGTGTCTACAGTCACTGGCACACTGCACCACATGTGTCCAGTCACTGGCAACCTGCACTGCATGTGTTCAGTCATTAGTACCCTGCACCACGTGTGTACAGCCACTGGCACCCTGCACAACGTTTCTACACTTACTGAAACCCTGCACAATGTGTGTACAGTCAGTGGCACCCTGCACCATGTGTGTACAGTCACTGGCACAATGCACCGTGTGTGTACAGTCATTAGTACCTTATTCCACGTGTGTAAAGTCACTGGCAAACTTCACTGCATGTTGAAAGTCACTGGCACCCTGCACCATATGTGTACAGTCACTGACACCCTGCACCGCATGTGTACAGTCACTGGCACACTGCACCATGTGAGTAAAGGCACTGACACCCTACACTGCATGTGTACAGTCACTGGCACCCTGCACCATGTGTTTACAGTCAATGGCACCCTGCAGCACCAGTATACAGTCATTGGCACACTATACCATGTGTGTACAATTACTGGCACCCTGCATAGCGTGTGCACAGTCTCTGGCACGCTGCAAAGCCATCTGTGTACATTCAATGAAACCCTGCTCCATGTGTGTACAGTCACTGGCACCCTGCACCGTGCATTTAGAGTCACTGGCACCCTTCACAATATGTGTACAGTCACTGAAACCCTGCGCCATGTGTATACAGTCACTGGCACCCTGCACCATTTGTGTACAGTCACTGGCACACTGCACCACATGTGTACAGTCACTGGAATCCTATTCTATGTGTCTACAGTCACTGGCACCCTGCACCATGTGTGTACAGTCACTGGCAACCTATACCATGTGTGTAAAGTCCCTGGCACCCTGCACTGCGTGTGTACAGTCACTGTCACCCTGCACCATGTGTGTACAGTCACTGGCACCCTGCACCATGTTTGTATAGACACTGGCACCCTGCACCATGTGTGTACAGTCATTAGTACCCTATCCCACGTGTGCAATGTCACTAGCACACTTCACCACATGTGTACAGTCACTAGCACCCGATATCATATGTTTAGAGTCACTGCCACCCTGCACCACGTGTGTACAGTCACTGGCAACCTATTCCATGTATCTACATTCGCTGGCACCCTGGACCATGTGCGTACAGTCAGTGGCAAATTATACCATGTGTGTAACGTCCCTGGAACCCTGCACTTCGTGTGTACAGTCACTGGCACCCTGCACCATCCGTGTACAGTTAGTGGCAACCTATACGATGTGTGTAAAGTCCCTGGCTCACTGCACTGCATGTGTACAGTCATTAGTACCCTATACCACGTGTGAAAAGTTACTGGCACGCTTCACCACATGTGTACAGTCATTAGTACCCTATACCACGTGTGAAAAGTGACTGGCACGCTTCACCACATGTGTACAATCATTAGTACCCTATATCAAGTGTGCAAAGACACTGGCACACTTCACCGCATGTGTAAAGTCTCTAGCACACTGCACCATATGTGTACAGTCACTGGCGCCCTATACCATGTTTCTACAGTCATTGGCACCCTGCACCATGTGTGTACAGATACTGACAAACTGCACCGTGTTTATAAAGTCACTGACACACTGCAACATGTGTGTACAGTGACTGGCACCCTCCATCATGTGTGTAAAGTCACTGGCACAGTGCACCATTTGTGCACAGTCCCTGAATCCCCTGTATCATGTGTGCACAGTCAGTGGCACACTGCATCATGTCTGTACAGTGACTGGCAAGCTGCACCAAATGAGGACAGTCACTGTCACCCTGCATCATGAGTGTACAGTCACTGGCACCCTGCCCTGTGTGTGTACGGTCAATGGCACCCTGTACCATGTGTGTACAGTCACTGGCACCCTGCAACATATGTGTACAGTCACTGCCGCCCTATACCATGTGTCTACAGTCACTGGCACCCTGCACCACATGTGTCCAGTCACTAGCAACCTGCACTGCGTGTGTACCGTCATTAGAACCCTGCACCATGTGTGTACAGTCACTGGCGCCCTATACCATTTGTCTACAGTCAATGCCAGCCTGCACCATGTGTGTACGATCACTGGCACTCTTCACCATACATGTACAGTCACTGACACCCTGCACCTCATGTGTACAGTCACTGGCAGCCTACACCACATGTGTACAGTCAATGACACCCCACACCACATATGTACAATCAATAGCACCCTGCACCATCCTTGTACAGTCATTGGGAACCTATCCATTTGTTTTCAGTCACTGGCACCCCACACCGCATGTGTACAGTCACTGGCAAACCTTCAAGGTGTGTGTACAGTCACTGGCATCCTGTACCATGTGTGTACCATTACTGACATTAAGCACCATGTGTGTACAGTGACTGGCACCCTGCCCATATGTGTACAGTCAGTGACATACTACACCGCATTTGTACAGTCAGGGCACCCTGTACCATGTGTGTACAGTCACTGGCACCCTGCAACATATGTGTACAGTTACTGCCGCCCTATACCATGTGTCTACAGTCACTGGCATCCTGCACCACATGTGTCCACTCACTGGCAACCTGCACTGCGCGTGTACAATCATTAGTACCCTGCACCATGTGTGTACAGTCACTGGCACCCTATACCATTTGTCTACAGTCAATGCCAGCCTGCACCATGTGTGTACGATCACTGGCACTCTTCACCATACATGTACAGTCACTGACACCCTGCTCCCCATGTGTACAGTCATTGGCAGCCTACACCATATGTGTACAGTCAATGACACCCTACACCACGTATGTACAATCAATAGCACCCTGCACCATCCGTGTACAGTCATTGGGACCCTATCCATTTGTTTTCAGACACTGGCACCCCACACCGCATGTGTACAGTCACTGGCACCCTTCAAGGTGTGTGTACAGTCACTGGCATCCTGCACCATGTGTGTACCATCACTGACATTAAGCACCATGTGTGTACAGTGACTGGCACCCTGCACCATATGTGTACAGTCACTGACGTACTACACTGTATTTGTACAATCAGGGCACCCTGCACCATGTGTGTACATTCAATGGCACCCTGCACCTACTGTGTACAGTCATTGGCACACTATCCCATGTGTATGAAATCAGTGGCACCCTGCAGCGCGTGTGCATAGTCACTGACACCCTGCACCATGTGAGAATAGTCACTGGCCCCCAGCACTGTACGCGTACATACACTGGCAAACTGCAAAACGCGTGTACAGTCACTGAAACCCTGCACCATGTGTGTACAGTCACTGGCACCCTTCACTGTGTGTGTACAGTCACTGAAAGTCTGCACTATGTGTGTACAGTCACTGGAACACTGCACAGGGTGCGTCATGTCAATGGCAAGCTGCACCAAATGAGTACAGTCATTGACTCCCTGTGTCATATGTAAACATCACTGGCACCATGCACCATTTGTGTACAGACACTGGCACCCTGCACCATGTGTGTACAGTCTCTGACACCCTGCACCATGTGAGAACAGTCACTGGCACCCTTCAATGTGTGTGTACATTCACTGACAATCTGCACCATGTTTGTACAGATACTGGCAAACTGCACCGTGTGTTTAAATTCACTGGCACACTGCAACATGTGTGTACAGTCACTGGCACCCTCCACCGTGTGTGTAAAGTCACTTGCACAGTGCACCATTTGTGCACAGTCCCTGAATCCCCTGCATCATGTGTGCACAGTCAGTGGCACACTGCATCATGTGTGTACAGTGACGGGCAAGCTGCACCAAATGAGGACAGTCACTGTCACCCTGCATCATGGGTGTACAGTCACTGGCACCCTGCCCTGTGTGTGTACAGTCAATGGCACCCTGTACCATGTGTGTACAGTCACTGGCACCCTGCAACATATGTGTACAGTCACTGCCACCCTATACCATGTGTCTACAGTCACTGGCACCCTGCACCACATGTGTCCAGTCACTGGAAACCTGCACTGCGTGTGTACAGTCATTAGTACCCTGCACCACGTGTGTACAGTCACTGGCACCCTGCACAACATT
The DNA here is from genome assembly GCF_017639515.1 of Carcharodon carcharias. Classification (NCBI taxonomy): domain Eukaryota; kingdom Metazoa; phylum Chordata; class Chondrichthyes; order Lamniformes; family Lamnidae; genus Carcharodon; species Carcharodon carcharias. The sequence goes on along the minus strand of NC_054479.1, from coordinate 84,605,289 downwards.
TCTACACTTACTGAAACCCTGCACAATGTGTGTACAGTCAGTGGCACCCTGCACCATGTGTGTACAGTCACTGGCACAATGCACCGTGTGTGTACAGTCATTAGTACCTTATACCACGTGTGTAAAGTCACTGGCAAACTTCACTGCATGTTGAAAGTCACTGGCACCCTGCACCATATGTGTACAGTCACTGACACCCTGCACCGCATGTGTACAGTCACTGGCACACCACAATGTGAGTAAAGGCACTGACACCCTACACTGCATGTGTACAGTCACTGGTACCCTGCACCATGTGTTTACAGTCAATGGCACCCTGCAGCACTAGTATACAGTCATTGGCACACTATACCATGTGTGTACAATTACTGGCACCCTGCATAGCGTGTGCACAGTCTCTGGCACGCTGCAAAGCCATCTGTGTACAGTCACTGACACCCTGCTCCATGTGTGTACAGTCACTGGCACCCTGCACCGTGCATTTAGAGTCACTGGCACCCTGCACAATATGTGTACAGTCACTGAAACCCTGCGCCATGTGTATACAGTCACTGGCACCCTGCGCCATTTGTGCACAGTCACTGGCACACTGCACCACATGTGTCCAGTCACTGGAATCCTATTCTATGTGTCTACAGTCACTGGCACCCTGCACCATGTGTGTACAGTCACTGGCAACCTATACCATGTGTGTAAAGTCCCTGGCACCCTGCACTGCGTGTGTACAGTCACAGTCACCCTGCACCATATGCGTACGGTCACTGGCACGCTGCACCATGTGTGTACAGTCACTGGCACCCTGCACCAAATGTGTACAGTCACCGGTACTTTACACCATGTTTGTATAGACACTGGCACCCTGCACCATGTGTGTACAGTCATTAGTACCCTATCCCACATGTGCAATGTCACTAGCACACTTCACCACATGTGTACAGTCACTGGCACCCGATATCATATGTTTAGAGTCACTGCCACCCTGCACCACGTGTGTACAGTCACTGGCAACCTATTCCATGTATCTACATTCGCTGGCACCCTGGACCATGTGCATACAGTCAGTGGCAAATTATACCATGTGTGTAAAGTCCCTGGCACCCTGCACTTCGTGTGTACAGTCACTGGCACCCTGCACCATCCGTGTACAGTTAGTGGCAACCTATACCATGTGTGTAAAGTCCCTGGCTCACTGCACTGCGTGTGTACAGTCATTAGTACCCTATACCACGTGTGAAAAGTTACTGGCACGCTTCACCACATGTGTACAGTCATTAGTACCCTATACCACGTGTGAAAAGTGACTGGCACGCTTCACCACATGTGTACAGTCATTAGTACCCTATACCACGTGTGCAAAGTAACTGGCACACTTCACCGCATGTGTAAAGTCACTAGAACACTGCACCATATGTGTACAGTCACTGGCGCCCTATACCATGTGTCTACAGTCATTGGAACCCTGCACCATGTGTGTACAGTCAGTGACAACTTATATCATGTGTGTAAAGTCCCTGGCACACTGCACTTCGTGTGTACAGTCACTGGCACCCTGCACCATCCGTGTACAGTTAGTGGCAACCTATACCATGTGTGTAAAGTCCCTGGCACACTGCACTGCGTGTCTACAGTCATTAGTATCCTACACCACGTGTGCAAAGTTACTGGCACGCTTCACCACATGTGTACAGTCACTGGCACCCGATAACATGTATCTACAGTCACTGGCACGCTGCACCATGTGTGTACAGTCATTAGTACCCTATATCACGTGTGCAAAGTCACTGGCACACTTCACCACATGTGTAAAGTCACTAGCACACTGCACCATATGTGTACAGTCACTGGCACCCTGCACCATGTGTCTACAGTCACTGGCACAATGCACCGTGTGTGTAAAATCACTGGGACACTGCACCATGTGTGTACAGTCACTGGCACCCTCCACCGTGTGTGTAAAGTCACTGCCACACTACACCATGTGTGTACAGTCATTAGTACCTTATACCACGTGTGTAAAGTCACTGGCAAACTTCACTGCATGTTGAAAGTCACTGGCACCCTGCACTATATGTGTACAGTCACTGACACCCTGCACTGCATGTGTACAGTCACTGGCACACTGCACCATGTGCGTAAAGGCATTGACACCGTACACTGCATGTGTACAGTCACAGGCACCCTGCACCATGTGTTTACAGTCAATGGCACCCTGCAGCACTGGTATACAGTCATTGGCACACTATACCATGTGTGTACAATTACTGGCACCCTGCACAGCCTGTGCACAGTCTCTGGCACGCTGCAAAGTCATCTGTGTACAGTCACTGAAACCCTGCTCCATGTGTGTACAGTCACTGGCACCCTGCACTGTGCATTTAGAGTCACCGGCACCCTGCACAATATGTGTACAGTCACTGAAACCCTGCGCCATGCGTATACAGTCACTGGCATCCTGCACCATTTGTGTACAGTCACTGGCACACTGCACCACATGTGTACAGTCACTGGTATTCTATTCTATGTGTCTACAATGACGGGCACCCTGCACCATGTGTGTAAATTCACTGGCAAACTATACCATGTGCGTACAGTGACTGGCACCCTGCACCATGTGTGTACAGTCACTGGCACCCTGCACCAAATGTGTACAGTCAGCGGCACTTTGCACCATGTTTGTATAGATACTGGCACCCTTCACCATGTGTGTACAGTCATTAGTACCCTATCCCACGTGTGCAATGTCACTCGCACACCACCACATGTGTAAAGTCACTGGCACCCGATATATGTTTAGAGTCACTGCCACCCTGCACCATGTGTGTACAGTCACTGGCAACCTATTCCATGTATCTACATTAGCTGGCACCCTGGACCATGTGCGTACAGTCAGTGGCAATCTATACCATGTGTGTAAAGTGCCTGGCACACTGCGCTTCATGTGTACAGTCACTGGCACCCTGCACCATCCGTGTACAGTTAGTGGCAACCTATACCATGTGTGTAAAGTCCCTGGCACACTGCACTGCGTGTGTACAGTCATTAGTACCCTATACCACGTGTGAAAAGTTACTGGCACGCTTCACCACATGTGTACAGTCATTAGTACCCTATACCACGTGTGAAAAGTGACTGGCACGCTTCACCACATGTGTACAGTCATTAGTACGCTATACCACGTGTGCAAAGTAACTGGCACACTTCACCGCTTGTGTAAAGTCACTAGCACACTGCACCATATGTGTACAGTCACCGGCGCCCTATACCATGTGTCTACAGTCATTGGAACCCTGCACCATGTGTGTACAGTCAGTGACAACTTAAACCATGTGTGTAAAGTCCCTGGAACCCTGCACTTCGTGTGTACAGTCACTGGCACCCTGCACCATCCGTGTACAGTTAGTGGCAACCTATACCATGTGTGTAAAGTCCCTGGCACACTGCACTGCGTGTCTACAGTCATTAGTACCCTACACCACGTGTGTAAAGTTACTGGCACGCTTCACCACATGTGTACAGTCACTGGCACCCGATAACATGTGTCTACAGTCACTGGCACGCTGCACCATGTGTGTACAGTCATTAGTACCCTATATCACGTGTGCAAAGTCACTGGCACACTTCACCACATGTGTAAAGTCACTAGCACACTGCACCATATGTGTACAGTCACTGGCGCCCTATACCATGTGTCTACAGTCATTGGCACCCTGCTCCATGTGTGTACAGTCAGTGACAACTTATACCATGTGTATAAAGTCCCTGGCACACTGCAATGTTTGTGTACAGGCACTGGGACCATGAAGCATGTCTGTACCGTCACTGGCATTCTGCACCACATGTGTACAATCACTGGCACCCTGCACCATGTGCGTACCATCACTGGCACCCTGCACCACGTGTGTACAGTCAATGGCACCCTGCACCATATGTGTACAGTCACTGGCGCCCTATACCATATGTGTGTACAGTCACTGGCACCCTGCACTGCATGTGTCCAGTCACTGGCAACCTGCACTGCGTGTGTACAGTCATTAGTGCCCTATAACACATGTGTAAAGTCACTGGCACCCGGCACCATATGTTTAAGGTCACTGGCGCCCTATACCATTTGTCTACAGACATTGGCACCCTGCACCATGTGTGTACAGTCAGTGGCAACGTATACTATGTGTGTAAAGTCCCCGGCATACTGCAATGCTTGTGTACAGGCACCGGAACACTGAAACATGTCTGTACAGTCACTGGCATCCTGCACCACATGTGTACAGTCACCGACACCCTGCACCATGTGTGTACAGACCCTGGCTCCCTGCACCATGTCTGTACATTCACTGGCACCCTATCCCCTTTGTCTACAGTCAATGCCAGCCTGCACCATGTGTGTATGATCACTGGCACTCTTCACCATACATGTACAGTCACTGACACCCTGCTCCCCATGTGTACAGTCACTGGCAGCCTACACCATATGTGTACTGTCACTGACACCCTACACCACGTATGTACAATCAATAGCACCCTGCACCATCCGTGTACAGTCATTGGGACCCTATCCATTTGTTTTCAGACACTGGCACCCCACACCGCATGTGTACAGTCACTGGCACCCTTCAAGGTGTGTGTACAGTCACTGGCATCCTGCACCATGTGTGTACCATCACTGACATTAAGCACCATGTGTGTACAGTCACTGGCACCCTGCACCATATGTGTACAGTCACTGACATACTACTCCGCATTTGTACAGTCAGGGCACCCTGCACCATGTGTGTACATTCAATGGCACCCTGCACCTACTGTGTACAGTCATTGGCACACTATCCCATGTGTATGAAATCAGTGGCACCCTGCAGCGCGTGTGCATAGTCACTGACACCCTGCACCATGTGAGAATTCTCACTGGCCCCCAGCACCGTACGCGTACATACACTGGCACACTGCAAAACGTGTGTACAGTCACTGGCACCCTTCACTGTGTGTGTACAGTCACTGAAAGTCTGCACTATGTGTGTACAGTCACTGGAGCACTGCACAGGGTGCGTCATGTCAAATGCAAGCTGCACCAAATGAGTACAGTCATTGACCCCCTGCGTCATATGTGTACAGTCACTGGCACCATGCAACATTTGTGTACAGACACTGGCACCCTGCACCATGTGTGTACAGACACTGGTACCCTGCACAATGTGTGTACAGTCACTGAAACACTGCACCATGTGTGTACAGTCACTGGCACCCTTCACTGTGTGTGTACAGTCACTGACAATCTGCACCATGTGTGTACAGATACTGGCAAACTGCACCGTGTGTAAAGTCACTGGCACACTGCAACATGTGTGTACAGTCACTGGCACCCTCCACCGTGCGTGTAAAGTCACTGGCACAGTGCACCATTTGTGCACAGTCCCTGAATCCCCTGCACCATGTGTGCACAGTCAATGGCACACTGCATCATGTGTGTACAGTAACTGGCAAGCTGCACCAAATGAGGACAGTCACTGTCACCCTGCATCATGGGTGTACAGTCACTGGCACCCTGCCCTGTGTGTGTACAGTCAATGCCGCCTTGTACCGTGTGTCTACAGTCACTGGCACCCTGCACCACATGTGTCCAGTCACTGGCAACCTGCACTGCGTGTGTACAGTCATTCGTACCCTGCACCACATGTGTACAGTCACTGGCAGCCTACACCATATGTGTACAGTCACTGACACCCTACACCACATATGTACAATCAATAGCACCATGCACCATCCGTGTACAGTCATTGGGAGCCTATCCATTTGTTTTCAGTCACTGGCACCCCACACCGCATGTGTACAGTCACTGGCACCCTTCAAAGTGTGTGTACAGTCACTGGCATCCTGCACCATGTGTGTACCGTCACTGACATTAAGCACCATGTTTATACAGTGACTGGCACCCTGCACCATATGTGTACAGTCACTGACATACTACACCGCATTTGTACAGTCAGGGCACCCTGTACCATGTGTGTACAGTCACTGGCACCCTGCAACATATGTGTACAGTCACTGCCACCCTATACCATGTATCTACAGTCACTGGCACCCTGCACCACATGTGTCCAGTCACTGGCAACCTGCACTGCGTGTGTACAGTCATTAGTACCCTGCACCACGTGTGTACAGTCACTGGCACCCTGCACAACGTTTCTACACTTACTGAAACCCTGCACAATGTGTGTACAGTCACTGGCACCCTGCACCATGTGTGTACAGTCACTGGCACAATGCACCGTGTGTGTAAAATCACTGGGACACTGCACAATGTGTGTACGGTCACTGGCACCCTCCACCATGTGTGTAAAGTCACTGGCACACTACACCACGTGTGTATAGTCATTAGTACCTTATAACACGTGTGTAAAGTCACTGGCAAACTTCACTGCATGTTGAAAGTCACTGGCACCCTGCACCATATGTGTACAGTCACTGACACCCTGCACCGCATGTGTACAGTCACTGGCACACTGCACCATGTGATTAAAGGCACTGATACCCTACACTGCATGTGTACAGTCACTGGCACCCTGCACCATGTGTTTACAGTCAATGGCACCCTGCAGCACCGGTATACAGTCATTGGCACACTATACCATGTGTGTACAATTACTGGCACCCTGCATAGCATGTGCACAGTCTCTGGCACGCTGCAAAGCCATCTGTGTACAGTCACTGACACCCTGCTCCATGTGTGTACAGTCACTGGCGTCCTGCACCGTGCATTTAGAGTCACCGGCACCCTGCACAATATGTGTACTGTCACTGAAACCCTGCGCCATGTGTATACAGTCACTGGCACCCTGCACCATTTGTGTACAGTCACTGGCACACTGCACCACATGTGTACAGTCACTGGAATCCTATTCTATGTGTCTACAGTCCCTGGCACCCTGCACATGTGTGTACAGTCACTGGCAACCTATACCATGTGTGTAAAGTCCCTGGCACCCTGCACTGCATGTGTACAGTCACTCACCCTGCACCATGTGCGTACAGTCACTGGCACCCTGCACCAAATGTCTACATTCACCGGCATTTTGCACCATGTTTGTATTGACACTGGCACCCTGCACCATGTGTGTACATTCATTAGTACGCTATCCCACGTGTGCAATGTCACTAGCACACTTCACCACATGTGTACAGTCACTGGCACCCGATATCATATGTTTAGAGTCACTGCCACCCTGCACCATGTGTGTACAGTCACTGGCAACCTATTCCATGTATCTACATTCGCTGGCACCCTGGACCATGTGCGTACAGTCAGTGGCAAACTATACCATGTGTATAAAGTCCCTGGCACCCTGCACTTCGTGTGTACAGTCACTGGCACCCTGCACCATCTGTGTACAATTAGTGGCAACCTATACTATGTGTGTGAAGTCCCTGGCACACTGCACTGCGTGTGTACAGTCATTAGTACCCTATACCACGTGTGAAAAGTTACTGGCACGCTTCACCACATGTGTACAGTCATTAGTACCCTATACCACGTGTGCAAAGTTACTGGCACGCTTCACCACATGTGTACAGTCATTAGTACCCTATACCATGTGTGCAAAGTAACTGGCACACTTCACCGCATGTGTAAAGTCACTAGCACACTGCACCATTTGTGTACAGTCACTGGCACCCTATACCATGTGTCTACAGTCATTGGAACCCTGCACCATGTGTGTACAGTCAGTGACAACTTATATCATGTGTGTAAAGTCCATGGCACCCTGCACCATCCGTGTACAGTTAATGGCAACCTATACCATGTGTGTAAAGTCCCTGGCACACTGCACTGCGTGTGTACAGTCATTAGTATCCTACACCACGTGTGCAAAGTTACTGGCACGCTTCACCACATGTGTACAGTCACTGGCACCCGATAACATGTATCTACAGTCACTGGCACGCTGCACCATGTGTGTACAGTCATTAGTACCCTATATCACGTGTGCAAAGTCACTGGCACACTTCACCTCAGGTGTAAAGTCACTAGCACACTGCACCATATGTGTACAGTCACTGGCACCCTATACCATGTGTGTACAGTCATTGGCACCCTGCACCATGTGTGTACAGTCAGTGACAACTTATACCATGTGTATAAAGTCCCTGACACACTGCAATGTTTGTGTACAGGCACTGGGACCATGAAGCATGTCTGTACCGTCACTGGCATCCTGCACCACATGCGTACAGTCACTGGCACCTTGCACCATGTGCGTACCATCACTGGCACCCTGCACCACGTGTGTACAGTCAATGGCACCCTGCACCATATGTGTACAGTCACTGGCGCCCTATACCATATGTGTGTACAGTCACTGGCACCCTGCACCGCATGTGTCCAATCACTGGCAACCTGCACTGCATGTGTACAGTCATTAGTGCCCTATAACACGTTTGTAAAGTCACTGGCACCTGGCACCATATGTTTAAGGTCACTGGCGCCCTATACCATTTGTCTACAGTCATTGGCACCCTGCACCATGTGTGTACAGTCAGTGGCAACGTATACTATGTGTGTAAAGTCCCCGGCATACTGCAATGCTTGTGTACAGGCACCGGCACACTGAAACATGTCTGTACAGTCACTGGCATCCTGCACCACATGTGTACAGTCACCGACACCCTGCACCATGTGTGTACAGACCCTGGCTCCCTGCACCATGTCTGTACATTCACTGGCACCCTATACCATTTGTCTACAGTCAATGCCAGCCTGCACCATGTGTGTACGATCACTGGCACTCTTCACCATACATGTACAGTCACTGACACCTTGCTCCCCATGTGTACAGTCACTGGCAGCCTACACCATATGTGTACTGTCACTAATACCCTACACCACGTATGTACAATCAATAGCACCCTGCACCATCCGTGTACAGTCATTGGGACCCTATCCATTTGTTTTCAGTCACTGGCACCCCACACCACATGTGTACAGTCACTGGCACCCTTCAAGGTGTGTGTACAGTCACTGGCATCCTGCACCATGTGTGTACCGTCACTGATATTAAGCACCATGTGTGTACAGTGACTGGCACCCTGCACCATATGTGTACAGTCACTGACATACTACTCCGCATTTGTACAATCAGGGCACCCTGCACCATGTGTGTACAGTCAATGGCACCCTGCACCAACTGTGTACAGTCATTGGCACACTATCCCATGTGTATGAAATCAGTAGCACCCTGCAGCGCGTGTGCATAGTCACTGACACCCTGCACCATGTGAGAATAGTCACTGGCCCCCAGCACTGTACGCGTACATACACTGGCACACTGCAAAACGTGTGTACAGTCACTGAAACCCTGCACCATGTGTGTACAGTCAATGGCACCCTTCACTGTGTGTGTACAGTCACTGAAAGTCTGCACTATGTGTGTACAGTCACTGGAACACTGCACAGGGTGCGTCATGTCAATGGCAAGCTGCGCCAAATGAGTACAGTCATTGACTCCCTGCGTCATATGTATACAGTCACTGGCACCATGCACCATTTGTGTACAGACACTGGCACCCTGCACCATGTGTGTACAGTCTCTGACACCCTGCACCATGTGAGAACAGTCACTGGCACCCTTCAATGTGTGTGTACATTCACTGACAATCTGCACCATGTTTGTACAGATACTGGCAAACTGCACCGTGTGTTTAAATTCACGGGCACACTGCAACATGTGTGTACAGTCACTGGCACCCTCCACCGTGTGTGTAAAGTCACTTGCACAGTGCACCATTTGTGCACAGTCCCTGAATCCCCTGCATCATGTGTGCACAGTCAGTGGCACACTGCATCATGTGTGTACTGTGACTGGCAAGCTGCACCAAATGAGGACAGTCACTGTCACCCTGCATCATGGGTGTACAGTCACTGGCACTCTGCCCTGTGTGTGTACAGTCAATGGCACCCTGTACCATGTGTGTACAGTCACTGGCACCCTGCAACATATGTGTACAGTCACTGCCGCCCTATGCCATGTGTCTACAGTCACTGGCACCCTGCACCACATGTGTCCAGTCACTGGCAACCTGCACTGCGTGTGTACAGTCATTAGTACCCTGCACCACGTGTGTACAGTCACTGGCACCCTGCACAACGTTTCTACACTTACTGAAACCCTGCACAATGTGTGTACAGTCACTGGCACCCTGCACCATGTGTGTACAGTCACTGGCACACTGCACCGTGTGTGTAAAATCACTGGCACACTACACCATGTGTGTATAGTCATTAGTACCTTATACCATGTGTGTAAAGTCACTGGCAAACTTCACTGCATGTTGAAAGTCACTGGCACCCTGCACCATATGTGTACAGTCACTGACACCCTGCACCGCATGTGTACAGTCACTGGCACACTGCACCATGTGAGTAAAGGCACTGACACCGTACACTGCATGTGTACAGTCACTGGCACCCTGCACCATGTGTTTACAGTCAATGGCACCCTGCAGCACCGGTATACAGTCATTGGCACACTATACCATGTGTGTACAATTACTGGCACCCTGCATAGCGTGTGCACAGTCTCTAGCAAGCTGCAAAGCCATCTGTGTACAGTCACTGACACCCTACTCCATGTGTGTACAGTCACTGGCACCCTGCACCGTGCATTTAGAGTCACCGGCACCCTGCACAATATGTGTACAGTCACGGAAACCCTGCGCCATGTGTATACAGTCACTGGCACCCTGCACCATTTGTGTACAGTCACTGGCACACTGCACCACATGTGTACAGTCACTGGAATCCTATTCTATGTGTCTACAGTCACTGGCACCCTGCACCATGTGTGTACAGTCACTGTCACCATGCACCATGTTTGTACAGTCATTGGCAACCTATACCATGTGTGAAAAGTCCATGGCACCCTGCACTGCGTGTGTACAGTCACTGGCATACTGCACCACATGTGTACAGTCACTGTCACGCTGCACCATGTGCGTACAGTCACTGGCACCCTGCACCATGTGTGTACATTCACTGGCACCCTGCACCAAATGTGTACAGTCACCGGCACTTTGCACCATGTTTGTATAGACACTGGCACCCTGCACCATGTGTGTACAGTCATTAGTACCCTATACCACGTGTGAAAAGTTACTGGCACGCTTCACCACATGTGTACAGTCATTAGTACCCTATACCAGGTGTGCAAAGTTACTGGCACGCTTCACCACATGTGTACAGTCATTAGTACCTTATACCACGTGTGCAAAGTAACTGGCACGCTTCACCGCATGTGTAAAGTCACTAGCACACCGCACCATATGTTTACAGTCACTGGCGCCATATACCATGTGTCTACAGTCATTAGAACCCTGCACCATGTGTGTACAGTCAGTGACAACTTATACCATGTGTATAAAGTCCCTGGCACACTGCACTGCATGTGTACTGTCATTAGTACCCTACACCACGTGTGCAAAGTTACTGGCACGCTTCACCACATGTGTACAGTCACTGGCACCCGATAACATGTATCTACAGTCACTGGCACGCTGCACCATGTGTGTACAGTCATTAGTACCCTATATCACATGTGCAAAGTCACTGGCACACTTCACCACATGTGTAAAGTCACTAGCACACTGCACCATATGTGTACAGTCACTGGCACCCTATACCATGTGTGTACAGTCATTGGCACCCTGCACCATGTGTGTACAGTCAGTGACAACTTATACCATGTGTATAAAGTCCCTGACACACTGCAATGTTTGTGTACAGGCACTGGGACCATGAAGCATGTCTGTACCGTCACTGGCATCCTGCACCATGTGCGTACCATCACTGGCGCCCTGCACCAAGTGTGTACAGTCAATGGCACCCTGCACCATATGTGTACAGTCACTGGAACCCTATTCCATGTGTATACAGATACGGGCACGCTTCAAATTGTGTGTACAGTCATTGGCAACGTATACCATGTGTGTAAAGTCACTGGCACACTGCATCATATGTGTACAGTCACTGACACACTGCTTTGCGTGTGTACAGGCCCTGGCACCCTGCACCATGTCTGTACAGTCAATGGCACCTTGCACCATCTGTGTACAGTCACTGGCACGCTATACCATATGTGTGTACAGTCATTAGCGCCCTGCACCCCTTGTGTACAGTCACTGGCACACTGCACCGCGTGTTTACTGTCACTGGCATCCTGCACTATGTCTGTACATTCACTGGTACCCTGGACCATGTGTATACAGTCACTGGCACCCAAACCATGTGTCTAGAGTCCCTGGAACCCTGTACCATGTGTGTACAGTCATTAGTACCCTATACCACGTGTGCAAAGTCACTGGCACACTTCACTGCATGTGTAAAGTCACTGGCACCCGACACTATATGTGTACAGTCACTGGCGCCATATACCATGTGTCTACAGTCGTTGGCACCCTGCACCATGTGTGTACAGTCAGTGGCAACTTATACCATGTATCTAAAGTCCCTGGCACACTGCAATGCATGTGTACAAGCACTGGCACACTGAAACATGTCTGCACAGTCTCTGACAACCTGCACTACATGTGTACAGTCATCGGCACCCTGCACCATGTGTGTACAGACCCTGGCTCCCTGCACCATGTCTGTACATTCACTGGCGCCCTATACCATGTGTCTACATTCAATGGCAGCCTGCACCATGTGTGTACAGTCACTGGCACACTGCACCGTGTGTGTAAAATCACTGGGAAACTGCACCATGTGTGTACACTCACTGGCACCCTCCACCATGTGTGCACAGTCATTAGTACCCTATACCACATGTGTAAAGTCACTGGCAAACTTCACCACATGTTTACAGTCACTGGCTTCACATTGTGTGTACAGTCATTGGCACCGTATACCATGTGTGTAAAGTGTACAGTCACTGGCATCCTATTCCATGTGTCTCCAGTCACTGGCACCCTGCACCATGTGTGTACAGTCAGTGGCAACCTGTACCATGTGTTTAAAGTCCCTGGCACCCGGCAGTGCATGTGTATAGTCACTGGCACACTGCACCTCATGTGTACTGTCACTGGTACCGTGCACCATATGCGTACAGTCACTGGCACGCTGCACAACGTGTGTGAAGTCAATGGCACGCTGCACCATGTGTGTACAGTCACTGGAACCCTATTCCATGTGTTTACATTCACTGGCAACCTGGACCATGTGTGCACGTACACAGTCACTAGCACACTGAAACATGTGGGTACAGTCACTGGCACCCTGCATCATATGTGTACAGTCACTGACACACTGCACTGCGTGTGTACAGGCCCTGGCACCCTGCACCATGTCTGTACAGTCAATGGCACCTTGCACCATCTGTGTACAGTCACTGGCACGCTATACCATATGTGTGTACAGTCATTAGCGCTCTGCACCCCTTGTGTACAGTCACTGGCACACTGCACCACGTGTTTACTGTCACTGGCATCCTGCACCATGTCTGTACATTCACTGGTACCCTGGACCATGTGTATACAGTCACTGGCACCCTAAACCATGTGTCTAGAGTCCCTGGCATCCTGTACCATGTGTGTACAGTCATTAGTACCCTATACCACGTGTGCAAAGTCACTGGCACACTTCACCGCATGTGTAAAGTCACTGGCACCCGACACTATATGTGTACAGTAACTGGCACCATATACCATGTGTCTACAGTCGTTGGCACCCTGCACCATGTGTGTACAGTCAGTGGCAACTTATACCATGTATCTAAAGTCCCTGGCACACTGCAATGCATGTGTACAGGCACTGGCAGCCTGAAACATGTCTGCACAGTCACTGGCAACCTGCACTACATGTGTACAGTCATCGGCACCCTGCACCATGTGTGTACAGACCCTGGCTCCCTGCACCATGTCTGTACATTCATTGGCGCCCTATACCATGTGTCTACATTCAATGGCAGCCTGCACCATGTGTGTACAGTCACTGGCACCCTCCACCATGTGTGTACAGTCATTAGTACCCTATACCACATGTGCAAAGTCACTGGCAAACTTCACCACATACAGTCACTGGCTTCACATTGTGTGTACAGTCATTGGCACTGTATACCATGTGTGTAAAGTGTACAGTCACTGGCATCCTATTCCATGTGTCTCCAGTCACTGGCACCCTGCACCATGTGTGTACAGTAGGTGGCAACCTGTACCATGTGTTTAAAGTCCCTGGCACCCGGCAGTGCATGTGTATAGTCACTGGCACACTGCACCTCATGTGTACTGTCACTGGTACCGTGCACCATATACGTACAGTCACTGGCACGCTGCACAACGTGTGTGCAGTCAATGGCATGCTGCACCATGTGTGTACAGTCACTGGTACCATGCACCATATGTGTACAGTCACTGGCACCCTATTCCATGTGTTTATATTCACTGGCATCCTGGACCATGTGTGTACAGACACTGGCACACTGCACCATGTGTGTATAATCACTGGAACACTGCACCATGTGTGTACAGTCACTGGCACCCTCCACCGCGTGTGTCATTAGTACCCTATACCACGTGTGTAATGTCACTGGCAAACTTCACTGCATGTTGAAAGTCACTGGCACCCTGCACCATGTGAGTACACTCACTTACACCCTACACCGCATGCGTACTTTCACTGGTTCACTGCACCATGGGCGTAAAGTCACTGACACCCTACACCGTGTGCGTACCGTCACTGGTACCCTGCACCACGTGTTTACAGTCAATGGCACCCTGCAACACCGCCATACAGTCATTGGCACACTATACCATGTGTGTACAATTACTGGCACCCTGCACAACGTGTGCACAGTCATGGCACGCTGCAAAGCCATCTGTGTACTGTCATGACACCCTTCACCATGTGTGTACAGTCAATGGCACACTTCACCATGCATTTACAGTCACCGGCACCCTGCACAATATGTGTACAGTCACTGAAACCCTGCACCATGTGTGTACAGTCACTGTCACACTGCATCATGCGTGTATAGTCACTGGCACACTGCACCACATGTGTACAGTCACTGGCACCCTGCACCATGTGTGTAAAGTCACTGGCACCCTGCACCATGTGCGTACAGTTACTGGCACCCTGCACCATATGTGTACAGTCACTGGAATCTTATTCCATGTGTCTACAGTCACTGGCACCCTGCACCATGTGTGTACAGTCAGTGGCAACCTATACCATGTGTGTAAATTCCCTGGCACCCTGCACTGCGTGTGTACATTCACTGGCACACTGCACCACATGTGTACAGTCACTGGCACCCTGCACCATGTACGTACAGTCACTGGCACCCTGCACCACATGTGTACAGTCAATGGGACCCTGCACCATGTGTGTACAGTCACTGGTACCCTACACCAAATGTGTACAGTCACCGGCACTTTGCACCATGTTTTTATAGACACTGGCACCCTGCACCATGTGTGTACCGTCAGTTGCAACTTATACCATGTGTGTAAAGTCCCTGGCACATGGCAATGCATGTGTACAGGCACTGGCACCCTGAAACATGTCTGTACAGTCACTGGCAACCTGCACCACATGTGTACAGTCACCGGCAACCTGCACCATGTGTGTACAGAACCTGGCTCACAGCACGATGTCTGTACATTCACTGGCACCCTATACCATTTGTCTACAGTCAATGCCAGCCTGCACCATGTGTGTAGGGTCGCTGGCACCCTTCACCATATGTGTACAGTCACTGACACCCTGCTCCGCATTTGTACAGTCACTGACAGCCTGCACCATATGTGTACTGTCACTGACACCCTACACCACATGTGTACAGTCAATAGCACCCTGCACCATCTGTGTACAGTCATTGGCACCCTAGACCATCTGTTTTCAGTCACTGGCATCCCACACCGCATGTGTACAGTCACTGACACCCTTCAAGGCGTATGTAAAGTCACTGGCATACTGCACCATGTGTGTACCGTCACTGGCATCCTGCACCTTGTTTGTACAGGGACTGGCACCCTGCACCATATGTGTACAGTCCCGGAAATCCTACACCGCTTTTGTAAAGTCACTGGCTCACTGCACCATGTGTGTGCAGTGAATGGCACCCTTCACCATCTGTGTACAGTCACTGAAACACTGCACCATGTGTGTACAGTCACTGGCACCCTGCACCATGTGTGTACATTCACTGGCACACTGCACCACATGTGTACAGACACTGGCACCCTGCACCATGTGTGTAAAGTCACTGGCACCCTGCACCATGTGTGTACAGTCACTGGCACCCTGCACCATGTGTGTACATTCACTAGCACACTTCACCACATGTGTACAGTCACTGGCACCCGATACCATGTGTCTAGAGTCACTGCCACCCTGCACCACGTGTGTACAGTCACTGGCAACCTATTCCATGTGTCTACATTCGCTGGCACCCTGAACCGTGTGCGTGCAGACAGTGGCAAACTATACCATGTGTGTAAAGTCCCTGGCACCCTGTACTTCATGTGTACAGTCACTGGCACCCTGCACCATCCGTGTACAGTTAGTGGCAACCTATACTATGTGTATAAAGTCCCTGGTACCCTGCACTGCGTTTGTACAGTCATTAGTACCCTATACCACGTGTGCAAAGTCACTGGCAAACTTCACCACATGTGTACAGTCACTGGCAGCCGATACCATGTGTCTACAGTCACTGGCACCCTGCACCATGTGTGTACAGTCATTATTACCCTATACCACATTTGCAAAGTCACTGGCACACTTCACCGCATGTGTAAAGTCACTGGCACACGGCACTATATGTGTACAGTCACCAGCGCCCTATACCATGTGTCTACAGTCATTGGCACCCTGCACCATATGTGTACAGTCAGTGGCAATATATACCATGTGCAAAAGTCCCTGGCACACTGCAATGCTTGTGTGCAGTCACTGGCACCATGAAACATGTCTGTACCATCACTGGCATCCTGCACCACATGTGTGCTGTCTCTGGCACCCTGCACCATGTGCGTACAGTCACTGGCACCCTGCACCACGTGTGTACAGCCAATGGCACCCTGCACCATGTGTGTACAGTCATCTGAACCCTATACCACGTGTGCAAAGTCACTGGCACACTTCACCGCTTGTGTAAAGTCACTGGCACATGGCACTATATGTGTACAGTCACTGGCGCCCTATACCATGTGCCTACAGTCATTGGCACCCTGCACCATGTGTGTACCGTCAGTTGCAACTTATACCATGTGTGTAAAGTCCCTGGCACACGGCAATGCATGTGTACAGGCACTGGCACCCTGAAACATGTCTGTACAGTCACTGGCAACCTGCACCACATGTGTACAGTCACCGGCACCCTGCACCATGTGTGTACAGAATCTGGCTCACAGCACGATGTCTGTACATTCACTGGCACCCTATACCATGTGTCTACATTCAATGGCAGCCTGCACCATGTGTGTAGGGTCGCTGGCACCCTTTACCATATGTGTACAGTCACTGACACCCTGCTCCGCATTTGTACAGTCACTGGCAGCCTGCACCATATGTGTACTGTCACTGACACCCTACACCACATGTGTACAGTCATTGGCACCCTATACCATCTGTTTTCAGTCACTGGCACCCCACACCGCATGTGTACAGTCACTGGCACCCTTCAAGGCGTGTGTAAAGTCACTGGCATTCTGCACCATGTGTGTACCGTCACTGACATCCTGCACCTTGTTTGTACAGGGACTGGCACCCTGCACCATATGTGTACAATCCCTGAAATCCTACACCACTTTTGTAAAGTCACTGGCTCACTGCACCATGTGTGTGCAGTGAATGGCACCCTTCACCATCTGTGTACAGTCACTGAAACCCTGCACCATGTGTGTACAGTCACTGACACCCTGCACCATGTGTGTACATTCACTGGCACACTGCACCACATGTGTACAGACACTGGCACCCTGCACCATGTGTGTAAAGTCACTGGCACCCTGCATCATGTGTGTACAGTCACTGGCACTCTGCACCATATGTTTACAGTCACTGGCATCGTATTCCATGTGTCCACAGTCACTGGCACACTGCACCATGTGTGTACAGTCAGTGGCAACCTATACCATGTGTGTAAAGTCCCTGGCACCCTGCACTGCGTGTGTACAGTCACTGGCACACTACACCACATGTGTACTGTCACTGGCACCCTGCACCATGTGCGTACAGTCACTGGCACTCTGCACCATGTGTGTACATTCAATGGCACCCTGCACCATGTGTGTACAGTCACTGGTACCCTGCACCATATGTGTACAGTCACTGGCACCCTATTCCATGTGTTTACATTCGCTGGCACCCTGGACCATGTGTGTACAGTCACTGGCACCCTCCACCGTGTGTGTAAAATCACTGGCACACTGCACCATGTGTGTACAGTCATTAGAACCCTATATCATGTGTGTAAAGTCACTGGCAAACTATACTACATGTTGAAAGTCACTGGCACACTGCACCATGTGTGTACAGTCACTGGCACCCTCCACCGTGTGTGTAAAATCACTGGCACACTGCACCATGTGTGTACAGTCATTAGTACCCTATACCACGTGTGTGAAGTCACTGGCAAACTTCACTGCATGTTGAAAGTCACTGGCACACTGCACCATCTGTGTACAGTCACTGACACCCTGCACCGCATGTGTACATTCACTGGCACACTGCACCATGTGAGTAAAGTCACTGAAACCCTACACCACGTGCGTACAGTCACTGGAACCCTGCACCATGTGTTTACAATCAATAGCACCATGCATCACCGGTATACAGTCATTGGCACACTATACCATATGTGTACAATTACTGGCACCCTGCACAGCGTGTGCACAGTCACTGGCATGCTGCAAAGCCATCTGTGTACAGGCATGACACCCTGCACCATGAGTGTACAGTCAATGGCACCCTGCACCATGTGTGTAAAGTCACTGGCACCTTGCACCATGTGTGTGCAGTCACTGGCACCCTGCACCATATGTGTACAGTCACTGGCATCCTATTCCATGTGTCTATAGTCACTGGCACACTGCACCATGTGTGTACAGTCAGTGGCAACCTATACCATGTGTGTAAAATCCCTGGCACCCTGCACTGCGTGTGTACAGTCACTGGCACCCTGCACCAAATGTGTACAGTCACCGGCACTTTGCACCATGTTTGTTTAGACACTGGCACCCTGCACCATGTGTGTACAGACATTAGTACCTATACCACGTGTGCAAAGTCACTAGCACACTTCACCACATGTGTACAGTCACTGGCACCCGATACCATGTGTCTAGAGTCACTGCCACCCTGAACCATGTGCGTACAGTCAGTGTTAAACTATACTATTTGTGTAAAGTCCCTGGCACCCTGTACTTCGTGTGTACAGTCACTGGCACACTGCACCATGTGTGTATCATCAGTGGCACCCTGCACCATATGTGTACAGTCACTGGCGCCCTATGCCATGTGTCTACAGTCACTGGCACCCTGCACCATGTGTATATGGTCACTGGCACCGTATAACATGTGTGTAAATTCACTGACACACTGCACTGCATGTGTACAGTCACCGGCACTTTGCACCATGTTTGTATAGACACTGGCACCCTGCAGCATGTGCGTACAGTCATTAGTACCCTATCCCACGTGTGCAAAGTCACTAGCACACTTCACCACATGTGTACAGTCACTGGCACCCGATACCATGTGTCTAGAGTCACTGCCACCCTGCACCAAGTGTGTACAGTCACTGGTAACCTATTCCATGTGTCTACATTCGCTGTCACCCTGAACCATGTGCATACAGTCAGTGTTAAACTATACTATCCTCTATCTCTCCGCCCCCCACACACACACCTTAAACCAGTTTATATTTCAACTCTTTCTTGGACTCGAACTCAAGTTCTGTTGAAGGGTCATGAGGACTCGAAACGTCAACTCTTTTCTTCTCCGCCGATGCTGCCAGACCTGCTGAGTTTTTCCAGGTAATTCTGTTTTTGTTTTAAACTATACTATTTGTGTAAGTTCCCTGGCACCCTGTACTTCGTGTGTACAGTCACTGGCACCCTGCACCATCCGTGTACAATTAGTGGCAACCTATACTATGTGTGTAAAGTCCCTGGTACCCTGCACTGCGTTTGTACAGTCATTAGTACCCTATACCACGTGTGCAAATTCACTGGCAAACTTCACCAGATGTGTACAGTCACTGGCAGCTGATACCATGTGTCTACAGTCACTGGCACCCTGCACCATGTGTGTACAGTCATTATTACCCTATACCACATTTGCAAAGTCACTGGCACACTTCACCGCATGTGTAAAGTCACTGGCACACGGCACTATATGTGTACAGCCACTGGCGCCCTATACCATGTGTCTACAGTCATTGGCACCCTGCACCATGTGTGTATAGTCAGTGGCAATATATACCATGTGTATAAAGTCCCTGGCACACTGCAATGCTTGTGTGCAGTCACTGGCACCATGAAACATGTCTGTACCATCACTGGCACCCTGGACCATGTGTGTACAGTTTCTGGCACCCTGCACCATGTGCGTACAGTCACTGGCAACCTGCACCACGTGTGTACAGCCAATGGCACCCTGCACCATGTTTGTACAGTCATTTGTACCCTATACCACGTTTGCAAAGTCACTGGCACACTTCACCGCTTGTGTAAAGTCACTGGCACATGGCACTATATGTGTACAGTCACTGGCACCCTATGCCATGTGTCTACATTCATTGGCACCCTGCACCATGTGTGTAGAGTCAGTGACAACTTATACCATGTGTATAAAGTCCCTGGCACACTGCAATGCTTGTGTACAGGCACTGGCACCATGAAACATGTCTGTACCGTCACTGGCATCCTGCACCACATGTGTACAGTCACCAGCACCTTGTAACATATTTGTATAGTCTCTGGCACCCCTCACCATACGTGTAGATTCACTGACAACCTGCTCCACTTGTGTACAGTCACTGGCACCCTGCACCATATGTGTACAGTCACTGATACCCACCACCATGTGTGTACAGTCGATGGCACACTGCACCATCTGTGTACAATCATTGGCACTTTGCAATATCTGTGTACAGTCATTGGAACACTATCCCATGTGTATACAATCACTGACACATTGCACCGCGTGTGTAAAGTCACTGGCATGCAGTAAAGTCATCTGTGTACAGTAACTGACACCCTTCACCATGTGTCGACAATCACTGGCCTTCTGCACCGTGCATGTACAGTCAGTGGCACCCTGCACCATATGTGTACAGTCATTAGTAACCTAAACCACGTGTGCAGAGTCACTGGCACACCACCACATGTGTACAGTCACTGGCGCCCTATACCATGTGTCTACAGTCATTGGCACCCTGCACCATGTGTGTACAGTCAGTGGCAACTTATACCATGTGTGTAAAGTCCCTGGCACACTGCAATGCTTGTGTACAGGCACTGGCACCCTGAAGCATGTCTGTACAGTCACTGGCATCCTGCACCACATGTGTACAGTCACCGGCACCCTGAACCATGTGTGTACAGACCCTAGCTCCCGGCACCATGTCTATACATTCACTGGCACCCTATACCATGTGTCAACATTCAATGGTGGCCTGCATCATGTGTGTACGGTCTCTGACGCCCTTCACCATACGTGTACAGTCACTGATACGCAGCTCCGCATGTGTACAGTCACTGGCAGCCTGCACCATATGTTTACTGTCACTGACACCCTACACCAGGTGTGTACAGTCAATAGCACCCTGCACCATCTGTGTACAGTCATTGGCACCCTATAGCGTCTGTCTTCAGTCACTGGCACCCCGCACCACATGTGTACAGTCACTGGCATCCTGCACCATGTGTGTACCGTCACTGGCATTCTGCACCATGTTTGGACAGTGACTGGCACCCTGCACCATATGCGTACAGTGACTGACATTCTACAGGGCTTTTGTACAGTCACTGGCACCCTGCACCAGGTGTGTACAGTCAATGGCACCCTGCAACATCTGTGTACACTCATTGGCACACTATCCCATGTGTGTACAATCAGTGGCACCCTGCACCACGTGTGTAAAGTCACCGACACCCTGCACCATGTGCAAACAGTCACTGGCACACTGCACTGTGCATGTACAGACACTGGCAAACTGCACAACGTGTGTACGGTCACTGAAGCCCTGCACCATGTGTGTACAGTCACTGGCACCTTTCACTGTGTATGTACAGTCACTGACGCCCTGCACTAAGTGTGTACAGTCACTGGCACACTGCACAGTGTGCGTAATGTCACTGGCACATTGCAACATGTGTGTACAGTCAGTGGCACACTCCACTGTGTGTGTAAAGTCACTGGCACAGTGCACCATGTGTTCACAGTCCCTGAATCCCCTGCACCATGTGTGCACCATCAGTGGCACACTCTACCATGTCTGGACAGTTACTGGCAAGCTGCACCAAATGAGTACAGTCACTGGCACCCTGTGACATGTCTGTACCGTCACTCGCACCCTGCACCAATTGTGTACAATCAGTGGCATCCTGCACCACATGTGTACAGTCGCCGCCACCCTGCACCATGTTTGTGCATCACTGGCACCCTATACCATGTGTCTACAGTCAATGGCAGCCTGCACCATGTGTGTACAATCACTGGCATCCTGCGTCACGTGTGTACAGTCACTGGCACTCTGCTCCGCGTATGTACAGTCACTGGCACACTGCACCATGTGTGTACCATCAGTGGCACCCTGCACCATATGTGTACAGTCACTGGCACCCTATGCCACATGTCTACAGTCACTGGCACCCTGCACCATGTGTATATGGTCACTGGCACCGTATACCATGTGTGTAAATTCACTGGCACACTGCACTGCATGTGTACAGTCACCGGCACTCTGCACCATGTGTGTACGATCACTGTCACCCTGCACCACATGTGTGCAGTCCCTGAAACTCTGCACTATATGTGTACAGTCGCTGAAACACTAAACAACGTGTGTACAGTCACTGGCCACCTGCACCATTTGTGTAGAGTCAATGGCACCCTATACCATGTGTCTACAGTCACTGGAACCGTGCACATTGTGTGTACAGTCACTGGCACCCTGCACAATCTGTGTACAGTCAATGGCACCATGTATCACCTGTATACAGTCATTGGCACACTATACCATGTGTGTACAATCACTGGCACCCTGCATAGCACGCGCACAGTTACTGGCATGCTGCAAAGCCAGCTGTGTAAATTCACTGGCATCGAATCCGCCCCTCCGACCTTTTCAGTGGTTGGCGGAGAGGAGGGCTGTGGCCGCAGGGGTGACCAGGATCGGGGACGTGCTGGGTGGCGGAGGACTGGGCTGGATGCTCCCGCAGGAGTTGGCACGACGCGCGTCTGTGAGTGTCCAGGTCGCAGCCGATGCCATCCAAGACCTGAGAACGGTTGTGCTCGGACCCGACGTTATTTTGGGTCTTGAGGTGGCCCAGGTGCGCGGTGGTCTTCCGTCTGAACGTTCCCCTATTCGGACAGAATTCCACATTGGCCCCAAGCCCCGAACCCTCCCTCGGGTGCTGGTGCCCCACAATATGAGCCGCCTCGGGGACATGCCCTCTGTGCCTTTTGGCACGGCAAAGAGGGGCTTTTTGTATGGACTGCTGCTGCACACCTTCCATTTTCTCGCCCTTGTCCGTCGCCCGGACACGCCCTGGCGTGCCTTGTTGCCGTCCGGCGGCGGAGGCCCCCGATGGGAGGCCCTCTACGGAGGTGTCCTCCCCCTTTCTATCGGGGACCTGGGTTGGAGGGTGTTGCATGCAGCAGTCCCCTATAATAAGAGGATGCATAGGTTCATGGACTCTCAGGACACATGCCCTTTTTGCGGTCTTGTGGAGTTCGTGGACCATGTATACATAGGGTGTTGTAGGCTGCACTCCCTTTTTAGTTATTTGAAAAACCTTTTATTGATGTTTTGTTTGCACTTCAGCCCCACGCTCCTGATCTATGGGCACCCGGTGCGGAAGGGGGTCGGGAAGGAGGAGGACCTCCTCGTGAACCTGCTCCTGGGTCTGGCCAAGTTGGCCATAGACAGGTCCAGGCAGCGGGCGATCGACGGGGGAGTCCCGCCCGATTGTTTGTCCCTCTTCCGTGGCTACGTTCGCAGCCGGATGTCCCTGGAGAGGGAGCACGCAGTGTCTGCTGGCACTCTCGAGGCCTTCCGTGCTCGGTGGGCACCACGGGGACTGGGGTGTTTTGTTGACTCCTTTAATCACATTTTGATTTAAAGTTTGTAAGGTTCCTTTAAATTTTTGTCCTTGGTTTTACAGCTGACCTGATTAGGGGCTGTGCCCGATTTATCCCAATTTTGTTGATTTGGTTTTCATTTAAAAGATTATCATTGTACAGTCATTGGCACACTATACCATGTGTGTACAGTCACTGGAACCCTGCACTGCATGTGTACAGTCACTGGCAACCTGCACCACGTGTGTACAGTCGTTGGCATCCTGCACCATGTGTGTACAGTCAGTGGCACCCTGCACCCTGTGTGTACAGTCAACGGCACCCTGCACCATCATTGTATAGTCATTGGCAAACTATACCAAGTGTATACAGTCACTGACACACTGCACCACATGTGTACAGTCCCTGACACCCTGCACCATATGTGTACAGTCGCTGACACACTACACCATGTGTGTACAGTCATTGGCACCCTGCACCATGTTTTTTACAGTCACTGGCAAGCTGCACCAAATGAGTACAGTCACTTGGACCATCCAATAATGTGCGTATGGTCACTGGCACCCTGCAACATGTTTTTCGTCACTGTCACCCTATACCATGTGTGTACAGTCACTGGCACCCTGCACTGCCTGTGTACAGTCATTGGCACGCTATACCATGTCTGTACAGTCACTGGCACCCTATACCATGTGTGTACAATCACTGGCACCTTGCAACACGTGTGTACAGTCACTGGCATGCAGTAAAGCCATCTGTGTACAGTCAATGGCACCCTGCACCATATGTGTACAGTCACTGGCACTCTATACCATGTGGCTACATTCACTGGCACCCTGCACCATGTATGTACAGTCATTGGCACACTTTACCATGTGTGTACAATCGCTGGCACCCTATATCATGTGTGTACAGCCAGTGGTAACTTATACCATGTGTGTAAAGTCCCTGGCACCCTGCACTGTGTGTGTACAGGCACAGGGACCCTGCACCATGTGTGTACAGTCACTGGCACACTGCACCATGTATGTACAGTCACTGGCGCCCTTCACCATATGTGTAGAGTCACTGACAACCTGCACCGCATGTGTACAATCAATGGCACCCTGCACCATCCGTGTGCAGTCATTGGCACCCGATACCATTTATTGTCAGCCACTGGCACCCAGCACTACATGTGTACAGTCACTGGCACCCTGCAAGTCTTGTGTACAGTCATTGGATTCCTGCACCATGTGTGTACGGTGACTGGCACCCTATACCATGTGTGTACAGTCACTTGCACCCTGCACTGCCTGTGTACAGTCATTGGCACGCTATACCATGTCTGTACAGTCACTGGCACCCTATACCATGTGTGTACAATCACTGGCACCTTACACCGCATATGGACAGTCACTGGCATGCAGTAAAGCCATCTGTGTACAGTCATTGGTGGCCTGCACCATGTGTGTACACTCAGTTGCATCCTGCACCATCTGCGTACAGTCATTGGCATGCTATACAATGTGTGTAAAGTCACTGGCACCCTCCACCATGTGTGTACAGTCACTGGCACCCTGCACCATATGTGTACAATCACTGGTCACCCTATAACATGTGTCTACATTCGCTGGCACCCATGCACCATGTATTTATAGTCATTGGTACCCTTTAACATGTGTGTACAGTCACTGGCACCCAGCACCATGTGTGTACAGTCACTGGCACACTGCACCATATGTGTACAGTCACTGGCATGCTATACCATGTGTCATCATTCACTGGCACCCTGCACCATGTGTGTACAGTCACTGACACCCTGCACCATATGTGTACAGTCATTGACACCCTACACCACGTGTCTACAGTCACTGGCACACTATACCATGTGTGTACAATCACTGGCACCATGCGCCGCGTATGTACAGTCACTGGCATGCAGTAAAGCCATCTGTGTACAGACACTGACACCCTACACCATGTGTCTACAGTCACTGGTCTCCTGCACCATGTGCATACAGTCACTTGCAACCTGCACAATATCTGTACAGTCACTGAAACCCTGCACCATGTGTTTACAATCACTGGCACCCTGCACCATGTGTGCACGGTCACTGCGACCCTGCACCATATGTGTACAGTCACTAGCACCCTTCACTGTGTGTGTACAGTCACTGACACCCTACATCATGTTTGTACAGTCACTGGCACTCTCCACCGTGTGTGTAAAGTCACTGGCACACTGCACCATTTGTGTACAGTCCCTGAAACACTTGCACCATGTATGTACAGTCACAGGCAAGCTGCACAAAATGAGTACAGTCACTGGCACCCTCCACCAATGTGTGTATGGTCACTGGCACCCTGCACCATGTGTGTACAGTCACTGTTACCCTATACCATGTGTGTACAGTCACTGGCACCCTGCACCACCTGTGTACAGTCATTGGCACGCCATACCATGTGTGTACAGTCACTGGCACCCTATAACATGTGTGTACAATCACTAGCACCTTGCACCACGTGTTTACAGTCACTGGCATGTAGTAAAGCTATCTGTGTACAGTCACTGGCACCCTGCACCATATGTGTACAATCACTGGTCACCCTATACCATGTGTCTACATTCACTGGCACTTCTGCACCATGTATTTACAGTCATTGGCACCCTTTACCATGTGTGTACAGTCGCTGGCACCCTGCATCATGTGTGTGCAGTCACTGGCAACTTGTACCTCATGTACACAGTCACTGGCACTCTGCACCATATGTGTACATTCCCTGGCACCCTGCACCATGTGTGTACAGTCACTGGCAGCCTATATCATGTATGTACATTCACTGGCACCCTGCACCATATGTGTACAGTCAGTGGCAACCTTTACCATGTGTGTAAAGTCCCTGGCACTCTGCACTGCATGTGTACAGGCACTGGCACCCTGCAACATATGTGTACAGTCACTAGCACCCTGCACCACATGTGTACAGTCACTGGCAACGTTCACCACATGTGAAGAGTCAGTGACAACTTGCACAGCGTGTGTACAGTCACTGGTACCCTGCATCATCCATGTACAGTCATTGGCACCCTATACCATTTATTTTCGGTCACTGGCACCCTGCAAGGCTTGTGTACAGTCATTGGCTTCCTGCACCATGTGTGTAAAGTCCCTGGCATCCTGCACTGCATTTGTACAGTCACTGACACTCTACACTGCGTTTGTACAGTCACTGGCAGCCTGCACCATGTGTGTAAACTCAATTGCATTCTGCACCATCTGTGTACAGTCACTGGCACCCTATACCATATGTGTACAATCACTAGCACCTTGCACCACGTGTTTACAGTCACTGGCATGTAGTAAAGCTATCTGTGTACAGTCACTGGCACCCTGCACCATATGTGTACAATCACTGGTCACCCTATACCATGTGTCTACATTCACTGGCACCATTCACCATGTGTGTACAGTCACTGGCACCCTCCACGAATTTGTGTATGGTCACTGGCACGCTGCACCATATGTGTACAGTCACTGTCACCCTATACAATCTGTGTACAGTCACTGGCACGCTGCACCGCCTGTGTTAAGTCATTGGCACACTAAACCATGCCTGTAAAGTCAGTGGCACCCTGTACCATGTGTGTACAATCACTGGCACGTTGCACCACTTGTGTACAGTCACTGACATGCAGTAAAGCCATCTGTGTACAGTAACTGGCACGCTGCACAACATGTGTACAGTCATTGAAACCCTGCACCTTGTGTGTACTGTCACTTGCACCCTACATCATGTTTGTACTGTCACTGGCACCCTCCACCATGTGTGTAAATTCACTGGCACACTGCGCCATTTGTGTACAGTCCCTGAAAGCCCTGCACCATGTGTGTACAGTCACTGGCACCCTGCACCATGTTTTTACAGTTACTGGCAAGCTGCACCAAATGGGTACAGTCACTTGGACCCTCCAACAATGTGTGTATGGTCACTGGCACCCTGCACCATGTGTGTACAGTCACTGTCACCCTATACCATGTGTGTAGAGTCACTGGGGCCCTGCACCGCCAGTGTACAGTCTTTGGCATGCTATACCATGTGTGTACAGTCACTGGCATCCTATACCACGTGTTTACAAACACTGGCAGCTTGCACCGTGTGTGTACAGTCACTGGCATGCAGTAAAGCCATCTGTGTACAGTCACTGACACCCTGCACCATGTGTGCACAGTCACTGGCCTCCTGCACCGTGCATGTACAGTAACTGGCATGCTGCACAACATGTGTACAGCCAGTGAAACCCTGCACCGTGTGTGTACTGTCACTGGCACCCTACATCATGTTTGTACTGTCACTGGCACCCTCCAGCATGTGTGTAAATTCACTGGCAAACTGCACCATTTGTGTACAGTCCCTGAAAGCCCTGCACCATGTGTGTACAGTCACTGGCACCCTGCACCATGTTTTTTTACGGTCACTGGCTAGCTGCACCAAATGAGTACAGTCACTTGGACCATCCAATAATGTGTTTATGGTCACTGGCACCCTGCACCATCTGCCTACAGTCATTGGCACCCTATACCATGTGTGTACAGTCACTGGCACCCTGCACCACATGTGTACAGTCGCTGGCTCCCTGCACCACGTGTGTACTATCACTGGCACCCTGCAACTTTTTTGTACAGTCACTGGCACCCTGCACCAGTTGTGTACAGTTTCTGAAACTCTACACCATGTGAGTACAGTCACTGGCACTCTGCACCATGTGTGTACAGACACTGGCACCAGGCCCCATATGTGTACAGTCAATGGCCCCCTATAACATGTGTTTACAGTCATTGGCACCCTGCACGATGTGTGTACAGTCTGTGGCATCTTATACCATATGTGTAAAGTCCCTGGCACACTGCAATGCGTGTATACAGGCACTGGCAACCTGAAACACATCTGTACAGTCACTGGCACCCTGCACCACATGTGTACAGTAACTGGCAACCTTCACCATATGTGTAGAGTCACTGAAACCTGCACTGCATGTGTTCAGTCACTGGCACCCTGCAACGCTTGTGTACAGTCATTGGCTTCCTGCACCATGTGTATACAGTGACTGGCACACTGCACCATATGTGTACAGTCACTGACACCCTACACTGCATTTGTACAGTCTCTGAAACCCTGCACAATGTGTGTACACTCAATGACACCCTGCACCACCTGTGTACAGTCATTGGCACGCTATACCATGTGTGTACAGTCACTGGCACTCTCTACCATGTGTGTACAGTCTGCACTTGTGCACCCTGCACTTGTGTATACAGTTACTGGCACCCAGCACCATGTGTGTACAGTCACTGGCACCCTGCACCATTTGTGTACAGTCAGTGGCACACTATACCATGTGTCTACATTCACTGGCACCCTGCATCATGTATGTGCAGTCTCCGAAACCCTGCACCATGTGTGTACAGTCACTGGCACCCTTCAACATGTGTGTACAGTCACTGGCACCCTCCACCAATGTGTGTATGGTCATTGGCACCTTGCACCATGTGTGTACAGACACGGTCACCCTATACCATGTGCGTACATTCGCTGGCACCCTGAACTGCCTGTGTACAGTCATTGGCATGCTATACCATGTCTGTACAGTCACT
This sequence comes from Carcharodon carcharias, assembly GCF_017639515.1. Classification (NCBI taxonomy): domain Eukaryota; kingdom Metazoa; phylum Chordata; class Chondrichthyes; order Lamniformes; family Lamnidae; genus Carcharodon; species Carcharodon carcharias. The sequence goes on along the minus strand of NC_054479.1, from coordinate 84,575,358 downwards.
GGCACCCTATACCATGTGTGTACAAACACTGGCACCTTGAACCGCATATGTATAGTCACTGGCATGCAGTAAAGCCATCTGTGTACAGTCACTGGCTGCCTGCACCATGTGTGTACACTCAGTTGCATCCTGCACCATCTGTGTACAGTCATTGGCATGCTATACAATGTGTGTAAAGTCACTGGCACCCTCCACCATGTGTGTACAGTCACTGGTACCCGGCACCATGTGTGTACAGTCACTGACACCCTACACCACGTGTCTACAGTCACTGGCACACTATACCATGTGTGTACAATTGCTGGCACCTTGCACCACGTATGTACAGTCACTGGCATGCAGTAAAGCCATCTGTGTACAGACACTGGCACCCTGCACCATATGTGTACAATCACTGGTCACCCTATACCATGTGTCTACATTCACTGGCACCCCTGCACCATGTATTTACAGTCATTGGCATGCTTTACCATGTGTGTACAGTCACTGGCATCCTGCACCATGTGAGTACAGTCATTGGCACCCTGCACCATGTGTGTACAGTCATTAGTACCATATACCACGTGTGCAAAGTCACTGGCACACTTCACCATTTATGTAAAGTCACTGGCACCCTGCACCATGTGTGTACAGTCACTGGCACCCAATATTATGTGTCTACAGTTACTGGCACCCTGCACCTTTGTGTACAGTCACTGGCACACTGCACCAGATGTGTACAGTCACTGACACTCTACACCACATGTGTACAGTCACTGGCCCTCTGCACCATGTGTGTACAGTCACTGGCACCCTGCACCATATGTGTACAGTTACTGATAACCTACACCACGTGTGTACAGTCACTGGCACTCTGCACCATCTGTCTACAGTCATTGGCACCCTATACCATGTGTGTACAGTCACTGGCACCCTGCATCGCATGTGTACAGTCACTGGCACCCTGCAACACGTGTGTACTATCACTGGCACCCTGCACCTTTTGTGTACAGTCACTAGCACCCTGCACCAGATGTGTACAGTTTCTGAAACTCTACACCGCGTGAGTACAGTCACCGGCACTCTGCACCATGTGTGTATAGTCACTGGAACCAGGCCCCATATGTGTATAGTCAATGGCCCCCTATAACATGTGTCTACAGTCATTGGCACCCTGCACCATGTGTGTACAGTCTGTGGCATCTTATACCATATGTGTAAAGTCCCTGGCACACTGCAATGCGTGTATACAGGCACTGACAACCTGAAACACGTCTGTACAGTCACTGGCACCCTGCACTGCATGTGTACAGTAACTGGCAACCTTCATCATATGTGTAGAGTCACTGAAACCTGCACCGCATGTGTTCAGTCACTGGCACCCTGCAACGCTTGTGTACAGTCATTGGCTTCCTGCACCATGTGTATACAGTGACTGGCACCCTGCACCATATGTGTACAGTCACTGACACCCTACACCACATTTGTACAGTCACTGAAACCCTGCACCGTGTGTGTACTGTCAATGGTACCCTACATCATGTTTGTACTGTCACTGGCAAGCTATACCATGTGTGTATAGTCACTGGCACTCTCTACCAAGTGTGTACAGTCTGCACTTGTGCACCCTGCACTTGTGTGTACAGTTACTGGCACCCAGCACCATGTGTGTACAGTCAGTGGCACCCTGCACCATATGTGTACAGTCAGTGGCACACTATACCATGTGTCTACATTCACTGGCACCCTGCACCATGTGCATACAGTCTCCGAAACCCTGCATCATGTGTGTACAGTCACTGGCACCCTTCAACATGTGTGTACAGTCACTGGCACCCTCCACTAATGTGTGTATGGTCATTGGCACCCTGCACCATGTGTGTACAGACACTGTCACCCTATACCATGTGTGTACAGACACTGGCACCCTGAACTGCCTGTGTACAGTCATTGGCACGCTATACCATGTCTGTACAGTCACTGGCACCCTATACCATGTGTGTACAATCAATGGCACCTTGCACCACGTGTGTAAAGTCACTGACATGCAGTAAAGCCATCTGTGTACAGTCACTGACACCCTGCATGATGTGTGTACAGTCACTCGTCTTCTGCACCGTACATGTACAGTAACTGGCACCCTGCACAACATGTGTACAGTCACTGAAACCCTGCACCGTGTGTGTACTGTCAATGGTACCCTACATCATGTTTGTACTGTCACTGGCACCCTCCATCGTGTGTGTAAATACACTGGCACACTGCACCACTTGTGAACAGTCCCTGAAAGCCCTGCACCATGTGTGTACAGTCAATGGCATCCTGCACCATGTTTTTACAGTCACTGGCAAGCTGCACCAAATGGGTACAGTCACTTGGACCCTCCAACAATGTGTGTATGGTCACTGGCACCATGTGTGTACAGTCACTGTCACCCTATACCATGTGTGTAGAGTCACTGGCACCCTGCACCGCCTGTGTACAGTCTTTGGCACGCTATGCCATGTGTGTACAGTCACTGGAATCCTATACCACGTGTTTACAAACACTGGCAGCTTGCGCCGTGTGTGTACAGTCACTGGCATGCAGTAAAGCCATCTGTGTACAGTCACTGACACCCTGCACCATGTGTGCACAGTCACTGATAACCTACACTACGTGTGTACATTCACTGGCACCCTGCACCATATGTGTACAGTTACTGATAACCTACACCACGTGTGTACAGTCACTGGCACCCTGCACCATCTGCCTACAGTCATTGGCACCCTATACCATGTGTGTACAGTCACTGGCACCCTGCACCACATGTGTACAGTCACAGGCACCCTGCACCACGTGTGTACTATCACTGGCACCCTGCACCTTTTTTGTACAGTCACTGGCACCCTGCATCAGATGTGTACAGTTTCTGAAACTCTACACAGCGTGAGTACAGTCACTGGCACTCTGCACCATGTGTGTACAGTCACTGGCACCAGGCCCCATATGTGTACAGTCAATGGCCCCCTATAACATGTGTCTACAGTCATTGGCACCCTGCACCATGTGTGTACAGTCTGTGGCATCTTATACCATATGTGTAAAGTCCCTGGCACACTGCAATGCATGTATACAGGCACTGGCAACCTGACACACGTCTGTACAGTCACTGGCACCCTGCACCGCATGTGTACAGTAACTGGCAACCTTCACCATATGTGTAGAGTCACTGAAACCTGCACTGCATGTGTTCAGTCACTGGCACCCTGCAACGCTTGTGTACATTTCTTGGCTTCCTGCACCATGTGTATACAGTGACTGGCACACTGCACCATATGTGTACAGTCACTGACACCCTACACTGCATTTGTACAGTCACTGAAACCCTGCACAATGTGTGTACACTCAATGACACCCTGCACCACCTGTGTACAGTCATTGGCACGCTATACCATGTGTGTATAGTCACTGGCACTCTCTACCATGTGTGTACAGTCTGCACTTGTGCACCCTGCACTTGTGTGTACAGTTACTGGCACCCAGCACCATGTGTGTACAGTCAGTGGCACCCTGCACCATTTGTGTACAGTCAGTGGCACACTATACCATGAGTCTACATTCACTCGCACCCTGCACCATGTATGTGCAGTCTCCGAAACCCTGCACCATGTGTGTACAGTCACTGGCACCCTTCAACATGTGTGTACAGTCACTGGCACCCTCCACCAATGTGTGTATGGTCATTGGCACCCTGCACCATGTGTGTACAGACACTGTCACCCTATACCATGTGTGTACAGTCACTGGCAACCTGAACTGCCTGTGTACAGTCATTGGCATGCTATACCATGTCTGTACAGTCACTGGCACCCTATACCATGTGTGTACAATCACTGGCACCTTGAACCGCATATGTACAGTCACTGGCATGCAGTAAAACCATCTGTGTACAGTCACCGGCGGCCTGCACCATGTGTGTACACTCAGTTGCATCCTGCACCATCTGTGTACTGTCATTGGCATGTTATACAATGTGTGTAAAGACACTGGCACCCTCCACCATGTGTGTACAGTCACTGGCACACTGCACTATATGTGTACAGTCACTGGCATGCTACACCATGTGTCTACGTTGACTGGCACCCTGCACCATGTGTGTACAGTCACTGGCACCCTGCACCATATGTGTACAGTCACTGACACCCTACACCACGTGTCTACAGTCACTGGCACACTATACCATGTGTGTACAATCACTGGCACCTTGCACCACGTATGTACATTCACTGGCATGCAGTAAAGCCATCTGTGTACAGTCACTGGCACCTTGCACCATATGTGTACAATCACTGGTCACCTTATACCATGTGTCTACATTCACTGGCACCCCTGCACCATGTATTTACAATCATTGGCACCCTTTACCATGTGTGTACAGTCACTGGCATCCTGCACCATGTGAGTACAGTCACTGGCACCCTGCACCATGTGTATACAGTCATTAGTACCATATACCACGTGTGCAAAGTCAATGGCACACTTCACCACATATGTAAAGTCACTGGCACCCTGCACCATGTGTGTACAGTCACTGGCCCCCTATATTATGTGTCTACAGTCACTGGCACCCTGCACCTTTTGTGTACAGTCACTGGCACACTGCACCAGATGTGTACAGTCACTGACACTCTACACCACCTGTGTACAGTCACTGGCCCTCTGCACCATGTGTGTACAGTCACTGGCACCCTGCACCATATGTGTACAGTTACTGATAACCTACACCACGTGTGTACAGTCACTGGCACTCTGCACCATCTGTCTACAGTTATTGGCACCCTATACCATGTGTGTACAGTCACTGGCACCCTGCATCGCATGTGTACAGTCACTGGCACCCTGCACCACGTGTGTACTATCACTGGCACCCTGCACCTTTTGTGTAACAGTCACTGGCACCCTGCACCCGATGTGTACAGTTTCTGAAACTCTACACCGCGTGACTACAGTCACTGGAACTCTGCACCATGTGTGTACAGACAGTGGCACCAGGCCCCATATGTGTACAGTCAATGGCCCCCTATAACAGGTGTCTACAGTCACTGGCACCCTGCACCATATGTGTACAGTCAGTGACACACTATACCATGTGTCTACATTCACTAGCACCCTGCACCATGTATGTACCGTCTCTGAAACCCTGCACCATGTGTGTACAGTCACTGGCACCCTATACCATATGTCTACATTCACTGGCTCCCTGCACCATGTATGTACAGTCATTGGCACACTTTACCATGTGTGTACCATCACTGGCACCCTATACCATATGTCTACATTGACTGGCACCCTGCACCATGTATGTACAGTCATTGGCACACTTTACCATGTGTGTACAATCACTGGCACCCTATATCATGTGTGTACATTCACTGGCACCCTGCATCACATGTGTACAGCCATTGGCAACCTATACCATGTGTGTAAAGTCCCTGGCACCCTGCATTGCGTGTGTACAGGCACAGGGACCCTGCACCCTGTGTGTGTAGTCACTGGCACCCTGCACCATGTATGTACAGTCACTGGCACCCTTCACCATATGTGTAGTGTAACTGACAACCTGCACCGCATGTGTACAATCAATGGCACCGTGCACCATCTGTGTACAGTCATTGGCACCAATACCATTTATTTTCAGCCACTGGCACCCAGCACTACATGTGTACAGTCACTTGCACCCTGCAAGTCTTGTGTACAGTCATTGGCTTCCTGCACCATGTGTGTACACTGACTGGCACTCTATACCATGTGTGTACAGTCACTGGCACCCTGCACTGCCTGTGTACAGTCATTGGCACACTATACCATGTCTGTACAGTCACTGGCACCCTATACCGTGTGTGTACATTCACTGGCACCTTGCACCACGTGTGTACAGTCACTGGCATGCAGTAAAGCCATCTGTGTACAGTCACTAACACCCTACACCATGTGTCTACTGTCACTAGTCTCACGCACCGTGCACGTACAGTCACTTGCACCATGCACAACAGATGTACGGTCACTGAAACCCTGCAACATGTGTTTACAATCAATGGCACCCTGCACCACGTGTGCACAGTCACTGCAACCCTGCACCATGTGTATACAGTCACTAGCAACTTTCACCATGTTTATACAGTCACTGACACCCTACATCATGTTTGTACAGTCACTGGCACTCTCCACCGTGTATGTAAAGTCACTGGCACACTGCACCATTTGTGTACAGTCCCTGAAACACTTGCACCATGTGTGTACAGTCACTGGCACCCTGCACCATGTGTTTACAGTCACTAGCAAGCAGCACAAAATGAGTACAGTCACTGAATCCCTGGACCAATGTGTGTATGGTCACTGGCACCCTGCACCATGTTTGTACCATCACTGTCACCCTATACCATGTGTGTACAGTCAATAGCACCCTGCACCATGTGTGTACAGTCACTTTCACCTTATACCATGTGTGTATAATCGCTGTTCCCTGCACCGCCGGTGTACAGTCTTTGGTATGCTATACCATGTCTGTACAGTCACTGGCACTCTATACCATGTGTGTACAATCACTGGCACCTTGCACCCCTTGTAAATATTCACTGGCGTGCAGTAAAGCCATCTTTGTACCATCACTGGCACCCTGCACCATATGTGTACAGTCACTGGCACCCTATACCATGTGTCTACATTCACTGGCACCCTGCACTATGTATGTACAGTCAATGGCACCCTTTACCATGTGTGTACAGTCACTGACACCCTGCACCATCTGTCTACAGTCCCTGGCCCTCTGCACCATGTGTGTACAGTCACTGGCACCTTATATCATGTGTGTACATTCACTGGCACCCTGCATCATGTTTGTACAGTCTGTGGCAACCTATACCATGCGTGTAAAGTCCCTGGCACCCTGCACTGCTTGTGTACAGGCACAGGCACCCTTCACCATGTGTGTACGGTCACTGGCACACAGCACCATGTTTGTACATTCCCAGGTACACATCACCATATGTGTAGAGTCACTGACAACATGCACCACATGTGTACGGTCAATGGCACCCTATACCATTTATTTTCAGCCACTGGCACCCTGCACTACATGTGTACAGACACCGGCACCCTGCAAGGCTTGTGTATAGTCATTGGCATTTCTGCACCATGTGGGTACAGTGACTGTCACCCTATACCATGTGTTTACAGTCACTGGCACCCTGCACTGCCTGTGTACAGTCATTGGCACGCTATACCATGTCTGCACAGTCACTGGCACCCTGCACCATGTGTATACAGTCACTGGCGCCCTATACCATGTGTGTACAGTCACTGGCGCCCTGCACCATGTATGTACAGTCATTGGCACCCTATACCATGTGTGTAAAATCACTGGCACACTGCACTGCGTGTATACAGTCACTAGCACCCTGAAACATATATGTACAGTCCCTGGCACCCTGCACCATCTGTGTACAGTCACTGGCACAATATACCATGTGCCCACAGTCAATGGCACACTGCACCATGTGTGCACAGACAATGGCACCATGCACCTCCTGTGTACATTCACTGGCATCCTGCACAATGTGTGCACAGTCACTGGCACCCTGAACCATGGGTGTACAGTCACTGGCATCCCGCACCGCATGTGTACAGTCACTGACACCCTGCACGACATGTGTACAGTCACTGGAACCCTGCACCATATGTGTTCAGTCACTGATAACCCACACCATGTGTGTACGGTCACTGGCACCCTGCACCATCGGTGTACTGTCAATGGCACCCTGCACCATCTGTGTGCAGTCATTGGCAACCTATACCATGTGTGTACAGCCACTGTTACCCTGGACCTTTTGTGTACAGTCACTGGCGCACTGCACCAGATGTGTACAGTCACTGGCACGCGGCACCATATGTGTACAGTCACTGGCCCGCTATAACATGTGTCTACAGTCATTGACACCCTGCACCATGTGTGTACAGTCAGTGGCAACTTATACCATGTGTGTAAAGTCCCTGGCACACTGCAATGCGTGTGTACAGGCACTGGCAACCTGAAACACGCCTGTACAGTCACTGGCACCCTGCACCGCATGTGTACAGTAACTGGAACACTTCCCCATATGCGTAGATTCACTGACAACCTGCACCACATGTGTACAGTCAATGGCACCCTGCAACATCTGTGTACAGTCATTGGCACGCAATACCATGTGTGTAGAGTCACTGACATCAGGCACCATGTGTGTACAGTCACTGGCACCATTCACCATGTGTGTACAGTCACTAGCACCCTGCACCGCCTGTGTACAGTCATTGGCACGCTATAGCGTGTCTGTACAGTCACTAGCACCCTGCACCATATGTGTACAGTAACTGGAACCCTATGCCATGTGTCTACATTCACTGGCACCCTGCACCATGTGTGTACAGTCACTGGCATGCAGTAAAGCCATCTTTGTACAGTCACTGACACCCTGCACCATGTGTGTACAGTCCATGGCACCCTGTACCATGTTTGTACAGTCACTGGCACCCTGTATCATGTGTGTACATTCATTGGCACCCTGCACCATGTGTGTACAGTCAGTGGCAACCTTTACCATGTGTGTAAAGTCCCTGGCACTCTGCACTTCATGTGTACAGGCACTGGCACCCTGCACCATGTGTGTACAGTCACTGGCACCATTCACCATGTGTGTGCTGTCACTGACACCCTACATCACATTTGTACAGTCACTGGCACTCTCCATCGTGTGTGCAAAGTCACTGGCACACTGCACCATTTGTGTACAGTCCCTGAAACCCCTGCACCATGTGTGTAGAGTCTCTGACATCCTACACCGCGTTTGTACAGTCACTGGCGCCCTCCACCATGTGTGTACACTCAATGGCACACTGCACCATCTGTGTACAGTCATCGGCATGCTATACCATGTGTGTACAGTCACTGGCACCCTTCACTGTGTGTGTACTGTCATTGACACACTACATCATGTTTGTACAGTCACTGGCACCCTCTACCATGTGTGTAAAGTCACTGAAACACTGCACCATTTGTGTACAGTCACTGAAACCCCTGCACCATGTGTGTACAGTCACTGGCACCCCACACCATGTGTGTACAGTCACTGGCAAGCTGCACCAAATGAGTACAGTCACTTGGACCCTCCAAAAATATGTGTATGGTCACTGGAACCCTGCACCATGTGTGTAGAGTCACTGTCACACTATACTATGAGTGTACATTAACTGGCGCCCTGCACCACCTGTGTACAGTCATTGGCACACTATAGCATGTCTGTACAGTCACTGGCACCATATACCATGTGTGTACAATCACTGGCACCTTGCAACACGCTTGCACAGTCACTGGCATGCAGTAAAGCCATCTCTGTACAGTCACTGATACACTGAACCATGTGTGTACAGTCCATGGCACCCGGTACCACGTTTGTACAGTCACTGGCACCCTGTATCATGTGTGTACATTCATTGGCACCCTGCACCATGTGTGTACAGTCAGTGGCAACTGCACCATGTGTGTACAGTCACTGTCACCATACACCATGTTGGTACAGTCACTGGAACCCTATACCATTTATTTTCAGCCACTGGCACCCTGCACCACCTGTGTGCAGTCACTGGCACTCTGCGAGGCTTGTGTACAGTCATTGGCTTCCTGCACCATGTGTGTACAGTCACTGACACCCTACACCGCATTTGCACAGTCACTGGCAGACTGCACCATGTGCGTACACTCAATGGTACTCTGCACCATCTGTGTACAGTCATCGGCACGCTATACATATGTGTACAGTGAGTGGGACCGTATACCATGTGTGTACAGTACTGAAACCCTGCACCATGTGTGTACAGTTACTGGCACATTGCACCCCTTGTGTAGAGTCACTGGCATGCAGTAAAGCCATCGTGTACAGTCACTGGCACCCTGCACCACCTGTGTACAGTCATTGGCACGCTATAGCATGTCTGTACAGTCAATGAAACCCCTGCACCATGTGTGTACAATCACTGGCAACTTGCAACACGTTTGTACAGTCACTGGCATGCAGTAAAGCCATCTCTGTACAGTCACTGACATCCTGCACCATGTGTGTACAGTCCATGGCACCCTGTACCATGTTTGTACAGTCACCGGCACCCTGTATCATGTGTGTACATTCATTGGCACCCTGCACCATGTGTGTACAGTCACTGTCACCCTGTACCATGTTTGTACCGTCACTGGCACCCTATACCATTTATTTTCAGCCATTGGCACCCTGCACCACATGTGTACAGTCACAGGCACTCTGCGAGGCTTGTGTACAGTCATTGGCTTCCTGCACCATGTGTGTACATGACTGGCACCCTGCACCATATGTGTACAGTCACTGACACTCTACACCGTGTTTGTACAGTCGCTGGCAGCCTGCACCATGTGTGTACACTCAATGGCACTCTGCACCATCTGTGTACAGTCATTGGCATGCTATACCATGTCTGTAAAGTCACTGGCACCCTATACAATGTGTGCACAATCACTGGCACATTGTACTGCATGTGTACAGTCATTGGCACCCTGCACCATATGTGTACAGTCTCTGACACCCTACACCGCGTTTGTACAGTCACTGGCACCCTCCACCATGTGTGTACACTCAATGGCACCCTGCACCATCTGTGTACAGTCATCAGCACGCTAAACCATGTGTGTATAGTCACTGGCACTCTCCACCATGTGTGTACGGTCACTGGTACCCTGTACCATGTCTGTACAGTCACTCGTACCCGGCACCATGTGTGTACAGTCACTGGCACCTGGCACCATATGTGTACAGTCACTGGCACCCTATACCATGTGTCTACATTCACTGGCACCCGGCACCATGTGTGTACAGTCACTGGTACCCTGCACCATGTGTGTACAGTCACTGGCACACTGCATCATGTGTGTACAGTCACTGGCACCCTCCACCAATATGTGGACAGTCACTGGCACTCTGCATCATGTGTGTACAGTCACTGTCACCCTATACCATGTGTGTACAATCACTGGCACCCGGCCCCACATGTGTACAGTCATTGGCACGCTACACATATGTGTACAGTCACTGGGACTGAATACCATGTGTGTACAGTCACTGAAACCCTGCACCATGTGTGTACAGTCACTGGCACCTTGCACCCCGTGTGTACAGTCACTGGCATGCAGTAAAGCCACCTGTGTACAGTCAGTGACACCCTGCAACAAGTTTGTGCAGTCACTGGCCTCCTGCACCGTGCCCTTACCGTCAGTGGCACTCTGCACAACATGTATACATTCATTGGCACCCTGCACCAAGTGTGTACAGTCACTGCCAACCGGCACCATGTGTGTACTGTCACTGGCACACTTCACCATGGGTGTAGTGTCACTGACACCCTGCATCATGCTTGTACAGTCACTGCCACCCTCCACCGTGTGTGTAGTCACTGGCGCACTGCACCATTTGTGTACTGTCCCGGAAACCCCTGCGCCATGTGTGTAAATTCACTGGCACCCTTCACCATGTGTTTATAGTCACTGGCAAGCTGCACCAAATGAATTCAGCCACTGGCACCCTCCACCAATGTGTGTATGGTCACTGGCACACTGCACCATGTGTGCACATTCACTGTCACCCTATAGCATGTGTGTACAATCACTGGCATCCTGCACCACCTGTGCACAGACATAGGCACGCTATACCATGTGTGTACAGTGTCTGGCACCCTCCACCAATGAGTGTATGGCCACTGGCACACTGCACCATGTGTGTACAGTCACTGTCACCCTGCACTGCCTGTGTAAAGTCATTGGAACGCTATACCATGTCTGTAAAGTCACTGTCACCCTATACCATGTGTGTACAATCACTGGCACCTTGCACGACGTGTGTACAGTCACTGGCATGCAGTAAAGCCATCTGTGTTCAGTCACTGATTCCCTGCACCAAGTGTGTACAGTCACTGCCACCCTGCACCATGTGTGTACAGTCACTGGCAAACTTCACCATGGGTGCAGTGTCACTGACACCCTGCATCATGCTTGTACAGTCACTGCCACCCTCCACCGCGTGTGTAGTCACTGGCACACTGCACCATTTGTGTACTGTCCCGGAAACCCCTGCGCCATGTGTGTAAATTCACTGGCACTCTTCACCACGTGTGTACAGTCACTGGCGTGCAGTAAAGCCATCTGTGTTCGGTCACTGAAACCCTGCATCATGTGTGTACTGTCACTGACACCCTACATCATGATTGTTCAGTCACAGGCACTCTCTACCATGTGTGTACAATCACTGGCACCTTGCGCCACGTGTGTACAGTCACTGGCATGCAGTGAAGCCATCTGTGTACAGTCACTGGCACCGTCGAACATATGTGTACTGTCACTGGCACCCTATACCATGTGTCTACATTCACTGGCAACCCGCATCATGTATGTACAGTCATTGGCACCCTTTACCATGTGTGTACAGTCATTGACAGCCTGCACCATGTGTGTACAGTCATTGGCACGCTATATCATGTCTGTAAAGTCACTGGCACCCTATACCATGTGTGTACAATCACTGGCATCTTGCACCGCATGTGTACAGTCACTGGCATGCAGTAAAGCTATCTGTGGACAATAACTGACACCCTGCACCATGTGTTTACAGTCACTGGCCTCCTGCACCATGCACATACAGTCACTGGCACCTTGCACAACATGTGTTCAGTCACTGAAACCTTGCACCATGTGTGTACAGTCACTGGCACCCTTCACAATGTGTGTGCTGTCACTGACACCCTACATCATGTTTGTACAGTCACTGGCACTCTCCACTGTGTGTGTAAAGTCACTGGCACACTGCACCATTTGTGTACAGTCGCTGAAACCCCTGCACCATGTGTGTACAGTCACTGGCACCCTGCACCATGTGTGTACAGTCACTGGCACCCTGCACCATATGTGTACAGTCTCTGACACCCTACACCGCGTTTGTACAGTCACTGGCACCCTCCACTATGTGTGTACACTCAATGGCACCCTGCACCATCTGTGTACAGTCATCGGCACGCTAAACCATGTGTGTATAGTCACTGGCACTCTCCACCATGTGTGTACGGTCACTGGTACACTGCACCGTGTGTGTACAGTCACTCGTACCCTGCACAATGTGTGTACAGTAACTGGAACCCAGCACCATGTGTGTACAGTCACTGGCGCCCTGCACCATATGTGTACAGTCACTGGCACCCTATACCATGTGTCTACATTCACTGGCACCCGGCACCATGTGTGTACAGTCACTGGTACCCTGCACCATGTGTGTACAGTCACTGGCACACTGCACCATGTGTGTACAGTCAGTGGCACCCTCCACCAATGTGTGTACAGTCACTGTCACCCTATACCATGTGTATACAATCACTGGCACCCGGCCCCACCTGTGTACAGTCATTGGCATGCTACACATATGTGTACAGTCACTGGCATCCCGCACAACATGTATACATTCACTGGCACCCTGCACCAAGTGTGTACAGTCACTGCCACACTGCACCATGTGTGCACAGTCACTGGCACACTTCACTGTGGGTGTAGTGTCACTGACACCCTGCATCATGCTTGTACAGTCACTGCCACCCTCCACTGTGTGTGTAGTCACTGGCGCACTGCACCATTTGTGTACTGTCCCGGAAACCCCTGCGCCATGTGTGTAAATTCACTGGCACCCTTCACCATGTGTGTACAGTCACTGGCACCCTGCACCACCTGTGTACAGACATTGGCACGCTATACCATGTGTGTACAGTCTCTGGCACCCTCCACCAATGAATGTATGGCCACTGGCACACTGCACCATGTGTGTACAGTCACTGTCACCCTGCACTGCCTGTGTACAGTCATTGGCATGCTATACCATGTCTGTAAAGTCACTGGCACCCTATACAATGTGTGTACAATCACTGGCACCTTGCACCACGTGTGTACAGTCACTGGCATGCAGTAAAGCCATCTGTGTTCAGTCACTGAAACCCTGCACCATGTGTGTACAGTCTCTGGCACCCTTCACCATATGTGTACTGTCACTGACACCCTACATCATGTTTGTACAGTCACTGGCACTCTCTACCATGTATGTAAATTCACTGGCACCCTGCACCAATTGTGTACAGTCCCTGAAACACCTGCACCATGTGTGTACAGTCACCGGCACCCTGCACCATGTTTTTACAGTCACTGGCAAGATGCACCAAATGTGTACAGTCACTGGGACACTCCACCAATGTGTGTACAGTCACTGTCACCCTATACCATGTGTGTAGAGTCACTTGCACCCTGCACCGCATGTGTACAGTCATTGGCACGCTATACCATGTCTGTACAGTCACTGTCACCCTATACCATTTGTGTTCAAGCACTGGCACCCTGCACCACCTGTGTACATTCACTGGCACGCTATACATATGTGTACAGTGACTGGGACCGTATACCATGTGTGTACAGTCACTGAAACCCTGCACCATGTGTGTACAGTTACTGGCACCTTGCACCCCTTGTGTAGAGTCACTGGCATGCATTAAAGCCATCTGTGTACAGTCACTGGCACCCTGCACCACCTGTGTACAGTCATTGGCACGCTATAGCATGTCTGTACAGTCACTGAAACCCCTGCACCATATGTGTACAATCACTGGCACCTTGCAACACGTTTGTACAGTCACTGGCGTGCAGTAAAGCCATCTCTGTACAGCCACTGACATCCTGCACCATGTGTGTATAGTCAATGGCACCCTGTACCATGTTTGTACAGTCACCGGCACCCTGTATCATGTGTGTACATTCATTGGCACTCTGCACCATGTGTGTACAGTCACTGTCACCCTGCACCATGTTTGTACAGTTACTGGCACCCTATACCATTTATTTTCAGGCACTGGCACCCTGCACCACATGTGTACAGTCACTGGCACCCTGCAAGGCTTGTTTACAGTCATTGGCTTCCTGCACCATGTGGGTACCGTGACCGGCACCCTGCAGCATATCTGTACAGTCACTGACACCCTACACCGCGTTTGTAGAGTCGCTGTCAGCCTGCACCATTTGCGTACACTCAATGGCACTCTGCACCATCTGTGTACAGTCATTGGCACGCTATACCATGTGTGTACAGTCACTGGCACCCTGAACCATGTGTGTACAGTCACTGGCACCATTCTCCATGTTTGTACAGTAACTGGCACCCTCCACCAATATTCTATGGTCACTGGCACTCTGCACCATGTGTGTACAGTCACTGTCACCTTATACCATGTGTGTACAGTCACCGGCACCCTGCACCGCTTGTGTACAGTCATTGGCATGCTATACCATGTCTGAAAAGTCACTGGCACCCTATACCATGTATGTACAATCACTGGCACCTAGTACCACATATGTACAGTCACTGAAATTCTGCGCCATGTGTGTACCGTCACTGGCACCCTTCACCATGTGTGTGCTGTCACTGACACAATACATCATGTTTGTACAGTCACTGGAACTCTCCACCGTGTGTGCAAAGTCACTGGCACACTGCACCATGTGTGTACAGTCACTGGCACGCTATACCATGTGTCTACATGCACTGGCAACCTGCACCATGTGTGTACAGTCACTGGCACCATTCACCATGTGTGTACAGTAACTGGCACCCTCCACCAATATTCTATGGTCACTGGCAGTCTGCACCATGTGTGTACAGTCACTGTCACCTTATACCATGTGTGTACAGTCATGGCACCCTGCACCACCTGTGTACAGTCATTGGCATGCTATACCATGTCTGTAAAGTCACTGGCACCCTATACCATGTGTGTACAATCACTGGCACCTTGTACCGCATGTGTACAGTCACTGAAACTCTGCGCCATGTGTGTACAGTCACTGACACCCTTCACTATGTGTGTGCTGTCACTGACACCCTACATCATGTTTGTGCAGTCACTGGAACTCTCCACCATGTGTGCAAGATCACTGGAACGCTGCATCATTTGTGTACTCTTTTTGAAACCCCTGCACCATGTGTGTACAGTCACTGACACCCTGCTCCATATGTGTACAGTCTCTGACACCCTAGACCGCGTTTGTACAGTCACTGGCACCCTCCACCATGTGTGTACACTCAATGGCACCCTGCACCATCTGTGTACAGTCATTGGCACGCTATACCATGTGTGTATAGTCACTGGCACTCTCCACCATGTGTGTACAGCCACTAGAACCCTTCACCGTGTGTGTACTATGTGTGTGCTGTCATTGACACACTACATCATGTTTGTACAGTCACTGGCACCCTCTACCGTGTGTGTAAAGTCACTGGAACGCTGCACCATTTGTGTACAGTCCCTGAAACACCTGCACCATGTGTGTACAGTCACTGGCACCCTGCACCATGTGTGTACAGTCACTGTCACCCTATACCATGAGTGTACAGTCACTGGCACCCTGCACTGCCTGTGTACAGTCATTGGCACGCTATACCATGTCTGTACAGTCACTGGCACCCTATACCATGTGTGTACAATCACTGGCACCTTGCACCACGTGTGTACAGTCACTGGCATGCAGTAAAGCCATCTGTGTACAGTCACTGGCACCGTCCACCATATGTGTACAGTCACTGGCAACCGATACCATGTGTCTACATTCACTGGCACCCCGCACCATGTATGTATGGTCATTGGCATCCTTTACCATGTGTGTACAGTCATTGACAGCCTGCACCATGTGTGTACAGTCATTGGCACCCTGCACCATGTGTGTACAGTCACTGGCATGCAGTAAAGCCATCTCTGTACAGTCACGGACACCCTGCACCATGTGTGTACAGTCCATGGCACCCTGTACCATGTTTGTACAGTCACTGGCACTCTGTATCATGTGTGTACATTCATTGGCACCCTGCACCATGTGTGTACAGTCAGTGGCAACCTATACCATGTGTGTAAAGTCCCTGGCACCATGCACTGCATGTGTACAGGCACAGGCACCCTGCACCATGTATGCATAGTCACTGTCACCATGCACCATTTTGGTACAGTCACTGGCACCCTATACCATTTATTTTCAGCCACTGGCACCCTGCACCACATGTGTACAGTCACTGGCACCCTGCAAGGCTTGTTTACAGTCATTGGCTTCCTGCTCCATGTGTGTACCATGACCGGCACACTGCAGCATATCTGTACAGTCACTGACACCCTCGACCCCGTTTGTACAGTCGCTGGCAGCCTGCACCATATGTGTACACTCAATGGCACCCTGCACCATCTGTGTACAGTCATTGGCACGCTATACCATGTGTGTACAGTCACTGGCACCCGGCACCATATGTGTACAGTCCTTGGCACCCTGAACCATCTGTGTACAGTCAATGGCATGCTATACCATGTGTGGACAGTCACCAGCACCCGAACCATGTGTTTACAGTCACTGGCATGCTATACCATGTGTCTACATTCACTGGCACCCTGCGCCTTGTGTGTACAGTCACTGGAACCCTTCCCCATGTGTGTACAGTAACTGGCACCCTCCACCAATGTTTCTATGGTCACTGGCACCCTCCACCGTGTGTTTAAAGTCACTGGCACACTGCACCATTTGCGTACAGTCCCTGAAACCCCTGCACCATGTGCGTACAGTCACTGGCACCCTGCACCATGTGTGTACAGTCACTGGCAAGCTGGACCAAATGAGTACAGTCACTGGCACCCTCCAACAATGTGTGTATGGTCACTGGCACCCTGCAGAATGTGTGTACAGTCACTGTCATGCTATACCATGTGTGTACAGTCACTGGCACCCTGCACCACCTGTGTACAGTCATTGGCACGCTATACTATGTGGGTACAGTCACTGGCAAACAATACCATGTGTGTACAATCACTGGCATGCAGTAAAGCCATCTGTGTACAGTCACTGGCATTCTGCACAACATGTGTTCAGTCACTGAAACCCTGCACCATGTGTGTACAGTCACTGGCACCCTTCAACATGTGTGTGCTGTCACTGACACCCTACATCATGTTTGTACAGTCACTGGCACTCTCCACCATGTGTGCAAAGTCACTGGCACACTGCACCATTTGTGTACAGTCCCTGAAACCGCTGCACCATGTGTGTACTGTCATTGGCACCCTGCACCATGTGTGTAGAGTCACTGGCATGCAATAAAGCCAACTCTGTACAGTCACTGACACACTGCACCATGTGTGTACAGTCCATGGCACGCTGTACCATGTTTGTACATTCACTGGCACCCTGTATCATGTGTGTACATTCATTGGCACCCTGCACCATGTGTGTACAGTCCATGGCACCCTGTACCATGTTTGTACAGTCACTGGCACTCTGTATCATGTGTGTACATTCATTGGCACCCTGCACCATGTGTGTACAGTCAGTGGCAACCTATACCATGTGTGTAAAGTCCCTGGCACCATGCACTGCGTGTGTACAGGCACAGGCACCCTGCACCATGTATGCACAGTCACTGTCACCATGCACCATGTTGGTACAGTCACTGGCACCCTATACCATTTATTTTCAGCCACTGGCACCCTGCACCACATGTGTACAGTCACTGGCACCCTGCAAGGCTTGTTTACAGTCATTGGCTTCCTGCACCATGTGTGTACCATGACCGGCACCCTGCAGCATATCTGTACAGTCACTGACACCTTCGACCCCGTTTGTACAGTCGCTGGCAGCCTGCACCATATGTGTACACTCAATGGCACACTGCACCATCTGTGTACAGTCATTGGCACGCTATACTATGTGGGTACAGTCACTGGCAAACAATACCATGTGTGTACAATCACTGGCATGCAGTAAAGCCATCTGTGTACAGTCACTGGCATCCTGCACAACATGTGTTCAGTCACTGAAACCCTGCACCATATGTGTACAGTCACTGGCACCCTTCACCATGTGTGTGCTGTCACTGACACCCTACATCATGTTTGTACAGTCACTGGCACTCTCCACCGTGTGTGCAAAGTCACTGGCACACTGCACCATTTGTGTACAGTCCCTGAAACCGCTGCACCATGTGTGTACTGTCATTGGCACCCTGCACCATGTGTGTACAGTCACTGGCATGCAGTAAAGCCAACTCTGTACAGTCACTGACACACTGCACCATGTGTGTACAGTCCATGGCACGCTGTACCATGTTTGTACATTCACTGGCACCCTGTATCATGTGTGTACATTCATTGGCACACTGCACCATGTGTGTACAGTCAGTGGCAACCTATACCATGTGTGTAAAGTCCCTGGCACCCTGCACTGCGTGTGTACAGGCACAGGCACCCTGCACCATGTGTGTACAGTCACTGTCACCATATACCATTTATTTTCATCCACTGGCACCCTGTACCACATGTGTACAGTCACTGGCACCCTGCAAGGCTTATTTACAGTCATTGGCTTCCTGCACCATGTGTGTACCGTGACCGGCACACTGCAGCATATCTTTATAGTCACTGACACCCTAGACCCCATTTGTACTGTCGCTGGCAGCCTGCACCATGTGTGTACACTCAATGGCACCCTGCACTATCTGTGTACAGTCATTGGCACGCTATACAATGGGTGTACAGTCATTGGCACCCGGCACCATATGTGTACAGTCTCTGGCACCCTGAACCATCTGTGTACAGTCACTGGCAAGCTATAACATGTGTGTACAGTCACCAGCACCTGAAACATGTGTTTACAGTCACTGGCACGCTATACCATGTGTCTACATGCAATGGAACCCTGCGCCTTGTGTGTACAGTCACTGGTACCCTTCACCATGCGTGTACAGTAACTGGCACCCTCCACCAATGTTCCTATGGTCACTGGCACCCTCCACCGTGTGTATAAAGTCACTGGCACACTGCACCATTTGTGTACAGTCCCTGAAACCCCTGCACCATGTGCATACAGTCACTGGCACCCTGCACATTGTGTGTACAGTCACTGGCAAGCTGGACCAAATGAGTACAGTCACTGGGACCCTCCACCAATGTGTGTATGGTCACTGGCACCCTGCAGAATGTGTGTACAGTCACTGTCACCCTATACCATGTGTGTCCAATCACTGGCACCCTGCACCACCTGTGTACAGTCATAGGCACGCTATACCATGTGTGTACAGTCACTGGCACCCAATACCATGTGTGTACAATCACTGGCACCTTGCACCGCGTGTGTCCAGTCAATGGCATGCAGTAAAGCCATTTGTGTACAGTCACTGAAACCCTGTACCATGTGTGTCAGTCACTGGCACACTGCACCATGTGTGTACAGTCACTGTCACCCTATACCATGTGTGTAGAGTCACTGGCAACCTGCACCACCTGTGTACAGTCATTGGCACGCTATACCATGTGTGTACAATCACTGGCATGCAGTAAAGCCATCTGTGTACAGTCACTGACATCCTGCACAACATGTGTACAGTCACTGGCCTCCTGCACCGTGCGTGTACAGTCACTGGCTCCCTGCACAACATGTGTTCAGTCACTGAAACCCTGCACCATGTGTGTACAGTCACTGGCATCCTGCACCATGTGTGTAAAGTCACTGGCAAGCTGGGCCAAATGAGTACAGTCACTGGGACCCTCCACCAATGTGTATATGGTCACTGGCACCCTGCAGAATGTGTGTACAGTCACTGTCACCCTATACCATGTGTGTACAATCACTGGCACCCTGCACCACCTGGGTACAGCCATAGGCACGCTATACCATGTGTGTACAGTCACTGGCACCCTTCACCATGTGTGTACTGTCACTGACCACCCTACATCATGTTTGTACAGTCACTGGCACTCTCTACCGTGTGTGCAAAGTCACAGGCACACTGCACCATTTGTGTAACGTCACCGGCACCCTGCACCATGTTTTTACAGTCATTGGCAAGCTGTACCAAATGCATACAGTCATTTGAAGCCTCCACCAATGTGTGTATGGTCACTGGCACCCTGCAACATGTGTGCACAATCACTGTCACCCTATACCATGTGTGTACAGTCACTGGCACTGTGCACCACCTGTGAAGAGTCATTGGCACGCTATACCATGTGTGTACAGTCACTGGCACCCAATACCATATGTGTACAATCACTGTCACCTTGCACCGCATGTGTACAGTCACTGGCATGCAGTAAAACCATCTGTGGAAAGTCACTGACACCCTGCACCATGTGTGTACAGTCACTGGCTCCCTGCACAACATGTGTTCAGTCACTGAAACTCTGCACCATGTGTGTACAGTCTCTGGCACACTTCACCATGTGTGTGCTGTCACTGACACCCTACATCATGTTCGTACAGTCACTGGCACTCTCCACCGTGTGTGCAAAGTCACTGGCACACTGCACCATTTGTGTACAGTCCCTGAAACCCCTGCACCATGTGTGTACAGTCATTGGCACCCTGCACCATGTGTGTGCAGTCACTGGCACCCTGCTCCATATGTGTACAGTCTCTGACACCCTACACCGCGTTTGTACATTCACTGGCACCCTCCACCATGTGTGTACACTCAATGGCACCCTGCACCATCTGTGTACAGTCATCGGCATGCTAAACCATGTGTGTATAGTCACTGGCACTCTCCACCACGTGTGTATGGTCACTGGTGTCCTGCACCATGTGTGTACAGTAACTGGCACCCAGTACCATGTGTGTACTGTCACTGGCACCCTGCACCATATGTGTACAGTCACTGGCACCCTATACCATGTGTCTACATTCACTGGCACCAGGCACCATGTGTGTACAGTCACTGATACCCTGCACCATATGTGTACAGTCACTGGCATACTGCACCATGTGTGTACAGTCACTGGCACCCTCCACCAATGTGTGTACAGTCACTAGCACTCTGCATCATGTGTGTACAGTCACTGTCACCCTATACCATGTGTGTACAATCACTGGCACGCTCAACATATGTGTACAGACACTGGGACTGTATACCATGTGTGTACAGTCACTGAAACCCTGCACCATGTGTGTACAGTCACTGGCACCTTGCACCACATGTGCACAGTCACTGGCATGCAGTAAAGCCACCTGTGTACTGTCGGCGACACCCTGCCACAAGTTTGTGCAGTCACTGGCCTCCTGCACCGTGCCCGTACAGTCACTGGCACCCTGCACAACATGTGTACATTCACTGCCACCCTGCACCAAGTGTGTACAGTCACTGCCACCCTGCAACATGTGTGTACTGTCACTGGCACACTTCACCATGGGTGTAGTGTCACTGACACCCTGCATCATGCTTGTACAGTCACTGCCACCCTCCACCGTGTGTGTAGTCACTGGCGCACTGCACCATTTGTGTACTGTCCCGGAAACCCCTGCGCCATGTGTGTAAATTCACTGGCACCCTTCACCATGTGTATACAGTCACTGGCAAGCTGCACCAAATGAATACAGCCACTGGCACCCTCCACCAATGTGTGTATGGTCACTGGCACACTGCACCATGTGTGCACGTTCACTGTCAACCTATACCATGTGTGAACAGTCAATGGCACCCTGCACCACCTGTGTACAGACATAGGCACGCTATACCATGTGTGTACAGTGTCTGGCACCCTCCACCAATGAGTGTATGGCCACTGGCAAACTGCACCATGTGTGTACAGTCACTGTCACCCTGCACTGCCTGTGTACAGTCATTGGCATGCTATACCATGTCTGTAAACTCACTGGCACCCTATACCATGTGTGTACAATCACTGGCACCTTGCACCACGTGTGTACAGTCACTGGCATGCAGTAAAGCCATCTGTGTTCAGTCACTGAAACCCTGCACCATGTGTGTACAGACTCTGGCATTCTTCACCATGTGTGTACTGTCACTGACACCCTACATCATGTTTGTACAGTCACTGGCACTCTCTACC
This sequence comes from Carcharodon carcharias, assembly GCF_017639515.1. Lineage (NCBI taxonomy): Eukaryota > Metazoa > Chordata > Chondrichthyes > Lamniformes > Lamnidae > Carcharodon > Carcharodon carcharias. The sequence goes on along the minus strand of NC_054479.1, from coordinate 84,552,390 downwards.
ATGTGTGTAAAGTCACTGGCACCCTGCACCAATTGTGTACAGTCCCTGAAACACCTGCACCATGTGTTTACAGTCACCGGCACCATGCACCATATTTTTACAGTCACTGGCAAGATGCACCAAATGTGTACAGTCACTGGAACACTCCACCAATGTGTGTATGGTCACTGGCACCCTACACCACGTGCGTACAGTCACTCTCACCCTATACCATGTGTGTAGAGTCACTTACACCCTGCACCGCATGTGTACAGTCATTAGCATGCTATACCGTGTCTGTACAGTCACTGTCACCCTATACCATTTGTGTTCAATCACTAACACCCGGCACCGCCTGCGTACAGTCATTGGCATGCTATACATATGTGTACAGTGACTGGGACCGTATACCATGTGTGTACAGTCACTGAAACCCCGCACCATGTGTGTACAGTCACTGGCACCTTGCACCCCTTGTGTAGAGTCACTGGCATGCAGTAAAGTCATCTGTGTACAGTCACTGGCACCCTGCACCACTTTTGTACATTCATTGGCACGCTATAGCATGTCTGTACAGTCACTGAATTTCCTGCACCATGTGTGTACAATCACCGGCACCTTACAACACGTTTGTACAGTCACTGGCATGCAGTAAAGCCATCTCTGTACAGTCACTGACACCCTGCACCATGAGTGTACAGTCACTGGCAAGCTGCACCAAAATGAGCACAGTCACTTGGACCCTCCAAAAATGTGTGTATGGTCACTGGCACCCTGCACCATGTGTGTACAGTCACTGTCACCCTATACCATCAGTGTACAGTCACTGGCACACTGCACCGCCTGTGTACAGTCATTGGCACGCTATACCATGTCTCTACAGTCACTGGCACCCTATACCATGTGTGTACAATCACTAGCACCTTGCACCACGTGTGTACAGTCACTGGCATGCAGTAACGCCATCTGTGTACAGTCACTGGCACCGTCGAACATATGTGTACAGTCACTGCCACGCTATACCATGTGTCTACATTCACTGGCACCCTGCATCATGTCTGTACAGTCATTGGCACCCTTTAACATGTGTGTACAGTCAATGACAGCCTGCACCATGTGTGTACAGTCATTGGAACGCTATACCATGTCTGTAAAGTCACTGGCACCCTATACCATGTGTGTACAATCACTGGCATCTTGCACCGCATGTGTACAGTCACTGGCATGCAGTAAAGCCATCTGTGGACTGTCATTGACACCCTGCACTATGTGTGTACAGTCACTGGCCTCCTGCAACGTGCGCGTACAGTCACTAGCACCCTGCACAACATGTGTTCAGTCACTGAAAACCTGCACCATGTGTGTACAGTCACTGGCACACTTCACCATGTGTGTGCTGTCACTGACACCCTACATCATGTTTGTACAGTCACTGGCACACTCCACCGTGTGTGCAAAGTCACTGGCACACTGCACCATTTGTATACCATCACCGGCACCCTGCACCATGTTTTTACAGTCATTGGCAAGCTGTACCAAATGCATACAGTCATTTGAAGCCTCCACCAATGTGTGTATGGTCACTGGCACCCTGCACCATATTTGCACAGTCACTGTTACCCTTTAACATGTGTATACAGTCACTGGCACCCTGCACCACCTGTGTACAGTAATTGGCACACTATACCATGTGTATACAGTCACTGGCACCCTATACCATGTGTGTACAATCACTGGCACCTTGCACCGCATCTGTACAGTCACTAGCATGCAGTAAAGCCATCTGTGGACAGTCACTGACACCCTGCACCATGTGTGTACAGTCACTGGCCTCCTGCACCGTGCGCGTACAGTCACTGGCACCCTGCACAACATGTGTTCAGTCACTGAAACCCTGCACCATTTGTGTACAGTCACTGGCACACTTCACCATGTGTGTGCTGTCACTGACACCATACATCATGTTTGTACAGTCACTGGAACTCTCCACCATGTGTGCAAAGTCACTGGCACCCTGGACCATGTGTGTACAGTCACTGGCACCCTGCAGCATATCTGAACAGTTTCTGACAACCTACACCACCTTTGTACAGTCACTGGAACCCTCCACCATGTGTGTACACTCAATGGCACACTGCACCATCCGTGTACAGTCATCGGCACGCTAAACCATGTCTGTACAGTAACTGGCACCCGGCACCAGGTGTGTACAGTCACTGGCACCCTGCACCATATGTGTACAGTCACTGGCACCCTATACCATGTGTCTACATTCACTGGTACCCGGCACCATGTGTGTACAGTCACTGGCACCCTCCACCATGTGTGTACAGTCACTGTCACCCTATACCATGTGTGTACAATCACTGGCACGCTCAACATATGTGTACAGACACCGGGACTGTGTACCATGTGTGTACAGTCACTGAAACCCAGCACCCCGTGTGCACAGTCACTGGCATGCAGTAAAGCCACCTGTGTACTGTCAGCGACACCCTGCCACAAGTTTGTGCAGTCACTGGCCTCCTGCACCGTGCCCGTACAGTCACTGGCACTCTGCACAACATGTATGCATTCACTGGCACCCTGCACCAAGTGTGTACAGTCACTGCCACCCTGCACCATGTGTGTACTGTCACTGACACACTTCACCATGGGTGTAGTGTCACTGACACCCTGCATCATGCTTGTACAGTCACTGCCACCCTCCACCGTGTGTGTAATCACTGGCACACGCCACCATTTGTGTACTGTCCCGGAAACCCCTGCGCCATGTTTGTAAATTCACTGGCACCCTTCACCATGTGTGTACAGTAACTGGCAAGCTGCACCAAATGAATACAGCCACTGGCACCCTCCACCAATGTGTGTATGGTCACTGGCACACTGCACCATGTGTGCACATTCACTTCACCCTATACCATGTGTGAACAGTCAATGGCACCATGCACCACCTGTGTACAGACATAGGCACGCTATACCATGTGTGTACAGTCTCTGGCACCCTCCACCAATGAGTGTCTGGCCACTGGCACACTGCACCATGTGTGTACAGTCACTGTCACCCTGCACTGCCTGTGTAAAGTCATTGGAACACTATACCATGTCTGTAAAGTCACTGTCACCCTATACCATGTGTGTACAATCACTGGCACCTTGCACCACGTGTGTACAGTCACTGGCATGCAGTAAAGCCATCTGTGTTCAGTCACTGAAACCCTGCACCATGTGTGTACAGTCTCTGGCACACTTCACCGTGTGTGTACTGTCACTGACACCCTACATCATGTTTGTACAGTCACTGGCACTCTCTACCATGTGTGTAAAGTCACTGGCACCCTGCACCAATTGTGTACAGTCCCTGAAACACCTGCACCATGTGTGTACAGTCACCGGCACCCTGCACCATGTTTGTACAGTCACTGGCAAGATACACCAAATGTGTACAGTCACTGGAACACTCCACCAATGTGTGTATGGTCATTGGCACCCTACACCATGTGTGTACAGTCACTGTCACCCTATACCATGTGTGTAGAGTCACTTACACACTGCACCGCATGTGTACAGTCATTGGCACGCTATACCATGTCTGTACAGTCACTGTCACCCTATACCATTTGTGTTCAATCACTGGCACCCTGCACCGCCTGCGTACAGTCATTGGCACGCTATACATATGTGTACAGTGACTGGGACCGTATACCATGAGTGTACAGTCACTGAAACCCTGTACCATGTGTGTACAGTCACTGGCACCTTGCACCCCTTGTGTAGAGTCACTGGCATGCAGTAAAGCCATCTGTGTACAGTCACTGGCACCCTGCACCACTTTTGTACATTCATTGGCACGCTATAGCATGTCTGTACAGTCACTGACACCCTGCACCACGTGTATACAATCACCGGCACCTTATAACACGTTTGTACAGTCACTGGCATGCAGTAAAGCCATCTCTGTACAGTCACAGACACCCTGCACCATGTGTGTACAGTCACTGGCAAGCTGCACCAAATGAGTACAGTCACTTGGACCCTCCAAAAATGTGTGTATGGTTACTGGCACCCTGCACCATGTGTGTACAGTCACTGTCACCCTATACCATCAGTGTACAGTCACTGGCACCCTGCACCGACTGTGTACAGTCATTGGCACGCTATAGCATGTCTCTGCAGTCACTGGCAACCTATACCATGTGTGTACAATCACTGGCACCTTGCACCACGTGTGTACTGTCACTGGCACCCTTCACCATGTGTGTGCTGTCACTGACACCCTTCACCATGTGTGTACTGTCACTGACACCCTATAGCATGTTTGTACAGTCACTGGCATTCTCCACCGTGTGTGCAAAGTCAATGGCACACTGCACCATTTGTGTACAGTCCCTGAAACCCCTGCACCATGTGTGTACTGTCATTGGCACCCTGCACCATGTGTGTACAGTCACTGGCATGCAGTAAAGCCAACTCTATACAGTCACTGACACATTGCACCATGTGTGTACAGTCCATGGCACCCTGTACCATGTTTGTACAGTCACTGGCACCCTGTATCATGTGTGGCAACCTATACCATGTGTGTAAAGTCCCTGGCACCCTGCACTGCGTGTGTACAGGCACAGGCACCCTGCACCATGTGTGTACAGTCACTGTCACCATGCACCATGTTTGTACAATCACTGGCACCCTATACCATTTATTTTCATCCACTGGCACCCTGCACCACATGTGTACAGTCACTGGCACCCTGCAAGGCTTGTTTACAGTCATTGGCTTACTGCACCATGTGTGTACCGTGACCGGCACACTGCAGCATATCTTTATAGTCACTGACACCCTAGACCCCATTTGTACTGTCGCTGGCAGCCTGCACTATGTGTGTACACTCAATGGCACCCTGCACCATCTGTGTACAGTCATTGGCACGCTATACCATGTGTGTACAGTCATTGGCACCCGGCACCATATGTGTACAGTCTCTGGCACCCTGAACCATCTGTGTACAGTCACTGGCAAGCTATAACATGTGTGTACAGTCACCAGCACCTGGAACATGTGTTTACAGTCACTGGCACGCTATACCATGTGTCTACATTCACTGGAACCCTGCGCCTTGTGTGTACAGTCACTGGTACCCTTCACCATGTGTGTACAGTAACTGGCACCCTCCACCAAATTTTCTATGGTCACTGGCACCCTCCACCGTGTGTATAAAGTCACTGGCACACTGCACCATTTGTGTACAGTCCCTGAAACCCTGCACCATGTGCGTACAGTCACTGGCACCCTGCACCATGTGTGTACAGTCACTGGCAAGCTGCACCAAATGAGTACAGTCACTGGCACCCTCCACCAATGTGTGTACGGTCACTGGCACCCTGCAGAATGTGTGTACAGTCACTGTCACCCTACACCATGTGTGTCCAATCACTGGCACCCTGCACCACCTGTGTACAGTCATAGGCACGCTATACCATGTGTGTACAGTCACTGGCACCCAATACCATGTGTGTACAATCACTGGCACCTTGCAACACGTGTGCCCAATCAATGGCATGCAGTAAAGCCATTTGTGTACAGTCACTGAAACCCTGTACCATGTGTGTCAGTCACTGGCACACTGCACCATGTGTGTACAGTCACTGTCACCCTATACCATGTGTGTAGAGTCACTGGCAACCTGCACCACCTGTGTACAGTCATTGGCACGCTATACCATGTGTGTACAATCACTGGCATGCAGTAAAGCCATCTGTGTACAGTCACTGGCATCCTGCACAACATGTGTACAGTCACTGGCCTCCTGCACCGTGCGTGTACAGTCACTGGCACCCTGCACAACATGTGTTCAGTCACTGAAACCCTGCACCATGTGTGTACAGTCACTGGCACCCTTCACCGTGTGTGTACTGTTACTGACCACGCTACATCATGTTTGTACAGTCACAGGCACTCTCCACCGTGTGTGCAAAGTCACTGGCACACTGCACCATTTGTATACCATCACCGGCACCCTGCACCATGTTTTTACAGTCATTGGCAAGCTGTACCAAATGCATACAGTCATTTGAAGCCTCCACCAATGTGTGTATGGTCACTGGCACTCTGCACCATGTGTGTACAGTCACTGTCACCCTTTACCATGTGTGTACAGTCACTGGCACCCTATACCATGTGTGTACAATCACTGGCACCTTGCACCGCATCTGTACAGTCACTAGCAAGCAGTAAAGCCATCTGTGGACAGTCACTGACACCCTGCACCATGTGTGTACAGTCACTGGCCTCCTGCACCATGCACGTACAGTCACTGGCACCTTGCACAACATGTGTTCAGTCACTGAAACCCTGCACCATGTGTGTACAGTCACTGGCACACTTCACCATGTGTGTGCTGTCACTGACACCATACATCATGTTTGTACAGTCACTGGCACTCTCCACCGTGTGTGCAAAGTCACTGGCACACTGCACGATTTGTGTACAGTCCCTGAAACCCCTGCACCATGTGTGTACAGTCATTGGCACCCTGCACCATTTGTGTACAGTCCCTGAAACCCCTGCACCATGTGTGTACAGTCATTGGCACCCTGCACCATGTGTGTACAGTCACTGGCACCCTGCAGCATATGTGTACAGTTTCTGACAACCTACACCACCTTTGTACAGTCACTGGAACCCTCCACCATGTGTGTACACTCAATGGCACACTGCACCATCTGTGTACTGTCATCGGCATGCTAAACCATGTCTGTACAGTAACTGGCACCCGGCACCAGGTGTGTACAGTCACTGGCACCCTGCACCATATGTGTACAGTCACTGGCACCCTATACCATGTGTCTACATTCACTGGCACCCGGCACCATGTGTGTACAGTCACTGGTACCCTGCACCATGTGTGTACAGTCACTGGCACACTGCACCATGTGTGTACAGTCAGTGGCACCCTCCACCAATGTGTGTACAGTCACTGTCACCCTATACCATGTGTGTACAATCACTGGCACGCTCAACATATGTGCACAGACACTGGGACTGTATACCATGTGTGTACAGTCACTGAAAGCCAGCACCATGTGTGTACAGTCACTGGCACCTTGCACCCCGTGTGCACAGTCACTGGCATGCAGTAAAGCCACCTGTGTACTGTCAGCGACACCCTGCCACAAGTTTGTGCAGTCACTGGCCTCCTGCACCATGCCCGTACAGTCACTGGCACTCTGCACAACATGTATACATTCACTGGCACCCTGCACCAAGTGTGTACAGTCACTGCCACCCTGCACCATGTGTGTACTGTCACTGACACACTTCACCATGGGTGTAGTGTCACTGACACCCTGCATCATGCTTGTACAGTCACTGCCACCCTCCACCGTGTAATCACTGGCACACTGCACCATTTGTGTACTGTCCCGGAAACCCCTGCGCCATGTTTGTAAATTCACTGGCACCCTTCACCATGTGTGTACAGTAACTGGCAAGCTGCACCAAATGAATACAGCCACTGGCACCCTCCACCAATGTGTGTATGGTCACTGGCACACTGCACCATGTGTGCACATTCACTTCACCCTATACCATGTGTGAACAGTCAATGGCACCATGCACCACCTGTGTACAGACATTGGCACGCTATACCATATGTGTACAGTCTCTAGCACCCTCCACCAATGAGTGTATGGCCACTGGCACACTGCACCATGTGTGTACAGTCACTGTCACCCTGCACTGCCTGTGTACAGTCAGTGGCACGCTATACCATGTCTGTAAAGTCACTGTCACCCTATACCATGTGTGTACAATCACTGGCACCTTGCACCACGTGTGTACAGTCACTGGCATGCAGTAAAGCCATCTGTGTTCAGTCACTGAAACCCTGCACCATGTGTGTACAGTCTCCGGCACACTTCACCATGTGTGTACTGTCACTGACACCCTGCACCATGTTTTTACAGTCACTGGCAAGATGCACCAAATGTGTACAGTCACTGGAACACTCCACCAATGTGTGTATGGTCATTGGCACCCTACACCATGTGTGTACAGTCACTGTCACCCTATACCATGTGTGTAGAGTCACTTACACACTGCACCGCATGTGTACAGTCATTGGCACGCTATACCATGTCTGTACAGTCACTGTCTCCCTATACCATTTGTGTTCAATCACTGGCACCCTGCACCGCCTGCGTACAGTCATTGGCACGCTATACATATGTGTACAGTGACTGGGACCGTATACCATGAGTGTACAGTCACTGAAACCCTGTACCATGTGTGTACAGTCACTGGCACCTTGCACCCCTTGTGTAGAGTCACTGGCATGCAGTAAAGCCATCTGTGTACAGTCACTGGCACCCTGCACCACTTTTGTACATTCATTGGCACGCTATAGCATGTCTGTACAGTCACTGACACCCTGCACCACGTGTATACAATCACCGGCACCTTACAACACGTTTGTACAGTCACTGGCATGCAGTAAAGCCATCTCTGTACAGTCACAGACACCCTGCACCATGTGTGTACAGTCACTGGCAAGCTGCACCAAATGAGTACAGTCACTTGGACCCTCCAAAAATGTGTGTATGGTCACTGGCACCCTGCACCATGTGTGTACAGTCACTGTCACCCTATACCATCAGTGTACAGTCACTGGCACCCTGCACCGACTGTATACAGTCATTGGCACGCTATAGCATGTCTCTGCAGTCACTGGCAACCTATACCATGTGTGTACAATCACTGGCACCTTGCACCACGTGTGTACTGTCACTGGCACCCTTCATCATGTGTGTGCTGTCACTGACACCCTTCACCATGTGTGTGCTGTCACTGACACCCTATAGCATGTTTGTACAGTCACTGGCACTCTCCACCGTGTGTGCAAAGTCACTGGCACACTGCACCATTTGTGTACAGTCCCTGAAACCCCTGCACCATGTGTGTACAGTCATTGGCACCCTGCACCATGTGTGTACAGTCACTGACACACTGCACCATGTGTGTACAGTCCATGGCACCCTGTACCATGTTTGTACAGTCACTGGCACCCTGTATCATGTGTGGCAACCTATACCATGTGTGTAAAGTCCCTGGCACCCTGCACTGCGTGTGTACAGGCACAGGCACCCTGCACCATGTGTGTACAGTCACTGTCACCATGCGCCATGTTTGTACAGTCACTGGCACCCTATACCATTTATTTTCATCCACTGGCACCCTGCACCACATGTGTACAGTCACTGGCACCCTGCAAGGCTTGTTTACAGTCATTGGCTTACTGCACCATGTGTGTACCGTGACCGGCACACTGCAGCATATCTTTCTAGTCACTGACACCCTAGACCCCATTTGTACTGTCGCTGGCAGGCTGCACCATGTGTGTACACTCAATGGCACCCTGCACCATCTGTGTACAGTCATTGGCACGCTATACCATGTGTGTACAGTCATTGGCACCCGGCACCATATGTGTACAGTCTCTGGCACCCTGAACCATCTGTGTACAGTCACTGGCAAGCTTTACCATGTGTGTACAGTCACCAGCACCTGGAACATGTGTTTACAGTCACTGGCACGCTATACCATGTGTCTACATTCACTGGAACCCTGCGCCTTGTGTGTACAGTCACTGGTACCCTTCACCATGTGTGTACAGTAACTGGCACCCTCCACCAAATTTTCTATGGTCACTGGCACCCTCCACCGTGTGTATAAAGTCACTGGCACACTGCACCATTTGTGTACAGTCCCTGAAACCCCTGCACCATGTGCGTACAGTCACTGGCACCCTGCACCATGTGTGTACAGTCACTGGCAAGCTGCACCAAATGAGTACAGTCACTGGCACCCTCCACCAATGTGTGTACGGTCACTGGCACCCTGCAGAATGTGTGTACAGTCACTGTCACCCTACACCATGTGTGTCCAATCACTGGCACCCTGCACCACCTGTGTACAGTCATAGGCACGCTATACCATGTGTGTACAGTCACTGGCACCCAATACCATGTGTGTACAATCACTGGCACCTTGCAACACGTGTGCCCAATCAATGGCATGCAGTAAAGCCATTTGTGTACAGTCACTGAAACCCTGTACCATGTGTGTCAGTCACTGGCACACTGCACCATGTGTGTACAGTCACTGTCACCCTATACCATGTGTGTAGAGTCACTGGCAACCTGCACCACCTGTGTACAGTCATTGGCACGCTATACCATGTGTGTACAATCACTGGCATGCAGTAAAGCCATCTGTGTACAGTCACTGGCATCCTGCACAACATGTGTACAGTCACTGGCCTCCTGCACCGTGCGTGTACAGTCACTGGCACCCTGCACAACATGTGTTCAGTCACTGAAACCCTGCACCATGTGTGTACAGTCACTGGCACCCTTCACCGTGTGTGTACTGTTACTGACCACGCTACATCATGTTTGTACAGTCACAGGCACTCTCCACCGTGTGTGCAAAGTCACTGGCACACTGCACCATTTGTATACCATCACCGGCACCCTGCACCATGTTTTTACAGTCATTGGCAAGCTGTACCAAATGCATACAGTCATTTGAAGCCTCCACCAATGTGTGTATGGTCACTGGCACTCTGCACCATGTGTGTACAGTCACTGTCACCCTTTACCATGTGTGTACAGTCACTGGCACCCTATACCATGTGTGTACAATCACTGGCACCTTGCACCGCATCTGTACAGTCACTAGCAAGCAGTAAAGCCATCTGTGGACAGTCACTGACACCCTGCACCATGTGTGTACAGTCACTGGCCTCCTGCACCATGCACGTACAGTCACTGGCACCTTGCACAACATGTGTTCAGTCACTGAAACCCTGCACCATGTGTGTACAGTCACTGGCACACTTCACCATGTGTGTGCTGTCACTGACACCATACATCATGTTTGTACAGTCACTGGCACTCTCCACCGTGTGTGCAAAGTCACTGGCACACTGCACGATTTGTGTACAGTCCCTGAAACCCCTGCACCATGTGTGTACAGTCATTGGCACCCTGCACCATTTGTGTACAGTCCCTGAAACCCCTGCACCATGTGTGTACAGTCATTGGCACCCTGCACCATGTGTGTACAGTCACTGGCACCCTGCAGCATATGTGTACAGTTTCTGACAACCTACACCACCTTTGTACAGTCACTGGAACCCTCCACCATGTGTGTACACTCAATGGCACACTGCACCATCTGTGTACAGTCATCGGCATGCTAAACCATGTCTGTACAGTAACTGGCACCCGGCACCAGGTGTGTACAGTCACTGGCACCCTGCACCATATGTGTACAGTCACTGGCACCCTATACCATGTGTCTACATTCACTGGCACCCGGCACCATGTGTGTACAGTCACTGGTACCCTGCACCATGTGTGTACAGTCACTGGCACACTGCACCATGTGTGTACAGTCAGTGGCACCCTCCACCAATGTGTGTACAGTCACTGTCACCCTATACCATGTGTGTACAATCACTGGCACGCTCAACATATGTGCACAGACACTGGGACTGTATACCATGTGTGTACAGTCACTGAAAGCCAGCACCATGTGTGTACAGTCACTGGCACCTTGCACCCCGTGTGCACAGTCACTGGCATGCAGTAAAGCCACCTGTGTACTGTCAGCGACACCCTGCCACAAGTTTGTGCAGTCACTGGCCTCCTGCACCATGCCCGTACAGTCACTGGCACTCTGCACAACATGTATACATTCACTGGCACCCAGCACCAAGTGTGTACAGTCACTGACACCCTGCACCATGTGTGTACTGTCACTGACACACTTCACCATGGGTGTAGTGTCACTGACACCCTGCATCATGCTTGTACAGTCACTGCCACCCTCCACCGTGTAATCACTGGCACACTGCACCATTTGTGTACTGTCCCGGAAACCCCTGCGCCATGTTTGTAAATTCACTGGCACCCTTCACCATGTGTGTACAGTAACTGGCAAGCTGCACCAAATGAATACAGCCACTGGCACCCTCCACCAATGTGTGTATGGTCACTGGCACACTGCACCATGTGTGCACATTCACTTCACCCTATACCATGTGTGAACAGTCAATGGCACCATGCACCACCTGTGTACAGACATTGGCACGCTATACCATATGTGTACAGTCTCTAGCACCCTCCACCAATGAGTGTATGGCCACTGGCACACTGCACCATGTGTGTACAGTCACTGTCACCCTGCACTGCCTGTGTACAGTCAGTGGCACGCTATACCATGTCTGTAAAGTCACTGTCACCCTATACCATGTGTGTACAATCACTGGCACCTTGCACCACGTGTGTACAGTCACTGGCATGCAGTAAAGCCATCTGTGTTCAGTCACTGAAACCCTGCACCATGTGTGTACAGTCTCCGGCACACTTCACCATGTGTGTACTGTCACTGACACCCTACATCATGTTTGTACAGTCACTGGCACTCTCTACCATGTGTGTAAAGTCAATGGCACCCTGCACCAATTGCGTACAGTCCCTGAAACACCTGCACCATGTGTGTACAGTCACCGGCACCCTGCACCATGTTTTTACAGTCACTGGCAAGATGCACCAAATGTGTACAGTCACTGGAACACTCCACCAATGTGTGTATGGTCATTGGCACCCTACACCATGTGTGTACAGTCACTGTCACCCTATACCATGTGTGTAGAGTCACTTACACACTGCACCGCATGTGTACAGTCATTGGCACGCTATACCATGTCTGTACAGTCACTGTCTCCCTATACCATTTGTGTTCAATCACTGGCACCCTGCACCGCCTGCGTACAGTCATTGGCACGCTATACATATGTGTACAGTGACTGGGACCGTATACCATGAGTGTACAGTCACTGAAACCCTGTACCATGTGTGTACAGTCACTGGCACCTTGCACCCCTTGTGTAGAGTCACTGGCATGCAGTAAAGCCATCTGTGTACAGTCACTGGCACCCTGCACCACTTTTGTACATTCATTGGCACGCTATAGCATGTCTGTACAGTCACTGACACCCTGCACCACGTGTATACAATCACCGGCACCTTACAACACGTTTGTACAGTCACTGGCATGCAGTAAAGCCATCTCTGTACAGTCACAGACACCCTGCACCATGTGTGTACAGTCACTGGCAAGCTGCACCAAATGAGTACAGTCACTTGGACCCTCCAAAAATGTGTGTATGGTCACTGGCACCCTGCACCATGTGTGTACAGTCACTGTCACCCTATACCATCAGTGTACAGTCACTGGCACCCTGCACCGACTGTATACAGTCATTGGCACGCTATAGCATGTCTCTGCAGTCACTGGCAACCTATACCATGTGTGTACAATCACTGGCACCTTGCACCACGTGTGTACTGTCACTGGCACCCTTCATCATGTGTGTGCTGTCACTGACACCCTTCACCATGTGTGTGCTGTCACTGACACCCTATAGCATGTTTGTACAGTCACTGGCACTCTCCACCGTGTGTGCAAAGTCACTGGCACACTGCACCATTTGTGTACAGTCCCTGAAACCCCTGCACCATGTGTGTACAGTCATTGGCACCCTGCACCATGTGTGTACAGTCACTGACACACTGCACCATGTGTGTACAGTCCATGGCACCCTGTACCATGTTTGTACAGTCACTGGCACCCTGTATCATGTGTGGCAACCTATACCATGTGTGTAAAGTCCCTGGCACCCTGCACTGCGTGTGTACAGGCACAGGCACCCTGCACCATGTGTGTACAGTCACTGTCACCATGCGCCATGTTTGTACAGTCACTGGCACCCTATACCATTTATTTTCATCCACTGGCACCCTGCACCACATGTGTACAGTCACTGGCACCCTGCAAGGCTTGTTTACAGTCATTGGCTTACTGCACCATGTGTGTACCGTGACCGGCACACTGCAGCATATCTTTATAGTCACTGACACCCTAGACCCCATTTGTACTGTCGCTGGCAGCCTGCACCATGTGTGTACACTCAATGGCACCCTGCACCATCTGTGTACAGTCATTGGCACGCTATACCATGTGTGTACAGTCATTGGCACCCGGCACCATATGTGTACAGTCTCTGGCACCCTGAACCATCTGTGTACAGTCACTGGCAAGCTTTACCATGTGTGTACAGTCACCAGCACCTGGAACATGTGTTTACAGTCACTGGCACGCTATACCATGTGTCTACATTCACTGGAACCCTGCGCCTTGTGTGTACAGTCACTGGCACACTTCACCATGTGTGCGCTGTCACTGACACCATTCATCATGTTTGTACAGTCACTGGCACTCTTCACCATGTGTGCAAAGTCACTGGCACACTGCACCATTTGTGTACAGTCCCTGAAACCCCTGTACCATGTGCGTACAGTCACTGGCGCCCTGCACCATGTGTGTACAGTCACTGGCAAGCTGCACCAAATGAGTACAGTCACTGGCACCCTCCACCAATGTGTGTACGGTCACTGGCGCCCTGCACCATGTGTGTACAGTCACTGTCACCCTACACCATGTGTGTCCAATCACTGGCACCCTTCACCACCTGTGTACAGTCATAGGCACGCTATACCATGTGTGTACAGTCACTGGCACCCAATACCATGTGTGTACAATCACTGGCACCTTGCAACGCGTGTGCCCAATCAATGGCATGCAGTAAAGCCATTTGTGTACAGTCACTGAAACCCTGTACCATGTGTGTCAGTCACTGGCACACTGCACCATGTGTGTACAGTCACTGTCACCCTATACCATGTGTGTAGAGTCACTGGCAACCTGCACCACCTGTGTACAGTCATTGGCACGCTATACCATGTGTGTACAATCACTGGCATGCAGTAAAGCCATCTGTGTACAGTCACTGGCATCCTGCACAACATGTGTGCAGTCACTGGCCTCCTGCACCGTGCGTGTACAGTCACTGGAACCCTGCACAACATGTGTTCAGTCACTGAAACCCTGCACCATGTGTGTACAGTCACTGGCACCCTTCACCGTGTGTGTACCGTCACTGACCACACTACATCATGTTTGTACAGTCACAGGCACTCTCCACCATGTGTGCAAAGTCACTGGCACACTGCACCATTTGTATACCATCACCGGCACCCTGCACCATGTTTTTACAGTCATTGGCATGCTGTACCAAATGCATACAGTCATTTGAAGCCTCCACAAATGTGTGTATGGTCACTGGCACCCTGCACCATGTGTGTACTGTCACTGTCACCCTTTACCATGTGTGTACAGTCACTGGCACCCTATACCATGTGTGTACAATCACTGGCACCTTGCACCGCATCTGTACAGTCACTAGCAAGCAGTAAAGCCATCTGTGGACAGTCACTGACACCCTGCACCATGTGTGTACAGTCACTGGCCTCCTGCACCATGCGCGTACAGTCACTGGCACCTTGCACAACATGTGTTCAGTCACTGAAACCCTGCACCATGTGTGTACAGTCACTGGCACACTTCACCATGTGTGTGCTGTCACTGACACCATACATCATGTTTGTACAGTCACTGGCACTCTCCACCGTGTGTGCAAAGTCACTGGCACACTACACCATTTGTGTACAGTCCCTGAAACCCCTGCACCATGTGTGTACAGTCATTGGCACCCTGCACCATTTGTGTACAGTCCCTGAAAACCCTGCACCATGTGTGTACAGTCATTGGCACCCTGCACCATGTGTGTACTGTCACTGTCACCCTGCAGCATATGTGTACAGTTTCTGACAACCTGCACCACCTTTGTACAGTCACTGGAACCCTCCACCATGTGTGTACACTCAATGGCACACTGCACCATCTGTGTACAGTCATCGGCATGCTAAACCATGTCTGTACAGTAACTGGCACCAGGCACCAGGTGTGTACCGTCACTGGCACCCTGCACCATATGTGTACAGTCACTGGCACCCTATACCATGTGTCTACATTCACTGGTACCCGGCACCATGTGTGTACAGTCACTGGCACCCTCCACATGTGTGTACAGTCACTGTCACCCTATACCAATTGTGTACAATCACTGGCACGCTCAACATATGTGTACAGACACTGGGACTGTATACCATGTGTGTACAGTCACTGAAAGCCAGCACCATGTGTGTACAGTCACTGGCACCTTGCACCCCGTGTGCACAGTCACTGGCATGCAGTAAAGCCACCTGTGTACTGTCAGCGACACCCTGCCCCAAGTTTGTGCAGTCACTGGCCTCCTGCACCGTGCCCGTACAGTCACTGGCACTCTGCACAACATGTATACATTCACTGGCACCCAGCACCAAGTGTGTACAGTCACTGACACCCTGCACCATGTGTGTACTGTCACTGACACACTTCACCATGGGTGTAGTGTCACTGACACCCTGCATCATGCTTGTACGGTCACTGCCACCCTCCACCGTGTGTGTAGTCACTGGCACACTGCACCATTTGTGTACTGTCCCGGAAACCCCTGCGCCATGTTTGTAAATTCACTGGCACCCTTCACCATGTGTGTACAGTAACTGGCAAGCTGCACCAAATGAATACAGCCACTGGCACCCTCCACCAATGTGTGTATGGTCACTGGCACACTGCACCATGTGTGCACATTCACTTCACCCTATACCATGTGTGAACAGTCAATGGCACCATGCACCACCTGTGTACAGACATTGGCACACTATACCATGTGTGTACAGTCTCTGGCATCCTCCACCAATGAGTGTATGGCCACTGGCACACTGCCCCATGTGTGTACAGTCACTGTCACCCTGCACTGCCTGTGTACAGTCATTGGCACGCTATACCATGTCTGTAAAGTCACTGTCACCCTATACCATGTGTGTACAATCACTGGCACCTTGCACCACGTGTGTACAGTCACTGGCATGCAGTAAAGCCATCTGTGTTCAGTCACTGAAACCCTGCACCATGTGTGTACAGTCTCTGGCACACTTCACCATGTGTGTACTGTCACTGACACCCTACATCATGTTGGTACAGTCACTGGCACTCTCTACCATGTGTGTAAAGTCAATGGCACCCTGCACCAATTGTGTACAGTCCCTGAAACACCTGCACCATGTGTGTACAGTCACCGGCACCCTGCACCATGTTTTTACAGTCACTGGCAAGATGCACCAAATGTGTACAGTCACTGGAACACTCCACCAATGTGTGTATGGTCATTGGCACCCTACACCATGTGTGTACAGTCACTGTCACCCTATACCATGTGTGTAGAGTCACTTACACACTGCACCGCATGTGTACAGTCATTGGCACGCTATACCATGTCTGTACAGTCACTGTCACCCTATACCATTTGTGTTCAATCACTGGCACCCTGCACCGCCTGCGTACAGTCATTGGCACGCTATACATATGTGTACAGTGACTGGGACCGTATACCATGAGTGTACAGTCACTGAAACCCTGTACCATGTGTGTACAGTCACTGGCACCTTGCACCCCTTGTGTAGAGGCACTGGCATGCAGTAAAGCCATCTGTGTACAGTCACTGGCACCCTGCACCACTTTTGTACATTCATTGGCACGCTATAGCATGTCTGTACAGTCACTGAATTTCCTGCACCACGTGTATACAATCACCGGCACCTTATAACACGTTTGTACAGTCACTGGCATGCAGTAAAGCCATCTCTGTACAGTCACAGACACCCTGCACCATGTGTGTACAGTCACTGGCAAGCTGCACCAAATGAGTACTGTCACTTGGACCCTCCAAAAATGTGTGTATGGTCACTGGCACCCTGCACCATGTGTGTACATTCACTGTCACCCTATACCATCAGTGTACAGTCACTGGCACCCTGCACCGACTGTGTACAGTCATTGGCACGCTATAGCATGTCTCTGCAGTCACTGGCAACCTATACCATGTGTATACAATCATTGGCACCTTGCACCACGTGTGTACTGTCACTGGCACCCTTCACCATGTGTGTGCTGTCACTGACACCCTTCACCATGTGTGTGCTGTCACTGACACCCTATAGCATGTTTGTACAGTCACTGGCACTCTCCACCGTGTGTGCAAAGTCACTGGCACACTGCACCATTTGTGTACAGTCCCTGAAACCCCTGCACCATGTGTGTACAGTCATTGGCACCCTGCACCATGTGTGTACAGTCACTGGCATGCAGTAAAACCAACTCTGTACAGTCACTGACACACTGCACCATGTGTGTACAGTCCATGGCACCCTGTACCATGTTTGTACAGTCACTGGCACCCTGTATCATGTGTGGCAACCTATACCATGTGTGTAAAGTCCCTGGCACCCTGCACTGCGTGTGTACAGGCACAGGCACCCTGCACCATGTGTGTACAGTCACTGTCACCATGCGCCATGTTTGTACAGTCACTGGCACCCTATACCATTTATTTTCATCCACTGGCACCCTGCACCACATGTGTACAGTCACTGGCACCCTGCAAGGCTTGTTTACAGTCATTGGCTTACTGCACCATGTGTGTACCGTGACCGGCACACTGCAGCATATCTTTATAGTCACTGACACCCTAGACCCCATTTGTACTGTCGCTGGCAGCCTGCACCATGTGTGTACACTCAATGGCACCCTGCACCATCTGTGTACAGTCATTGGCACGCTATACCATGTGTGTACAGTCATTGGCACCTGGCACCATATGTGTACAGTCTCTGGCACCCTGAACCATCTGTGTACAGTCACTGGCAAGCTATACCATGTGTGTACAGTCACCAGCACCTGAAACATGTGTTTACAGTCACTGGCACGCTATACCATGTGTCTACATTCACTGGAACCCTGCGCCTTGTGTGTACAGTCACTGGTACCCTTCACCATGTGTGTACAGTAACTGGCACCCTCCACCAATGTTTCTAGCTGTTTATACACTCCACCGTGTGTATAAAGTCACTGGCACACTGCACCATTTGTGTACAGTCCCTGAAACCCCTGCACCATGTGCGTACAGTCACTGGCACCATGTGTGTACAGTCACTGGCAAGCTGCACCAAATGAGTACAGTCACTGGCACCCTCCACCAATGTGTGTACGGTCACTGGCACCCTGCACCATGTGTGTACAGTCACTGTCACCCTACACCATGTGTGTCCAATCACTGGCACCCTTCACCACCTGTGTACAGTCATAGGCACGCTATACCATGTGTGTACAGTCACTGGCACCCTGCAAGGCTTGTTTACAGTCATTGGCTTACTGCACCATGTGTGTACCGTGACCGGCACACTGCAGCATATCTTTATAGTCACTGACACCCTAGACCCCATTTGTACTGTCGCTGGCAGCCTGCACCATGTGTGTACACTCAATGGCACCCTGCACCATCTGTGTACAGTCATTGGCACGCTATACCATGTGTGTACAGTCATTGGCACCTGGCACCATATGTGTACAGTCTCTGGCACCCTGAACCATCTGTGTACAGTCACTGGCAAGCTATACCATGTGTGTACAGTCACCAGCACCTGAAACATGTGTTTACAGTCACTGGCACGCTATACCATGTGTCTACATTCACTGGAACCCTGCGCCTTGTGTGTACAGTCACTGGTACCCTTCACCATGTGTGTACAGTAACTGGCACCCTCCACCAATGTTTCTAGCTGTTTATACACTCCACCGTGTGTATAAAGTCACTGGCACACTGCACCATTTGTGTACAGTCCCTGAAACCCCTGCACCATGTGCGTACAGTCACTGGCACCATGTGTGTACAGTCACTGGCAAGCTGCACCAAATGAGTACAGTCACTGGCACCCTCCACCAATGTGTGTACGGTCACTGGCACCCTGCACCATGTGTGTACAGTCACTGTCACCCTACACCATGTGTGTCCAATCACTGGCACCCTTCACCACCTGTGTACAGTCATAGGCACGCTATACCATGTGTGTACAGTCACTGGCACCCAATACCATGTGTGTACAATCGCTGGCACCCAATACCATGTGTGTACAATCACTGGCACCTTGCAACGCGTGTGCCCAATCAATGGCATGCAGTAAAGCCATTTGTGTACAGTCACTGAAACCCTGTACCATGTGTGTCAGTCACTGGCACACTGCACCATGTGTGTACAGTCACTGTCACCCTATACCATGTGTGTAGAGTCACTGGCAACCTGCACCACCTGTGTACAGTCATTGGCACGCTATACCATGTGTGTACAATCACTGGCATGCAGTAAAGCCATCTGTGTACAGTCACTGGCATCCTGCACAACATGTGTACAGTCACTGGCCTCCTGCACCGTGCGTGTACAGTCACTGGCACCCTGCACAACATGTGTTCAGTCACTGAAACCCTGCACCATGTGTGTACAGTCACTGGCACCCTTCACCGTGTGTGTACTGTCACTGACCACGCTACATCATGTTTGTACAGTCACAGGCACTCTCCACCGTGTGTGCAAAGTCACTGGCACACTGCACCATTTGTATACCATCACCGGCACCCTGCACCATGTTTTTACAGTCATTGGCAAGCTGTACCAAATGCATACAGTCATTTGAAGCCTCCACCAATGTGTGTATGGTCACTGGCACCCTGCACCATGTGTGTACAGTCACTGTCACCCTTTACCATGTGTGTACAGTCACTGACACCCTATACCATGTGTGTACAATCACTGGCACCTTGCACCGCATCTGTACAGTCACTGGCAAGCAGTAAAGCCATCTGTGCACAGTCACTGACACCCTGCACCATGTGTGTACAGTCACTGGCCTCCTGCACCATGCGCGTACAGTCACTGGCACCCTGCACAACATGTGTTCAGTCACTGAAACCCTGCACCATGTGTGTACAGTCACTGGCACACTTCACCATGTGTGTGCTGTCACTGACACCATACATCATGTTTGTACAGTCACTGGCACTCTCCAACGTGTGTGCAAAGTCTCTGGCACACTGCACCATTTGTGTACAGTCCCTGAAACCCCTGCACCATGTGTGTATAGTCATTGGCACCCTGCACCATGTGTGTACAGTCACTGGCACCCTGCACCATATGTGTACAGTCTCTGACACCCTACACCGCGTTTGTACATTCACTGGCACTCTCCACCATGTGTGTACACTCAATGGCAGCCTGCACCATCTGCGTACAGTCATCGGCACGCTAAACCATGTGTGTATAGTCACTGGCACTCTCCACCATGTGTGTACGGTCACTGCTATCCTGCACTGAGTGTGTACAGTCACTCGTGCCCTGCACCATGTGTGTACAGTAACTGGCACGCGGCACCATGTGTGTACCCTCACTGGCACCCTGCACCATATGTGTACAGTCACTGGCACCCTATACCATGTAATTACATTCACTGGCACCCGGCACCATGTGTGTACAGTCACTGGTACCCGGCACCATGTGGGTACAGTCACTGGCACACTGCACCATGTGTGTACAGTCACTGGCACCCTCCACCAATGTGTGTACAGTCATTGGCACCCTCCACCAATGTGTGTACAGTCACTGGCACTCTGCATCATGTGTGTACAGTCACTGTCACCCTATACCATGTGTGTACAATCACTGGCACGCTCAACATATCTGTACAGTCACTGGGACTGTATACCATGTGTGTACAGTCATTGAAACCCTGCACCATGTGTGTACAGTCACTGTCACCCTGCACTGCCTATGTACAGTCATTGGCACGCTATAGCATGTCTGTAAAGTCACTGGCACCCTATACCATGTGTGTACAATCACTGGCACCTTGCACCACGTGTGTACAGTCACTGGCATGCAGTAAAGCCATGTGTTCAGTCACTGAAACACTGCACCATGTGTGTACAGTCTCTGGCACCCTTCACCATGTGTGTACTGTCACTGACACCCTACATCATGTTTGTACAGTCACTGGCACTCTCTACCATGTGTGTAAAGTCAATGGCACCCTGCACCAATTGTGTACAGTCCCTGAAACACCTGCACCATGTGTGTACAGTCACCGGCACCCTGCACCATGTTTTTACAGTCACTGGCAAGATGCACCAAATGTGTACAGTCACTGGAACACTCCACCAATGTGTGTATGGTCACTGGCACCCTACACCATGTGTGTACAGTCACTGTCACCCTATACCATGTGTGTAGAGTCACTTACACCCTGCACCGCATGTGTACAGTCATTGGCATGCTATACCATGTCTGTACAGTCACTGTCACCCTATACCATTTGTGTTCAATCACTGGCACCCTGCACCGCCTGCGTACAGTCATTGGCACGCTATACATATGGGTACAGTGACTGGGACCGTATACCATGTGTGTACAGTCACTGAAACCCTGCACCATGTGTGTACAGTCACTGGCACCTTGCACCCCTTGTGTAGAGTCACTGGAATGCAGTAAAGCCATCTGTGTACAGTCACTGGCACCCTGCACCACTTTTGTACATTCATTGGCACACTATAGCATGTCTGTACAGTCACTGACACCCTGCACCATGTGTGTACAATCACCGGCACCTTACAACACGTTTGTACAGTCACTGGCATGCAGTAAAGCCATCTCTGTACAGTCACTGACACCCTGCACCATGTGTGTACAGTCACTGGCAAGCTGCACCAAATGAGTACAGTCACTTGGACCATCCAAAAATGTGTGTATGGTCACTGGCACCCTGCACCATGTGTGTACAGTCACTGTCACCCTATACCATCAGTGTACAGTCACTGGCACCCTGCACCGCCTGTGTACAGTCATTGGCACACTATAGCATGTCTCTACAGTCACTGGCACCCTATACCATGTGTGTACAATCACTGGCACCTTGCACCATGTGTGTACAGTCACTGGCATGCAGTAACGCCATCTGTGTACAGTCACTGGCACTGTCGAACATATGTGTACAGTCACTGGCACCCTATACCATGTGTCTAAATTCACTGGCACCCTGCATCATGTATGTACAGTCATTGGCACCCTTTACCATGTGTGTAGTCAATGATAGCCTGCACCATGTGTGTACAGTCATTGGCACGCTATACCATGTCTTTAAAGTCACTGGCACCCTATACCATGTGTGTACAATCACTGGCACCTTGCACCACATGTGTACAGTCACTGGCTTGCAGTAAAGCCATCTGTGGACTGTCATTGACACCCTGCACTATGTGTGTACAGTCAGTGGCCTCCTGCACCGTGCGCGTACAGTCACTAGCACCCTGCACAACATGTGTTCAGTCACTGAAACCCTGCACCATGTGTGTACAGTCACTGGCACCCTTCACCATGTGTGTGCTGTCACTGACACCCTACATCATGTTTGTACAGTCACTGGCACTCTCCACCGTGTGTGCAAAGTCACTGGCACACTGCACCATTTGTGTACAGTCCCTGAAACCCCAGCACCATGTGTGTACAGTCATTGGCACCCAGCACCATGTGTGTACAGTCACTGGCATGCATTAAAGCCAACTCTGTACAGTCACTGACACACTGCACCATGTGTGTACAGTCCATGGCACCCTGTACCATGTTTGTACAGTCACTGGCACCCTGTATCATGTGTGTACATTCATTGGCACCCTGCACCATGTGTGTCCAGTCAGTGGCAACCTATACCATGTGTGTAAAATCCCTGGCACCCTGCACTGCGTGCGTACAGGCACAGGCACCCTGCACCATGTGTGAACAGTCACTCTCACCATGCGCCATGTTTGTACAGTCACTGGCACCCTATACCATTTATTTTCATCCACTGGCACCCTGCACCACATGTGTACAGTCACTGGCACCCTGCAAGGCTTGTTTACAGTCATTGGCTTACTGCACCATGTGTGTACCGTGACCGGCACACTGCAGCATATCTTTATAGTCACTGACACCCTAGACCCCATTTGTACTGTCGCTGGCAGCCTGCACCATGTGTGTACACTCAATGGCACCCTGCACCATCTGTGTACAGTCATTGGCACGCTATACCATGTGTGTACAGTCATTGGCACCCGGCACCATATGTGTACAGTCTCTGGCACCCTGAACCATCTGTGTACAGTCACTGGCACCATCGAACATATGTGTACAGTTACTGGCACCCTATACCATGTTTCTACATTCACTGGCACCCTGCATCATGTATGTACAGTCATTGGCACCCTTTACCATGTGTGTACAGTCAATGACAGCCTGCACCATGTGTGTACAGTCATTGGCAAGCTGCTCTAAATGGGTTCAGTCACATGGACCCTCCAAAAATGTGTGTATGGTCACTGGCATCCTGCACCATGTGTGTACAGTCACTGTCACCCTATACCATGAGTGTACAGTCACTGGTAGGATGCATCAAAATGAGTACAGTCACTTGGACCCTCCAAAAATGTGTGTATGGTCACTGGCACCCTGCACGATGTGTGTACAGTCACTGTCACCCTAGACCATGACTGTACAGTCACTGGCACCCTGCACCATGCGTGTACAGTCATTGGCACGCTATAGCATGTCTCTACAGTCACTGGCACCCCATACCATGTGTGTACAATCACTGGCACCTTGCACCACGTGTTTACTGCCACTGGCATGCAGTAACGCCATCTGTGTACAGTCACTGGCACCGTCTAACATATGTGTACAGTCACTGGCACCCTATACCATGTGTCTACATTCACTGGCACCCTGCATCATGTATGTACAATCATTGGCACCCTTTACCATGTGTGTACAGTCAATGACAGCCTGCACCATATGTGTACAGTCATTGGCAAGCTATACCATGTCTGTAAAGTCACTGGCACCCTATATCATGTGTGTACAATCACTGGTACCTTGCACCGCATGTGTACAGTCACTGGCATGCAGTAAAGCCATCTGTGGACAGTCATTGACACCCTGCACTATGTGTGTACAGTCAGTGGCCTCCTGCACCATGCACGTACAGTCACTAGCACCCGGCACAACATGTGTTCAGTTACTGAAACCCTGCACCATGTGTGTACAGTCACTGGCACCCTTCACCATGTGTGTGCTGTCACTGACACCCTACATCATGTTTGTACAGTCACTGGCACTCTCCACCGTGAGTGCAAAGTCACTGGCACACTGCACCATTTGTGTACATTCCCTGAAACCCCTGCACCATGTGTGTACAGTCATTGGCACCCTGCACCATGTGTGTACAGTCACTGGCACCCTGCACCATATGTGTACAGTCTCTGACACCCTACACCGCGTTTGTACAGTCACTGGCACCCTCCACCATGTGTGTACACTCAATGGCACCCTGCACCATCTGTGTACAGTCATCGGCCTGCTAAACCATGTGTGTATAGTCACTGGCACTCTCCACCATGTGTGTATGGTCACTGGTACCCGGTACCATGTGTGTACAGTCACTCGTACCCTGCACCATGTGTGTACAGTCACTGGCGCCCTGCACCAAATGTGTACAGTCACTGGCGCTCTATACCATGTGTCTACATTCACTGGCACCAGGCACCATGTGTGTACAGTCACTGGTACCCTGCACCATATGTGTACAGTCACTGGCACACTGCACCATGTGTGTACAGTCACTGGCACCCTCCACCAATGTGTGTACAGTCACTGTCACCCTATACCATGTGTGTACAATCACTGGCACCCGGCCCCACCTGTGTACAGTCATTGGCACGCTACACATATGTGTACAGTCACTAGGACTGCATCCCATGTGTGTACAGTCACTGAAATCCTGCACCATGTGTGTACAGTCACTGGCACCTTGCACCCCGTGTGTGCACAGTCACTGGCATGCAGTAAAGCCACCTGTGTACAGTCAGTGACACCCTGCCCCAAGTTTGTGCAGTCACTGGCCTTCTGCACCGTGACCGTACAGTCACTGGCACCCTGCACAACAAGTATACATTCACTGCCACCCTGCACCAAGTGTGTACAGTCACTGCAACCCTGCACCATATGTGTACAGTCACTGGCACACTTCACCATGGTTGTAGTGTCACTGACACCCTGCATCATGCTTGTACAGTCACTGCCACCCTCCACCGTGTGTGTAGTCACTGGCACACTGCACCATTTGTGTACTGTCACTGGCAAGCTGCACCAAATGAATACAGCCACTGGCACCCTCCACCAATGTGTGCATGGTCACTGGCACACTGCACCATGTGTGCACATTCACTGCCACCCTATACCATGTGTGTACAGTCACTGGCACCCTGCACCACCTGTGTACAGACATTGGCACGCTATACCATGTGTGTACAGTCTCTGGCACCCTCCACCAATGAGTGTATGGCCACTGGCACACTGCACCATGTGTGTACAGTCACTGTCACCCTGCACTGCCTGTGTACAGTCATTGGCACGCTATACCATGTCTGTAAAGTAACTGGCACCCTATACCATGTGTGTACAATCACTGGCACCTTGCACCACGTGTGTACAGTCACTGGCATGCAGTAAAGCCATCTGTGTTCAGTCACTGAAACCCTCCACCATGTGTGTACAGTCACTGGAACCCTTCACAGTGTGTGTACTGTCATTGACACACTACATCATGTTTGTACAGTCACTGGCACCCTCTACCGTGTGTGTAAAGTCACTGGAACACTGCAACATTTGTGTACAGTCCCTGAAACCCCTGCACCATGTGTGTACAGTCACTGGCAAGCTGCACCAAATGAGCACAGTCCTTTGGACCATCCAAAAATGTGTGTATGGTCTCTGGCACCCTGCACCATGTGTGTACAGTCACTGTCACCCTATACCATCAGTGTACAGTCACTGGCACCCTGCACCGCCTGTGTACAGTCATTGACATGCTATAGCATGTCTCTACAGTCACTGGCACACTATACCATGTGTGTACAATCACTGGCACCTTGCACCACGTGTGTAATGTCACTGGTATGCAGTAAAGCCATATGTGTACAGTCACTGGCACCGTCTAACATATGTGTACAGTCACTGGCACCCTATACCATGTGTCTACATTCACTGGCACCCTGCATCCTGTATGTACAGTCATTGGCACCCTTTACCATGTGTGTACAGTCATTGACAGCCTGCACCATGTGTGTACAGTCATTGGCATGCTATACCATGTCTGTAAAGTCACTGGCACCCTATACCATGTGTGTACAATCACTGGCACCTTGCACCGCATGTGTATAGTCACTGGCAAGCAGTAAAGCCATCTGTGGACAGTCATTGACACCCTGCACTATGTGTGTAGTCAGTGGCCTCCTGCACTGTGCGCGTACAGTCACTAGCACCCTGCACAACATGTGTTCAGTCACTGAAACCCTGCACCATGTGTGTACAGTCTCTGGCACCCTTCACCATGTGTGTACTGTCACTGACACCATACATCATGTTTGTACAGTCACTGGCACTCTCTACCATGTGTGTAAAGTCACTGGCACCCTGCACCAATTGTGTACAGACCCTGAAACACCTGCACCATGTGTGTACAGTCACCGGCACCCTGCACCATGTTTTTACAGTCACTGGCAAGATGCACCAAATGTGTACAGTCACTGGAACACTCCACCAATGTGTGTATGGTCACTGGCACCCTACACCATGTGTGTACAGTCACTGTCACCCTATACCATGTGTGTAGAGTCACTTACACACTGCACCGCATGTGTACAGTCATTGGCACGCTATACCATGTCTGTACAGTCACTGTTACCCTATACCATTTGTGTTCAATCACTGGCACCCTGCACCACCTGCGTACAGTCATTGGCACGCTATACATATGTGTACAGTGACTGGGACCGTATACCATGTGTGTACAGTCACTGAAACCCTGCACCATGTGTGTACAGTCACTGGCACCTTGCACCCCATGTGTAGAGTCACTGGCATGCAGTAAAGCCATCTGTGTACAGTCACTGGCACCCTGCACCACTTTTGTACATTCATTGGCACGCTATAGCATGTCTGTAAAGTCACTGGCACCCTATACCATGTGTGTACAATCACTGGCACCTTACACCACGTGTGTACAGTCACTGGCATGCAGTAAAGCCATTTGTGTTCAGTCACTGAAACCCTCCACCATGTGTGTACAGTCACTGGAACCCTTCACCGTGTGTGTACTGTCATTGACAAACTACATCATGTTTGTACAGTCACTGGCACCCTCTACCGTGTGTGTAAAGTCACTGGAACACTGCACCATTTGTGTACAGTCCCTGAAACCCCTGCACCATGTGTGTACAGTCACTGGCAAGCTGCACCAAATGGGTACAGTCATTTGGACCCTCCAAAAATGTGTGTATGGTCTCTGGCACCCTGCACCATGTGAGTACTGTCACTGTCACCCTATACCATGAGTGTACAGTCACTGGCACCCTGCACCGCCTGTGTACAGTCATTGGCACGCTATAACATGTCTCTACAGTCACTGGCACCCCATACCATGTGTGTACAATCACTGGCACCTTGCACCACGTGTGTACAGTCACTGGCATGCAGTAAAGCCATCTGTGTACAGTCACTGGCACCATCGAACATATGTGTACAGTTACTGGCACCCTATACCATGTTTCTACATTCACTGGCACCCTGCATCATGTATGTACAGTCATTGGCACCCTTTACCATGTGTGTACAGTCAATGACAGCCTGCACCATGTGTGTACAGTCATTGGCACGCTATACCATGTCTGTAAAGTCACTGGCACCCTATACCATGTGTGTACAATCACTGGCACCTTGCACCACATGTGTACAGTCACTGGCATGCAGTAAAGCCATCTGTAGACAGTCATTGACACCCTGCACTATGTGTGTAGTCAGTGGCCTCCTGCACTGTGCGCGTACAGTCACTAGCACCCTGCACAACATGTGTTCAGTTACTGAAACCCTGCACCATGTGTGTACAGTCACTGGCACCCTTCACCATGTGTTCGCTGTCACTGACACCCTACATCATGTTTGTACAGTCACTGGCACTCTCCACCGTGTGTGCAAAGTCACTGGCACACTGCACCATTTGTGTACATTCCCTGAAACCCCTGCACCATGTGTGTACAGTCATTGGCACCCTGCACCATGTGTGTACAGTCACTGGCACCCTGCACCATATGTGTACAGTCTCTGACACCCTACACCGCGTTTGTACATTCACTGGCACCCTCCACCATGTGTGTACACTCAATGGCACCCTGCACCATCTGTGTACAGTCATTGGCACGCTAAACCATGTGTGTATAGTCACTGGCACTCTCCACCACGTGTGTATGGTCACTGGTGTCCTGCACCCTGTGTGTACAGTCACTCGTACCCTGCAACGCGTTTGTACAGTCTCTGGCACCCTTCACCATGTGTGCACTGTCACTGACACCCTACATCATGTTTGTACAGTCACTGGCACTCTCTACCATGTGTGTAAAGTCACTGGCACCCTGCACCAATTGTGTACAGTCCCTGAAACACCTGCACCATGTGTGTACAGTCACCGGCACCCTGCACCATGTTTTTACAGTCACTGGCAAGCTGCACCAAATGTGTACAGTCACTGGAACACTCCACCAATGTGTGTATGGTCACTGGCACCCTACACCATGTGTGTACAGTCACTGTCACCCTATACCATGTGTGTAGAGTCACTTGCACCCTGCACCGCATGTGTACAGTCATTGGCATGCTATACCATGTCTGTACAGTCACTGTCACCCTATACCATTTGTGTTCAATCACTGGCACCCTGCACCACCTGTGTACAGTCATTGGCACGCTATACATATGTGTACAGTGACTGGGACCGTATACCATGTGTGTACCGTCACTGAAACCCTGCACCATGTGTGTACAGTCACTGGCACCTTGCAACCCTTGTGTAGAGTCACTGGCATGCAGTAAAGCCATCTGTGTACAGTCACTGTCACCCTATACCATGTGTGTAGAGTCACTGGCACCCTGCACCACCTGTGTACAGTCATTGGCATGCTATAGCATGTCTGTACAGTCACTGGCACCATATACCATGTGGGTACAATCACTGGCGCCTTGCAACACGTTGTACAGTCACTGGTATGCAGTAAAGCCATCTCTGTACAATCATTGACACCCTGCATCACGTGTGTACAGTCCATGGCACCCTGTACCATGTTTGTACAGTCACTGGAACCCTCTATCATGTCTTTACATTCATTGGCACCCTGCACCATTTGTGTACAATCACTGTCACCCTGCACCATGTGTGTACAGTCACTGGCACCCTGCACCATATGTGTACAGTCGGTGGCACACTATATCTTGTGTGTACATTCACTGGCACCCTGCAACATGTATGTACAGTCACCGGCACCCTCCACCAATGCGTGTATGGTCACTGGCACACTGCACCATGTGTGTACAGTCACTATCACCCTATACCATGTGTGTACAGTCACTGGCACCCTGCACAACATGTGTACAGTAACTGAAACCCTACACCATGTGTCTATAGTCACTGGAACCCTGCACCATTGTGTACAGTCACTGCCGCCCTGCACCATGTGTGTACAGTCACTGGCACCCTTCACCGTGTGTGTACTGTCACTGACACCCTGCATATGTTTGTACAGTCACTGGCACCCTCCACCATGTGTATAAAGTCACTGGTACACTGCACCATTTGTGTACAGTCCCTGAAACCCCTGCACCATGTGCGTACAGTCACTGGCACCCTGCACCATGTGTGTACAGTCACTGGCAAGCTGCACCAAATGAGTACAGTCACTGGCACCCTCCACCAATGTGTGTATGGTCACTGGCAACCTGCACCATGTGTGTACAGTCACTGTCACCCTATACCATGTGTATACAGTCACTGGCGCTCTGCACCACCTGTGTACAGTCATTGGCACGCTATACATATGTGTACAGTGACTGGGACCGTATACCATGTGTGTACAGTCACTGAAACCCTGCACCATGTGTGTACAGTCACTGGCACCTTGCACCCCTTGTGTAGAGTCACTGGCATGCAGTAAAGCCATCTGTGTACAGTCACTGGCACCCTGCACCACCTGTGTACAGTCATTGGCATGCTATAGCATGTCTGTACAGTCACTGGCACCATATACCATGTGGGTACAATCACTGGCACCTTGCAACACGTTTGTACAGTCACTGGTATGCAGTAAAGCCATCTCTGTACAGTCACTGACACCCTGCACCACGTGTGTACAGTCCATGGCACCCTGTACCATGTTTGTACAGTCACTGGAACCCTGTATCATGTGTGTACATTCATTGGCTCCCTGCACCATTTGTGTACAATCACTGTCACCCTGCACCATGTGTGTACAGTCACTGGCACCCTGCACCATATGTGTACAGTCAGTGGCACACTGTATCTTGTGTGTACATTCACTGGCACCCTGCACCATGTATGTACAGTCACTAGCACCCTGCACCATTTGTGTAAAGTCACTGGCACACTGCACCATTTGTGTACAGTCACCGGCACCCTGCACCATGTTTTTACAGTCATTGGCAAGCTGCACCAAATGCATACAGTCATTGGAACCCTCCACCAATGTGTGGATGGTCACTGGCACCCTGCACCATGTGTGTACAGTCACTGTCAGCCTATACCATGTGTGTACAGTCACTGGCACACTGCACCATTTGTGTACAGTCCCTGAAACCCCTGCACCATGTGTGTCCAGTCACTGGCAAGTTGTACCAAATGAGTACAATCACTGGCACCCTCCACCAATGTGTGTATGGTCACTGGCACCCTGCACCATGTGTGTACAGTCACTGGCACCCTTCACCATGAGTGTACTGTCACTGACACCCTGCATATGTTTGTACAGTCGCTGGCACCCTCCACCATGTGCATAAAGTCACTGGTACACTGCACCATTTGTGTACAGTCCCTGAAACCCGTGCACCATGTGCGTACAGTCACTGGCACCCTGCACCATGTGTGTACAGTCACTGGCAAGCTGCACCAAATGGGTACAGT
The DNA here is from genome assembly GCF_017639515.1 of Carcharodon carcharias. Lineage (NCBI taxonomy): Eukaryota > Metazoa > Chordata > Chondrichthyes > Lamniformes > Lamnidae > Carcharodon > Carcharodon carcharias. The sequence goes on along the minus strand of NC_054479.1, from coordinate 84,520,408 downwards.
CACTGGCACCCTCCACCAATGTGTGTATGGTCACTGGCACCCTGCACCATGTGTGTACAGTCACTGTCGCCCTATACCATGTGTGTACAGTCACTGGCACCCTGCACCACATGTGTACACTCATTGGCGCACTATACCATGTGTGTACAGTCACTGGCACCCTATACCATGTGTACAATCACTGGCACCTTGCACCGCGTGTGTCCAGTCAATGGCATGCAGTAGAGCCATTTGTGTACAGTCACTGAAACCCTGTACCATGTGTGTCAGTCACTGGCAAACTGCACCATGTGTGTACAGTCACTGTCACCCTATACCATGCGTCTAGAGTCACTGGCAACCTGCACCACCTGTGTACAGTCATTGGCACGCTATACCATGTGTGTACAATCACTGGCATGCAGTAAAGCCATCTGTGTATAATCACTGACACCCTGAACCATGTGTGTACATTCACTGGCCTCCTGCACCGTGCGTGTAAAGTCACTGGCACCCTGCACAACATGTGTACAGTCATTGGCATGCTATACCATGTGTGTACTGTCACTGGCACCCTATACCATGTGTGTACAATCACTGGCACCTTGCACCGCGTGTGTCCAGTCAAAGGCATGCAGTAAAGCCATTTGTGTACAGTCACTGAAACCCTGTACCATGTGTGTCAGTCACTGGCACCCTGCACCATGTGTGTACAGTCACTGTCACCCTATACCATGTGTGTAGAGTCACTGGCAACCTGCACCACCTGTGTACAGTCATTGGCACGCTATACCATGTGTGTACAATCACTGGCATGCAGTAAAGCCATCTGTGTACAATCACTGACACCCTGAACCATGTGTGTACAGTCACCGGCACCCTGCACCATGTTTTTACAGTCATTGGCAAGCTGTACCAAATGCATACAGTCATTGGAACCCTCCACCAATGTGTGTATGGTCACTGGCACCCTGCACCATGTGCGTACAGTCACTGTCACCCTATACCATGTGTGTACAGTCACTGGCACCCTGCACAACATGTGTGTCCAGTCACAGGCCTCCTGCACCATGCGCATACAGTCACTGGCACTCTGCACAACATGTGTACAGTCACTGAAACACTGAACCATGTGTCTACAGTCTCTGGAACCCTGTACCATGTGTGTACTGTCACTGACACCCTGCATATGTTTGTACAGACACTGGCACCCTCCACCGTGTGTGTAAAGTCACTGGCACACTGCACCATTTGTGTACAGTCCCTGAAAGCCCTGCACCATGTGTGTACAGTCACTGGCACGCTATACCATGTATGTACAATCACTGGCACCTTGCACCGCATGTGTACAGTCACTAGCATGCAGTAAAGCCATCTGTGTACAGTCACTGACACCCTGAACCATGTGTGTACAGTCACTGGCACCTTGTATCTCATGTGTACAGTCACTGGCGCCCTGCACAACATGTGTTCAGTCACTGAAACCCTGCACCATGTGTGTACAGTCACTGGCACCCTTCACCATGTGTGTAAAGTCACTGGCAAGCTGCACGAAATGAGTACAGTCACTGGCAGCCTCCACCAATGTGTGTATGGTCACTGGCACCCTGCACCATGTGTGTACAGTCACTGTCACCCTATACCATGTGTGTAGAGTCAATGGCACCCTGAACCACTTGTGTACAGTCATTGGCACGCTAAACCATGTGTGTACAATCACTGGCACCTTGCACCGCATGTGTACAGTCACTGGCATGCAGTAAAGCCATCTGTGTACAGTCACTGACACCCTAAATCATGTGTATACAGTCACTGGCCTCCTGCACCATGCACATACAGTCACTGGCACCCTGCACAACATGCGTACAGTCACTGGCACTCTCCACCATGTGTGTAAAGTCTCTGGCATACTGCACCATTTGTGTACAGTCTCCGGCACCCTGCACCATGTTTTTACAGACATGGGCAAGCTGCACCAAATGCGTACAGTCACTGGAACCCTCCAACAATGTGTGTATGGTCACTGGCACCCTGCACCATGTGTGTACAGTCACTGTCACCCTATACCATGTGTGTACAGTCACTGGCACCCTGCACAACATGTGTGTGCAGTCACTGGCCTCCTGCACCATGCACGTACAGTCACTGGCACCCTGCACAACATGTGTACAGTAACTGAAACCCTACACCATGTGTCTATAGTCACTGGAACCCTGCACCATGTGTGTACAGTCATGGCAACCCTGCATCATGTGTGTACAGTCACTGGCATCCGGCACCATGTGTGTACAGTCATTGGCATCCTGCACCATATGTGTACAGTCACTGGCACCCTATTCCATGTGTCTACATTCACTGGCACCCTGCCCCATGTATGTACAGTCATTGGCACCCTTCCCCATGTGTGTACATTCACTGGCACCCTGCACCATGTGTGTTCAGTCCATGGCACCCTGCACCATGTGAGTACAGTCACTGGCATCCTATATCATGTGTGTACTGTCACTGACACCCTACATCATTTTTGTACAGTCACTGGCACTCTCCACCATGTGTGTAAAGTCACTGGCACACTGCACCATTTGTGTACAGTCACTGGCACCCTGCACCATGTTTTTACAGTTATTGGCAAGCTGCACCAAATGCATACAGTCATTGGAACCCTCCACCAATGTGTGGATGGTCACTGGGACCCTGCACCATGTTTGTACAGTCACTGAAACCCTGCACCATGTGTCTACAGTCTCTGGAACCCTGTACCATGTGTGTACAGTCATTGCCACACTGCACCATGTGTGTACAGTCACTGGCACCCTTCACCATGTGTGTACTGTCACTGACACCCTGCATATGTTTGTACAGTCACTGGCACCCTCCACCGTGTGTGTAAAGTCACTGGCACACTGCACCATTTGTGTACAGTCCCTGAAACCCCTGCACCATGTGTGTACAGTCACTGGCACCCCACACCATGTGTGTGCAGTCACTGGCAAGCTGCACCAAATGAGTACAGTCACTGGCAGCCTCCACCAATGTGTGTATGGTCACTGGCACCCTGCACCATGTGTGTACAGTCACTGTCACCCTATACCATGTGTGTACAGTCACTGGCACCCTGCACCACCTGTGTACACTCATTGGCGCACTGTACCATGTGTGTACAGTCACTGGCACCCTATACCATGTGTGTACAATCACTGGCACCTTGCACCGCATGTGTCCAGTCAATGGCATGCAGTAAAGCCATTTGTGTACAGTCACTGAAACCCTGTACCATGTGTGTCAGTCACTGGCACCTGCACATGTGTGTACAGTCACTGCCACCCTGCAACATGTTTGTACAGTCACTGGTACCCTGCACCATGTGTGTACAGTCACTGGCATCCGGCACCATATGTTTTCAGTCATTGGCACCCTGCTCCATATGTGTACATTCACTGGCACCCTATGCCATGTGTCTACATTCACTGGCACCCTACCCCATGTATGTACAGTCATTGGCACCCTTTACCATGTGTGTATAATCACTGGCACCCTGCACCATGTGTGTACAGTCCATGGCACCCTGCACCATGTGTGTACAGTCACTGACACCCTATATCATGTGTGTACAGTCACTGGCACCCTGCAGCATGTGTGTACAGTCACTGGCACCCTGCACCATGTGTGTACAGTCACTGACACCCTGCAACATGTGAAAGCCCACAAACCTGGTAAAGCCATGTGCATGTTACATCTGTTGACATTTTAAGTCCTCATGACCCTTCAATAGTACTTATTAAAAATTAAAGAGGGGTCAAATCTCAGCTGGTTTAAGGTGGGCGGTGGTGGGGGTAGAAGTGGTGGCAGTGGTAGGGAGCACAAGCAGTGATAGGAGCAGATAACCAAAAGATGTCACAGACAAAAGAACAAAAGAGGTGTTAAAGGTGGTGATATTATCTAAAAGAATGTGCTAATTAAGAATGGATAGCAGGACACGCAAGGTACACATAGCTCTAGTGGGGGTGGGGTGAAATAAGACTAAAAGGGCATAAAAGGTATAGATTTAAAAGTAATGAAAAATGGTGGGAAAAGAAAAATCTATATAAATTATTGGAAAAAAAATGGAGGGGGAAGAAACGGAAAGGTGGTGGGGATGGAGGAGGGAGCTCAAGATCTAAAATTGTTGAATTCAATATTCAGTCCAGAAGGCTGTAAAGTGCCTAGTCAGAAAATGAGGTACTGTTCCTCCAGTTTGTGTTGAGCTTCACTGGAACAATGCAGCAAGCCAAGGAACAGACATGTGGGCAATAGAGCAGGGTGGAGTGTTAAAATGGCAAGCGACAGGGAGGTCTGGGTCATTCTTGCGGACAGACCAAAGGTGTTCTGCAAAGCGGTCGCCCAATCTGGTCTCCCCAATGTAGAGGAAACTGCATTGGGAGCAACGAATGCAGTAGACTAAGTTGGGGGAAATGCAAGTGAAATGCTGCTTCACTTGAAAGGAGTGTTTGGCCCATTGGACGGTGAGGAGAGAGGAAGTGAAGGGCAGGTGTTGCATATTTTGCGTATGCATGGGGTGGTGCTGTAGGTGAGGGTTGAGGAGTAGGGGGTGATGGAGGAGTGGACCAGGGTGTCACGGATGGAACGATCCATACAGAATGCCACCAGGACGTGTGAAGGGAAGATGTGTTTGGTGGTGGCATCATGCTGGAGTTGGCGGAAATGGCGGAGGATGATCCTTTGAATGCGGAGGCTGGTGGGGTGATAAGTGAGGACAAGGGGGACCCTATCATGTTTCTGGGAGGGAGGAGAAGGTATGAGGGCGGATGCGCAGGAGATGGGCTGGACACGGTTGAGGGCCCTGTGTGGGTGGAAAACCTCAGTTAAGGAAGAAGGAGGACATGTCAGAGGAATTATTTTTGAAGGTAGCATCATCGGAGCAGATGCGACAGAGGTGAAGGAACTGAGAGAATGGGATGGAGTCCTTACAGGAAGCGGGGTGTGAGGAGCTGTAGTCAAGGTAGCTGTGGGAGTCGGTAGGCTTGTAATGGATATTGGTGGACAGTCTATCACCAGAAATTGAGACCGAGAGGTCAAGGAAGGGAAGGGAAGTGTCAGAGATGAACCTTGTAAAAATGATGGAGGGGTGGAGATTGGAAGCAAAATTAATAAATTTTTCCAAGTCCCGACGAGAGCATGAAGCAGCACCAAAGTAATCATCGATGTACTGGAGAAAGAGTTGTGGAAGGGGGCCGGAGTAGGACTGGAACAAGGAATGTTCCACATATCCCATAAAGAGACAGGCATAGCTGGAGCCCATGCGGGTACCCATAGCCACACCTTTTATTTGGAGGAAGTGAGAGGAGTTAAAGGAGAAATTGTTCAGTGTGAGAACAAGTTCAGCCAGACGGAGGAGAGTAGTGGTGGATGGGGATTGTTCGGGCCTCTGTTCGAGGAAGAAGCTAAGGGCCCTCAGACCATCCTGGTGGGGGATGGAGGTGTAGAGGGATTGGACGTCCATGGTGAAGAGGAAGCGGTTGGGGCCAGGGAACTGGAAATTGTTGATGTGACGTAAGGTGTCAGAGGAATCACGGATGTAGGTGGGAAGGGACTGGACAAGGGGAGAGAGAAGGGAGTCAAGATAATGAGAAATGAGTTCCATGGGGCAGGAACAGGCCGACACAATCGGTCTGTCGGGACAGTCCTGTTTTTGGATTTTGGGTAGGAGGTAGAAGCGGGCCGTTCGAGGTTGGACGACTATCAGGTTGGAAGCTGTGGGAGGAAGATCTCCAGAGGAGATGAGGTCAGTGACAGTCCTGGAAACAATGGCTTGATGTTCAGTGGTGGGGTCATGGTCCAGGGAGAGGTAGGAGGAAGTTTCTGCGAGTTGACACTCAGCCTCTGCAAGGTAGAGGTCAGTGCGCCAGACAACAACAGCACCACCCTTGTCAGCGGGTTTGATGACAATGTTAGGGTTGGACCTGGGAGAACGGAGTGCAGTAAGTCCAGAGAGAGAGATTAGAATGGGTGAGAGGAGCAGAGAAATTGAGATGACTAATGTCGCGCCGACAGTTCTCAATGAAAAGATCAAGAGAAGGTAAGAATCCAGGGGGAGGGGTCCAGGTGGAGGGAGAATATTGGAGGTAGTTAAAAGGATCCGTTGAACAGGGAGAGGCCTCCTGCCCAAAGAAGTGAGCACGGAGACGAAGGCGGCGGAAGAAGAGTTCAGCATCATGCCGAGCCCGAAATTCATTGAGATGAGGGCGTAAGGGTATGAGACTGATTCCTTTGCTGAGCACTGAACATTCAGGGTCGGAGAGGGGAAGGTCAGGGGCTATAGTGAATACACGGCCAGGGCTGGGATTGGAAGATGGGGTGGGGACGGAGGGACAGGCAGGGGTCGAGGATCCTAGATGGGTGTTGGTGTCGATGAATTGTTGGAGCTTGCGTTCCTTAGCACTTGAGAGAAAGAGCAAAAGTTTCTTGCTGAGGCGTCGGATGAGACAAAGAATAAAATGAAACTGGGGGCACATGCAGCTTTGAAAAAGTGTGCGGCGGTGCTGCTGGAGGGAGAGGTCGAGTGTGTTCATATGGCGGCACCTGGCACTGAGTGTGGATTTCAGAATGTGACGGGAACAGCAGTCCGAGAAACGTTTTATGTCCCGGCGATACCTGTAATCCTGGGTGGGTTTGAAACATGAGGGCTGGAATTTCTGCTGAAATCCACGTGGGGTAAGCTGGAGACGGAGACAGTCACTGAGAAAGGAAATATGGCTGTGAAAGCGGGTTTTAGTAAACACCTTGTCAAACACCAGGAGAGAAATGGAAAGAAATGGAGGTGAACAAGGCAAGAGAGAGATTCGAAAATTCTGACGGAGAGTAGGACAGAACTTCTTCAAGGTAGGCATTTCTTGAAGAGAAGTGGCAATCAATTAAACACAGAGATAAAAACAAAAAACTGCGGATGCTGGAAATCCAAAACAAAAACAGAAATACCTGGAAATACCTGGCAGACCTGCTGAGTTTTTCCAGGTATTTCTGCTTTTGTTTTGGATTTCCAGCATCCACAGTTTTTTGCTTTTATCTTGCATGTTACATCTGCTTCTCTCTGGGTCGAGGCTAATGTAGTCCTCACTGTTTACATAAACAGTGTCAATGAAGTCTCTTACATAGCAATGAGCAGCAATCTGCAAGATGTTGGATTCAGCCTGGAAGAAGCCCAATGCAAAATTGCTCATGGCCACAATCACTTTCACAGCCAATAACAAGGCTGTCCTCACCCTGCTTTGAGGCAGCAGCTCTGCCTGCAACAAGTAGCAGATTTCAGTGATCACTTCCTTAGTGAAGCAGAGATGTTTAACACTCTGATCTTCACTGAGGATGAGAGTGGAAAGTTGCTCCCTGAAGATTCTGGCTGGATATGGCCTCCTGCTCAGAGCCCTTCTCCCCTGCTCCTCCTTCCCTCTGAGCAGCTTCTTCTCCTCTGGGCTCAATCTGCCTGTCACACTGCAGACTACTGTGAATGGTAACCGGAGAATAGTTGAAGGTAGAATCAAGGCCTTTGCTATGTGCCACACCACTGCCTGTTGAATTCAGCAACTCTGATTATTGGTACAAAGCACCCAACACTCTACAAACTCAGCAACAGCCAGTAGAAATCTACCAGCAATTAACCTGAAATTACTTGTTGCTCCCTTTCAATAATACTGGTGGGGGTGTTCTTCCTGCTGTTAAATGCATGTTCAGCTGTACAAGATTGAGAGACATTGTTGGTTGAAGCGTTGAGGTCAAAATGACAACAATGATTTCAAATCACTGTTCACCACTGACTGATGTCACACTTTGCCTATTCTGTGTAGTTCCAATGCACACTCCTAGCACCCATGCTACCCACCTCCCCAAAGCAATGTTCGCCACAGTTTGCACCAGATGTGTACATGCACAGGCACCATTTTGGACAGGAAACAGCCCCCATAGCACCAAAAATGCAAGTGCCATACAGTCAAGTTTTGAGGCCTATAATTATAATTATGAGGCCTATTAGCTACCGTCAGCAGTGTTTTCTGGCCTTTGTTATGTCTTAGCTCCACCCATACTGACTCAGCCTCCTGATATCCCAGAGTAAGATCCTTTCACAGCATTCTCTATATCTCATCCTTTATTAACAGGGCAACCGTCAGCACCACCCCCCACCTTCCCCCACCACCCCTTCTTCCAATTTGCTTATCTTTTCTAAATGCAAGGTATCCTGGGACATTTAACTTGCAACCATGGTCACCTTGTAACCATGTCTAAGTGATGGCTACTAGATCAAGCCCATTTATATATGTTCATGCCATTAATCCATCTACCTTTTTACAATGCTGTGTGCATTCAGATATGATGCATTTAACTTTAACCTTTTTCTATTTTTCCCTGATATGACCTTCACTGAATGACTTTGTTAAACTCCCCGGGTAAGAAATTAGGCTGGATAAGGTCTTAGTTTTGGACATAATGAGGACCTTGGAGCACCAAATGGTTTCTACAACACACGCAGACATTTTGAGATGAACCACACTAGATGTCATAATAGTGAGGACATTGGCACACGCCCAGTGACTGGTTGCTGGAAGTGTGTAGGGCAGGCAGATCACAAAATTCCATGGTTTAAAACAGAAGAATTTTTGCTATACAAGAGTCAACAAAGCAAACACTAAATACTACCTATCTGCACTCTAATATCCAGAATTAACTAAGTTAAATGTAAATTAACAGGTACAGCGTGGTCAATTATAAACCTTAAATTGCATATTAAATGGCAGATACAACTAAGGCAGATCTTATGAATTGGTTCAGCAGCCCACTCAGATTTCACTGATCACATTCTGTCATAAAGTCCTTCAAACTCTGTCTTCCTCATGAAGAATTTCAGTGCCTCATCTTCTAGGAGCTAGTCTGATCCCCAGACAACAGCAGCACACAACCAACCCAAGTTCCATGGGCTTGGTCTTCACTACAAATGGTACATATCTGCAGAACCTCCTCAACTCGGCCTGGATGGTATAGACCTACCAATGTTATCTCCCAGTAACAGAAACAGTTGCAGCAACTTATTCTCAGCATCTAGATCTAGACACTGCCTTCTTCAACCTTCTACAGATTGCCTGTGCCGCACCAGTGAACCCATCAACTTTTATATCTTTCAAGCAGAGTCAATTTCACCAGATGTTTTGGTTTCCAAACCTTAGTTTGTTTTTGTTCCCTTAGAAACAAGGAGGGTCAGGTTAATTTCTATGTTTACCTTTTCTATTTCCCTTTCCATTTCTCTTTTCTGTTCAGTTTCTGTTTTAGTTAACGTATGTCTCAATACATTCAAACTTTAGAAACACAGATTGCCTTACACAACACTAATCAGCATTCCATGCTAAACTGACACCATTTTGGAGCTGAACACTCCAGCTAACATCCTCCCTTTACCTCAGACAACTAACCATATATTCAGCAGCAGAAAGGAGGCTCTATTTAAAGGAATCACTAGCTACACAGATTAGCTGCTTGTTGATTTCTTCTATCTGTTGTTTTGATTCTATAAATGTTCGATGCTTTCTATAATTGCTTAAAGCTGCAAAAGTCTAGAGGGAGTGATGTGGCAGGTGCTGAAGCACTTTTGCTGACTTAGGCATATAGGAACAGGAGGAGACCATTTAATCCCTTGAGTCTGTTCTGCCTTTTAATGAGATAACAGGGGATCTGTGGGCATTAACTCCATAGCCCATATAACTTTGGTTAACCAGAAGCTATCAATGTCAGATTTTAAAAGAGTAATTGACCCAGGGTCAATTGCTGTTTGTGAAGAGAGTTCCAAACTTCTACTACTCTTTCTATGTGGGAGTGTTTCCTAATTTTACTTCTAATGAATCTGGCTCTAAATTTTAGACTCTTTCCCCTAGTGCTAGGCTCTACAAACAGCAGAAACAGTTTTTCTCTATCCACCCTATATGTTCCTCTTAATATCTTGAAAACTTTGACCACATCACCCCCTAACCTTCTAAATTCCAGGGAATTCAGCACTAGTTTGTGTAACCTCTCCTTGTGGCTTAACCTTTGAAGTCCAGTAACAGTCTGGTAAATTTACACTGCACTCCCTCCAAAATCAATATATCCTTCTTAAGGTGTGGTTCCCAGAACAGCTCACTCTAATCCAGGTGTGGTTGAAGCAGGGCTTTGTATAGCTGACGTATGACTTCGAACCTCTTCTATTCTCATCCTCTCGTTTTAAGGCCAGCATTCCATTAGCCTTTTTAATTACTTTCTGGATCTGCTCTTGACATTTTAATAAATGGTGTACCTGGACCCCCAACTCTCTCTGGACCTCCGCTGTTTCTAGCTTTACACAATTTCGAGAGTACCCTGCTCTATCATTTTTAGAACCAAAGTGGATGATCTCACATTTGCCTACGCTGAAACCCATTCACCACAGTTCTGCCCATTCATTTAACTGATCAATGTCTCTTTGCAATTTTACACTCCCATCTATACTGCTTACAATGCCCCTAATCTTTGTGTCATCAGCTCACTTAGATATGTGGCTTTCTATCTCACCGTCCAAGTCATCAATGAATACGCTGAATAGCTGAGGCCCAACACAGGCCCTTGCGGGACACCATGAGTCATATCCTGTCAATCAGATATTCTCACAACTCTGCCCCCTGTCACCCAGCCAAGTTCCTAACCAGGTCAATAATTTGCCCTCAATTCCATGAGCTTCAGCTTTAGCTAAAAGTCTGTTGTATTGAATTTTATCAATTGCCTCCTGGAAGTCTGTGTAAATAATATTCACAGTGTAAAGAACATATTTTAGTGTTTTCTTGGACTGTGGCTTTTAAAAGCTACCATGGCTACAGTTTAAAGGAGATATTCACTAGAGCAGGGAGAAGACAATCTACAGCATTGCTAACTCCGGATTGGTGCTCGTGAACTGTTTTATCTCACCCATGTTTTGTGTGTCTTATGTGTGTGTGAGCAACCGTTCATTTTTTTATTCTTTCACAAAATGTGGGTGTTTCACCTTACTGCACAGGAGTTAACCTCCTCCACACACAGCATTGTCTTTCATTTTCTTTCATATCGGATTAACTCTGCTTTCATCAACAACATGGACATTGACGCACGTAAACACATTATTAAATTTTAAGTTTCTAATTTACTTCCTCATGGTGACAGAAGGAATTTTTAAAAATTTGTCAGTTCATGGGTTGTGGGCTTCGCTGGCTGGGCCAGCATTTATTGCCCATCCCTAATTTCCCTTGAGAAGGTGGTGCTGAGCTGCCTTCTTGAATCGCTGCAATCCATGTGGTGTAGGTACACACACACTGCTGTTAGGAAGGGAGTTCCAGGATTTTGACCCAGTGACAGTGAATGAACGGTAATATATTTTGAATCTAAATCCATTGATCAACTGAAAATACTCAAAGTATTCAGTCACCATATCCTTAATGATAGATTCTAGTAGTTTCCTCTTAATGGATGTTAGGCTAACTGCTCTAAATTCAGTGGTTTCTTTCTCTCACGCTTCTTAAATTACATGGTGCATGTACAATTTTCCAATCTATACAACTTCAAGGCTCCGCACAAACCAGTTGCTTTCAGATATTGGTGCACTGGTAGAAATTCCCCTTGGGGAATGAAGAGAGATCATGCAGAGAAGGAAAGGTTCCCAGAGTAGGAAGCATGAGGAAAGAAAAAGATTCTCTAGATTAAGGAATCTGTGACAAAATTACCCAACTGCAGATTTCCAAAGGTTCTGAGGACTGGCTTAGCTGTTCAGTAAAACCAGCTGACAATCACAACAGAAGAGCAATATCGATTGTTCAATGGTTCTCATGCAGCCAATTAGCTATCAGATATGTCAAAAATGTCTCACCCATTCAGCTATGGAGGGTAAAACCACACCAGAAGTTGGCTCAACACCAGCAGAACACAGCTTGGGGTTGATTTTAGCCCCAAGTCACTCAATAGACATGGGTGCGTGGGCTGTACAAAATAGACAGGTTACTCAGACCCTGAGATTCCTTCTTCCAGTATAATGTCCAGTGTCAGCCTTGGCTCAGTGTCGTCTCTGCCTCAGAGGCTCATTGGTCCAAGCCCACTCCAGAGACTCAACTGATAAGCTAGGCTGACACTCCAGTGCAGTACTAAGCAAGTGCTGCTCTGCCAGATGTGCTCTTTCAAATGAGGCATTAAACCAAAGCTCTACCTGCTCTGCCAGATGGACATAAAATATCTCATGTCATTATCGTGAAGAAGAGCAGGGGCATTTTTCGCAGGGTCCAGACCAATATTTACCCTTCAGCCAACATCAAGCTGCTCATTTTCACATTGCTGTTTGTGGGAACTTGCTGTGCGCAACTGACTGCTGCACTCCTCAAATTACAGCAGTGACCATGCTTCAAAAGTACTTCCTTGGCTATGAAGTGCTTAGGGGCATCCTGAGGTTATGAAAAGTAGTAAATAAATGCAATGACTGGAGATTTGACACAAATTAGGGTTTATATCTGTATAAGGAGCCATGAGAAACCTACTCTTTAAAATTAAATGAACAAACTAAAATGCTGTTTTCCCTGTCAAGCATGTTTAAAATCATTTGTGATATTATGACTAATTTCTTCTGTTTTAACAGATTTTAAATGCCTAAGGATGAAAAGAAAGGTTTGGTAAAAGGTTTTTGATATCACTGCACATGTTTGGAAAAGAGAAGCTGTAGTAACTGAAGGTATAGCCTCTCCTACTGTCTTTTGGGGTCATGTGATTGTTCTGGGGGGCTCCGAAAAATTAGCCCTAAGTGCGGGTAATCTGGAGTGGGTAGGGCTTCTTGTCAAGGACCTTGTTCAAGTTTGTAGCATCTAAAAAGCTCTCTGTAATAAAGTTAATTGTTTCATGTTGAAACCTGTCCGGCACATCAAGTCATTACATTTGGCGACGAGGGTAAAATAGCTCTGATGCTGCACCTCACCCTGTTACCGTGAGCATATCGAATCTTAAGATTACTCATCGGTCAGGCCACTCTTCGGCAGAATCGTCTCTTACAATGCGACTATGGAAGACTGGAGCCAGTATGTAGAGCGCCTCAGGTTTTATTTCATAGCAAACGAAATTACCGTGAGGGAAAAGCAAAAAGCCATCCTTTTGAGTGTCTGAGATAGGAAGACAGACTGTCCCATCCGCAGCCTGACAGCCCTGAACATGCTCAATTCTAAGTCCTTTAAGGAATTAGAGGACAACGTGAAAACACATTACCAGCCGAAGTCATCTGTAATAATATAGCGTTTTAAATTTAATTCCAGAGTTAGGGCCCGGGAGAGTCCATAGTAACCTATATGGTGAAGTTGAAGCAGTTGACAGATACACTGTGACTTCAGGGACACACTCAATGCTTTGCTGCGGGACTGATTAGCTTGTGGAGTTCATAACTCCGCCATTCAGCACCATTTACTTGCAGAAGTCGGCATCAATTTGAAGCGCACCATGGAAATAGCACTAGCCATGGAAAGTGCTGCAAGAGACTCGCAGGCTTTACAAAACGAACAACATGGCGCTGTTCTTCATGTGGGGCGGGAACCTACTGCTGGGCGTGGGGCGAAATCCAGACCCACAGCAGCGAAGCGAGAGGCAATGTCTGCTGTTAAAAGCATGAAAAGACCTAGTAGAATTTTTTCAGCAGCGACTCCAAGATTAATCTGTTATAGATGTGGGAGTGACCACGTACCGGACACCTGCAGATTCAAGGAGATAGAATGCCATTACTGTCATAAGAAAGGTCACATTATAAAGCAATGCAGGGCAAAATCGAAACAACCCATAAAGCAGCAAACCAATGTGGCTGAATTAAATAATACAACAGAACCTGAAGCTGTCGGTACCAACACCTATTCCCTGTACAATGTCACTGCTATAAAAACTGAATCTATCACTGTCACAATCCAAGTGAATAGAAAGCCACTAATAATGGAGGTGGATACAGGAGCCTCACCCACAGTGGCGGGAGAGCACACGTTTAAATACCTTAATGAAGGTAGCCAGCCACTGAATCTGGAGCGGACAACAACTCAATTGAAGACACACACTGGAGAATCCAAACAGGTAAAGGGCATCGGCACAGCGCCTGTGTCCTATAGGCAACAGACAGCCCAGCTTCCAGTGATCATAGTGACAGGTGAACAACCCAGTCTTCTGGGCTGCGACTGGTTACAGAAAATCAAGCTTGACTGGTCTGAAATATTTCACTTGCAAACAGGAGTTCCTAAGTTGCTAAGGAAATACGACAGGGTGTTTCAGGATGAATTAGGGAAATTAAAAGGCATGCAGGCCAAGATATATGTGGATCCTCAGGTGACACCACGTTTCTTTAAGGCCAGACTTGTGCCTTGTATTTGAAGAAGAAGGTGGATGCAGAACTGTGCCGGTTAGAAAAGCTGGGCATCATCCAACCTGTCCAATTCTCAGAATGGGCAGCACCCATAGTTCCAGTGGTTAAGTCTGACCAAACCATACGCATTTGTGGATACTATAAATTGACTATAAATGATACTATAAATTCATATAGAGTGGAAAATGGGTCAGGAGGGCCCATTGGCTATGTCACGAGAGCCCTCTCCACAGCAGAGAAGGGTTATTCCCAGCTAGAAAAGGAAGGTTTATTAGTGGTATTCAGAGTGAAGAAATTCCCCCACCAGTACCTGCGTGGATGACATTTCACCATTGTGTCCGACCATAAACCATTAATAGGTTTATTCAGTGAGGATAAGGCCATTCCACCATTAGCATCAGCAAGAATATATCATTGGGCTTTGATATTATCTGCATCTGAGCATACTTTTATGTATCAGCCTGACTTACACATTGCAAATGCAGACACACTCTGTCATCTCCCGCTACCAAGTAGCATTGTACATGCTTCTGTTCCACAAGAAGTTGTGCTTGTACTGAATTTACTGGATTCTTCACCTGCATGTATGAAGCAAATTAGCAATTGGATGAACAGAGATCCAATTTTGTCGAATGTCAGAGACTTTGTATCGCAAGAGTAGTCGAATTCACCAGTGTCTGAAGGGATGAGGCAATCCCATGCCCGAAAAACAGAGTTAAGTTGTCAAGGTGGAATCTTGTTGTGGGAATCAAGAGTGATCAACCTTTCTCAAGGAAGACAGCCACTCTTGACAGAGCTTCACAGTGCATATCCAGTCATATCAAAGATGAAAATGCTTGCGTGAAGCTATGTCAGGTGGCAATCGACAGTGACATTGAAAGCATGGTCAAGCACTGCCTCCATTGTCAGCTACAACAGAAATTGCCTGTTTCAGCTCCACTGCATCTGTGGGAATGGCCTGGCCGACCCTGGGTTAGACTACGTATTGATTATATAGGATCATTCTTAGGCACCATGTTTTTATTGATGGTAGATGCGCATTCTAAATGGAGGGATGTGTATGAAGTCAGATCACCGACATTGAGCACAACTATCGAAAAGTTGCGCCAACATTCTAGTATACATGGCCTACCTGTAATCATCATTTCTGATAACGGTGCAGTCTTCACCAGTACAGGGTTTCAGAGATTCATGAGATTAAATGGAATCAGACATTTTAAAACAGCCCCACACCATCCCTCATCAAATGGTTTAGCTGAGAGCTGTCCAAACTTTCAAATCTGGAATGTAGAGGTTATCCAAAGGTACTCTAGAAACTTGACTTTCCCGCTTTCTTCTCAATTACCATACAATGTCTCATTCAACTAAGGATTCAACACCGTCTGAATTATTGATGAAACGCTGCCTATGTACAAGGTTAAGTCTGGTGTTTCCAAACTTAGAGGGGAAGGTACAGAAGAATTAGAGCAATCAAAAATTGAATCACGATATTCATAGCAAAGCTCGATTTACTGCAGGAGATATAGTTTTTTTGTGTGGAATTTTGGAAGATGGCCTTGCTGAGTTCCTGGTACAATTGTCTCAGAAACTGGTCCTTTGTGTTTCCAGGTGAAAGTGGAAGACCAAATTGTTTGAAAACTTGTGGATCATCTTAGGAATAGAGAGACATCTCTACAGCCAGCTATTCCGCCTCTGACTAATGCTGAACCATTAATCACTGAGGTGACAGATCGGCCTAGAATAGAGATACCCAGTATCTATATAGAGATGCCTAGCCCTGGACTGCCACTTTTTAATGATGTATCTGGTGCTGCAATGCCTGATCATGTTGATCCTGTGGAAGAACTTCAAGTGGTAGAGCTATGCTGCTCTAACCGAATAAGGAAACCACTTGAGGCTTAATCTTTAATCACCTAGGTTGTATATATGTATATGTTGTTGGATATTCAAATGTTCTCTGTAAATAAAAACTGTAAAAAAAACTAAAGGGGGAGAAAATGTAGTAACTGAAAGTATAGCCTCTCCTACTGTCTATCGGGGTCTTGGAGGCTCCGACCAATGAGCCCTAGGTGCAGGTAATCCAGTGGGGCGGGGGGGTGGGCAGGGGGCTTCTCGTCAAGAACTTGGTTCAAACATGTAGCATCTGAAAAGCTCCCTGTAATAAAGTTAACTGTTTCTTGTTGACACATGTCCAGTTCATCAGGTCATTACAGAAGCTGAAATTAATTTTCCAAATTTAACTTTATTGGGCTAATTGAAAATTGGAATGGAATTTTGTTCTTTCTCATTGGGTGATGTTCTTTCTGTTTATGTAATTCTGACACTATCCAGACCCATCCTCATCTTACTGCACAGAGGTTAACCTCTTGCACACACAGCATTGTCTTTCATTTTCTTTCATATTGGATTAACTCTGCTTTCATCAACTACATGGGCATTGGTGCATGTGAACACCTTATTAATTTTTAAGTTTCTAATTTACTTCCCCATGGCAACAAAAGGAATTTTTAAACATTTGTCCATTCATGGGATGTGGCTGTTGCTGGCTAGGTCAGCATTTATTGCTCATCCCTAATTGCCCTTGAGATGGTGATGATGAGCTGCCTTCTTAAACCACTGCAGTCCATGTGGTGTAGGTACGACCACAGTGATATTAGGGAGGGAGTTCCAGGATTTTGACCCAGAGACAGTGAAGGAACAGTGATATATTTCCAAGTCAGAATGGTGAGTGGGAGGAGAACTTGCAGGTGGTGGTGTTCCCATGTGTGCTCCTCTTGACCATCTAGGTGGTAGAATTCACTGGTTTGGAAGGTGTTGTTGAAGGGACCTTAGTGAGTTCCTGCATTGCATCTTATAGATGGTACAAGCTGCTGCCACTGCATCGATGGTGAAAGGAGTGAATGTTTAAGGTGGCAGATGGGGTGCCAATGAAGCACTAGATTGTGTCAAGTTTCTTGAGAGTTGTTGGTGCTGCACTCATCCAGGCCAGTGGAGAATATTCCAACATACTCCTGACTTGTGCCCTGTAGATGTTGGACAGGCTTTGGGAGTCTGGAGGTAAATTACTTGCCATAGAATTCCCAGTCCATGACCTGCTCTTGTAGCCACACTATTTAAATGGCTGCTCCAGTTCAGTTTCTGGCCAATGGTAACCCCAGGGTGTTGATTGTGGTAGATTCAGCGATGGTAAGGCCATTGAATATTATGGGGAAATGGATAGATTCTCTCCTTTTGGATGTTGATTCAATAGCTGCTTGTTGACATAACCCTATTACTATAGCACTATTACTGCTTGACTGCTTCCACAACATATCATTATCACAGTTGTGGGGATGGGGAGTGATGTGCATGCTATAAGTCATAGTTTGATTGGAAGATCCAAGAAGCTGTCAGACGATTAGCTGTCCTATGGATCTATGAATACAAATGCTTGTTCTTATTAAAGATTAAGTACTTGAGGGATTTATATGAATTGGCTTTTATTTTTGGAGATTTTTCTAATATAATGAAGTCTGTAATAGATACTTAGAACTTTATTTTATTTTAGCTTGGCTCCTGAGATCTGCCCATGGTGGATATTGAGTGAGTTGACATGGAGGATGTAAGGGTGAAGGGTGGTGGGTATGGGGCATGGGTTAGCATCAGTTGGTACTAAGTTGGCATAGGGGCTATAATGGGCCTTGGGGATGAATGGGAAGGCACAGGTTGGCATAGAGGGTTTGAAGGGCCCTGGGGGTGGGTGGAGGGTCATGGGTCAATATGAAGGGTATGAGGGGCCATTGGGAGTGGGTGGAGGGGCATAACTTGACATGGGTGGGCCATTGGGAGTGAGTGGGGCTGAGGGGTGTGAGGGATGAGGGCTAGAATGCCTATTATTTAACCACACAAGGTGGGGCCTTTTACAAGCTCCTCTCAGATCTCCGCCACCTGCCTTGGAAGCGAAAATCCGGGCCATTGGGCTGAATCATCAGCTCGGCGAGCAGGGGTGGGGCCCGAGGTGTAAAATGACGGGGGGGTGATGTCGGGCGTGCGTCATTTAGATTTTCAGTTCTGCTGCGTGCCCGCCAAGCAGCCTAAGGCCTGTTAAGGCCACTAATGAACAAATCAAGCATATTGAGTAAGCTGCCGGTCCAACCTTAACTTTGGGGGGCAGGTGAACAGCCCAGGTGGCCTTCACATTTTTCATGGAACCTCATCCACGGGCGGAATGAGGTTTCATGAATGATTTAAAATTTTCAGACAAATTTTTATTAAAATTAATGCACATGTCCCAGCTCATGTGACAGTTTCACATGTCATAAAAAATTTTACAACACTTTATTACACTGTTTAACCTTAAAGCTAATCTCCCTGTGCTTCAGGGAGAGAGCACACTCCCGACTCAGCCATGATCTATCTGGATGGTGAAACCGTCTCTAGAGGTGGAATGGCCTCCTCCTGTTTCTATGAAGTCATCTGATGAATCCATTTACATCGAACATTTCCAGTAAGATTCCAGGGTCATCCACTTACACAGGGGCATGAGGTAACAGTTGGCGAGGCTGCAATTCTAATACCACTGCTGCCTTAGTCAGCTGTCGGCAGCACTCCCACCTCTGAATCCGAAGGTTTTAGGTTCAAGTCCTGTAGTTTGAGCATATAATCCATGGCTGACACTCCAGTTCATTATAAATGGATTCATCAGGTGACTTCATAGAAACAGGAGGAGGCCATTCAGCCTCTAGAGACTGTTTCACCATCCAGATAGATCATGGCTGATCTGTACTTCAATTCCATTTATCTGCCTTTTCTCTATAGAGAGAATTTTCTTCCCATCAGGTGGGCCAGTCAGGAGCGGGCATAGGCAGGTGTGGTGCCGATCACCACCCGCATTAAGGCCAACCCAGCATGACACGTGCCCAGTGGAGCTCAGCGCTCCCTATGAGGTTGGGGCGAGGAGGGACTGTCGGGGCCTGTGTTCTTTCATGTGTGCGTGCAAAAGAGTGCAGAAATTGCCCTGAGGCACGGAGCTACCTCAGGGAGATTAAGATCAAAATGAAAAATTTAAAAAAAGAAAAAATAAAATTATTCAGACATGTCCCCTCATGTGACAGTGTCACATGAGCTGGGACATGTTTATGAATTGTCATGAAACATTTTTATTTAATTTATAAAACCTTCATGAAACCCCATCCCATCCGTGGATGAGGTTTCATGAAAAATGCAAAGACTGCCTGGGCTTTTCGCCTGCCCACCAACCTTAAGGGTGGATGGACGGTCCTGAAAATTGTGTTAATTGGCTTGTAAATGCCCTTAACAGGCCTTTGACAGTTTGGCGGGTGCACAGATGACTCTGGTGCACACCTGCTGAACTAAAGATTGGAATGACGCGCGGTGAAATTGGAGCTGACACCTGACGTCACCACACGTCATTTTATGTGTCGGCATGCGGGGCCCACCCCAGCACACCAAACACAAAATGCTGGCCTATATTCCTTGAAACCAAGGCTCTTTAGACAGTACCTTCCAAAATCATGACCCCCCAGTGCCATCTAGAAGGACAAGGGCAGTGGATACATGGGAACACCACCACCAGGAAGTTCCCATCCAAGTCCCTCACCACCCTGAACTTGGAAATATAACGCCGTTCCTTCACTGTTGCAGGTCAAAATCCTGGAACTCCCTCCCTAACAGCACTGTGGGTGTACCTACTCCACATGGACTGCAGCGGTTCAAGAAGGTAGCTCACCACCACATTCTCGAGGGCAATTAGGGATGGGCAATAAATGCTGGCCCAGCCAGCGACACCCACATCCCCTGAATATATATAAAAAATAGTACTGAAGGGATGTTGCACTCTTGGAGGTGCTATCTTTCAGATGAGCTGTTAACCCAAGGCTTCATTTTCTCTAATATAAAATAAAAACAGAAAATGCTGGAAATACTCAGCAGGTTTGGCAGCATCTGTGGAGAGAGGAGCAGAGTTAACGTTTTGAGTCCATTTGACTCTCCTTCAGAGCTGAGTAGCTCCATCTACTCTTTCACATGGATGTAAAAGATCCCACAGTGCTATTGAAAAGAACAGCAGGAAAGTTCTCCCCAAAGTCCTTTTATCCCTCATTCAACATCAATAATTTATAAAAAGATTATTTGGGCATCAACATATTGTTGTATGTGAACTCTAGCTGTGCGCAAATTGGCTGCAGCCTTTCCTACAGTATAACAGTGATCACTCTTCAAAAGCACTTCGCAAGCTGTGAAATGTTTTTGGGCTATGCTGTGGTCATGAAAGATGCTACATAAATGCAAGTCTTCCTTTCATTGAGGTCTGTGACTGTGACTGACTGTACTCAATGGTGATAAAGGCAATCACAGTCATCGACATACAAACCTTCCATAAGATCATCGCATAAGTTCAACCAACATGCGAGAACCAGTCCATCACATGATGCTTTGTTAAGAGAAGTCAATCATCAAGATGAACTTGTATTTGGAGCTCATGATAATTTGTCATTCTATTTCAAGTGTTTGGTAATAATATTCAATATCTTCGCTTCTCAGTGTACTAGCAGGTGGGACAATCCATTTCATCCACTGCCTGAGATCCTATGCTCAGGGTTATTTCTATTGATGATGTCCTTTTATACAAGGACAGAGCTTTAACTTGATTCGCAACTCTCTGCCAGGAGAACCAACTAGATGCGAAGCAAGGAAACAGGGGCCATGGGGGTTGTGGAGGGGAGGGTGGGTGGTGGTGGTAGAAGGGGAGTCATCATTTCCCCCCCATCAGCACCAAGCTCCCTACTGGCCATCAGCATAATATTGTGAAGCCAAAGCACTGGTCTCCTGGTCACTGAGGCTTCAATGGTGGGGGTTGGGGCCGGCGGGTCACTCCCTTAATATCAGACATTCATACCTCACTGGATGTTAACAGAAGAATCAAAGACCCATCAAAGACCCGAACTGTCACCTCTGCTCCCCAGGACTCACTGAAGTTTGTGTTGAACCCAGCACCTCGAGTCAGGAATATTACCACAGAGTCCAGTCTCAGTGTCCAGTGTGGCTGCAAGGCTAATTATTCTGAACAGCATTGAGGTGAAATAAATGGAGCTCCGCATGCTATGTTTGTATGGTATCTGACTCCAAGTCACTCAATGCTATTATATGGTTAAGTTTTTTTTCATTTACAGGATATGGATGTCGCTGGCTGGGCCAGCATTTATTGCCCATCCCTAATTACCTTTGAGAAGGTGGTAGTGAGCTGCCTCCTTGAACCGCTGTAGTCCATGTGGTGTAGGTACACCCATAGCGCTGTTAAGGAGGGAATTCCAGGACTCTGAACAAATGACAGTGAAGGAACGGCAATATATTTCCAAGTCAGGATAGTAAGTGGCTTGGAGGGGAACTTGCAGGTGGTGGTGTTCCCATCCATCTGTTGCCCTTGTCCTTCTGGATGGCAGCAGTTGTGGGGTTTGGAAGGCACTGTCATAGGAGTCTTAGTGAGTTTCTGCAGTGCATCTTGTGGATGGTACACAATGCTGCTACTGTGCGTTGGTGCTGGAGGGAGTGAATGTTTGTGGATGTGGTGCCAATCAAGTGGGCTGCTTTGTCCTGGACGGTGCCAATCTTCTTGAGTGTTGTTGGAGCTGCACTCATCCAGGCAAGTGGGGAGTATTCCATCACACTCCTGAATTGTGCCTTGTAGATGGTGGACAGCTATTGGGGAGTCAGGAGGTGAGTTAGACGCCACAGGATTCCTAGCCTCTGATCTGCTCTTGTAGCCACAGTTTTTATATGGCTGGTCCAGTTCAGTTTCTGGTTAATAATAACCCCAGGGGGTAAGTGGGCTGTGGGGGAATTCAGTGATGGTAATGCCATTGAATGTCAAGGGACAATGGTTACATTCTCTGTTGTTGGAGATGGTCATTGCCTGGCACCTGATTGGTGTGAATGTTATTGTCCAGGTCTTGCTGAATTTGGGCATGGACTGCTTCAGTATCTGAGGAGTCGCGAATGGTGCTGAACATTGAGTAGCCATCAGTGAACAACCCCACTTCTGGCCTCATGGTGGAAGGAAGGTCATTGATGAAGCAGCTAAAGATGGTTGGGCCAAGGACACTACCCTGAGGAACTCCTGCAGTGATGTTCTGGAGCTGAGATGACTGACCTCCAACAACCACAACCACCTTCCTTTGTGCTAGGTATGACTCCAACCAGAGGAGGGTTGTCCCCCTGATGCTAATTGACTCTAGTTTTGCTCCGGCTCCTTGATGTCACACTCAGTCAAATGCGCCTTGATGTCAAAGGCAGTCACTCCCATCTCATCTCATGGAGTTCAGCTCTTTTGTCCATGTTTGAACCAAGGCTGAATGAAATCAGGAGCTGAGCCACCCTGGCAGAACCCAAACTGGGCATCAGTGAGCAGGTTATTGCTAAGTAAGTGCCATCCAATAGACTCTTGCTAACCCCTTCCATCACTTTATTGATGATCAAGAGTAGACCTATAGGGTGGTAATTGGCCGGGTTGGATTTCTCTGCTTCTTGTGTACAAGACATACTTGGGCAATTTTCCACATGGCTGGGTAAATATCATGAGGAGTGAATCGATTTGGCTGAAGACTGGCATCTGTGATGTTGGGGACCTCTCGAGGAGTCCAAGACGAGTCATCCACTTGGCATTTCTGGCTGAAGATTGTTGTGAATGCTTAAGCCTTATCTTTTGCACTGAAGTACTGGGCTCCCCCATTATTGAGGATGGGATATTTGTGGAACCTCCTCCTTCAATGAGTTGTTTAATTGTCCATCACCATTCACGACTGATTGTGGCAGGACTGCAGAGCTTAGATCTGGGGATCCGTTGGTTATGGGATTGCTTAGTTCTGTCTATTACTTGCTGCTTATGCTGTTTGACATGCAAGTAGTCCTGTGCTATAGTGTCACCAGGTTGACACCTCATTTTTAGGTATGCCTGGTGCTGCTCCTGGCTTGCCCTCCTGCACTCTTCATTGAACCAGGGTTGATCCCCTGGCTTTGTTGTACTGGTAGAGTGGGGGATATGCCAGGCCATGAGATTACAGAATGTGATTGAGTACAATTCTGTTGTTGCTGATGGCCCACAGCATCTCATGGATGCCTAGTTTTGAGTTGAGAGATCTGTTTGAAATCTATCCCAATAAGCACGGTGGTAGTGCCACACAACACAATGGAGCGTATCCTCAATGTGAATACTTCATCTCTTCAAGGACTATGCAGTGGTCCATCCTACCGTTATGGTCATGGGCAGATGCATCTGCAGCAGGCAGGTTGGTGAGGATGAGGTCAAGTATGTTTTTCCCTCTTGTTGGTTCTCTCACCATCTGCCACAGACCCAGTCTAGCAGCTTTGTCCTTTAGGACTCGGTCAGTAGTGATGCTATCGAGCCATTCTTGGTGATGGACATTGAAGTCCCCCACCCAGGGTACATTCTGTGCCCTTGCCACACTCAGTGTTTCCTACAAGTGGTGTTGACCATGGACGAATACTGGTTCATCAACTGAGGGAGGGGTGGGGGGGCGTGTGGTACATGGTAATCAGCAGGAGGTTTCCTTGCCCATGTCTGACCTGATGTCATGGGATCTGGAGTCAAAGTTGAGGACTCCCAGGGCAATTCCCTCCCAACTGTGTACAACTGTGCTGCCACCTCTGCCGCCAGGGATAGTAACAGTGGTGTCTGTAATATAAGGTATGATTCCGTGAGGACGACTGTGTCAGACTATTGCTTGACTAGTCTTGACTAGACTAGTGAGATGGCTCTCCCAATGTTGGCACTAGCTCCCAGGTGTTGGTAAGGAGAACTTTGCAGGGTCGACAGGACTGAATTTGTCGTTGCCATACTTAGCTCGATGCCGGATGGTCCGTCTGGTTTCATCCATTTTCAAAGGGTAGTTAAGAGTCAATCTCATTGCTGTGGGTCCGGAGTCACATGCAGGCCAGACCAGGTAAGGACAGCAGATTTCCTTCCCCGAAGGACATTCTTGAACCAGATGGGTTTTTACAACAATTGTCAATGGTTTCATGGTCATCATTAGACTTTTAATTTCAGATTTTTATTGATTTCAAATGTCACCATCTGCGGTCCCCAGAGCATTACCCTGGGTCTCTGGATTACTAGTCCGGCGACAATACCACTACACCCCCGGCCCCTCACAGTCTGTCTGAAAATTGTGTCATTCAACTCAGATTTTCCTCAGCTCAATGAGAGTGAAATCAGTCAAAACAAAAGAAAGAAAAATTATGAAAGCAGAGATGCAATTAATACTTCCCCCACTGATCGAGTACTTTGTGTCAAAAGAAATTATTTGGAAGTATATGTTCATACCATAAAAGAAAGAAATGAGCATTCAGTCATGCTTGACAGAATTTAATCAGACTAATAAACTGACTGCGTTGTTATTCTCCACGAAGCCTCCTTCCTAACCAAACCGACTGAACTCAATAGTCATTGGCTGATGGGAGTGTTGGCAATCTTCCCACAAGTACAGGCTGGGAGATTCACTAACTGGAGGGACCAGTTTGCCATTTGTGCTTGGTGAAGGTTCTTCTAGTAAACCAAGGATAGGAATCAGGGGAGCTATGTTGAAATGGGAGCAGATTTTCAGCCAGAATGCCTGCAGCTACAGGCTACAATCCCTCATGCTGGTATACATCAATGACCTGGATTCACAGTCCCATTGTAAGGTCACTTATTGTGTGTAGTGACTGTAGCTTTAAGGAATGTGGTGACCGTAGCTTTAAGACATATTGTGCTGTGTAGCATCATGTGACAGTGTGATCAAATCAACCCTAGGTGCAGGGAACATTATGGATGGAGTCTGTGTCTAGTTGTGGTTCTTGATGGAAGCGTGTAACTGCTGCTGAAACCCTGTAAATAAAGTTCACTCTTTCTTATGAAAATCTTGTCTAGAAAATCAAGCCTATAACAACTGGCAACGAGGGTAATTGGTTCCAGTGCTGACCCTCACCCATTGAATGCGAGCATCTTGTTTTAAACAGAAGGAAGAGAAAATATACTCACCAGGGATGCCACTTTTTGGCAGGTTCGACCCCTTCAACTCATCCAGAGAGGATTGGAATCAATATATAGAACGCCTTGGTGGCTTTTTCCAAGCAAACAAAATAACGGTGGAGGAAAAAAGGAAAGCAATTCTCCTAAGCGTGTAAAGCCCTGTAAATAAAGTTTACTGTTTCTTATGAGAAATCTGTCTGGAAAATCAAGTCCATAACAATGTGCAAATGGAACCAAGCTTGTAGTAATTGGTGGGGTGGAGGAGGATAAATGTCTTCTGTAGGGACAGGATTTACACCTGTGCTAATCTGTTACCCAGTACAATGCTCGGGGGTGGCCACACCTGGTCTATGACATGTAATTCTGATCAACACCTATATTCCAACTGATGTTTTTCCTATGTCTGAGTGAACTTCTCCCTGCAATGACAAACAGTCTCACTCCCTAAGCACCAAAAGATGATCTGGGATAATGTGCCCCGGACAAACAACAGACCCATTTATGACCTTCAAATTTATATCTAGAATTGCTATAGTGAACCTATTTCATTTCTGAGGACAATTACTATCAATGCAACTAGCACTCAGACAGGACTTCTAAAACATCCCAAGGCACTTCCCAGCGACTTTAGTCAAACAAAATCCCACTCAGAATAAGGGGCAGGCCATTTAGGGCCAAGATGAGGAGGCATTTCTTCACTCGGAGATTGGTGAATCTTTGGAATTCTCTACCCCAGAGGACTGTACCGCCTCAGTCATTATGTTCAAGACAGGGATGGATAGATTCCTAGATATTAAAGATATCAGGGGGATAGTGAAGGAATATGGCATTGATGAAGAAGGTCAGCCACGATCTAGTTGAATGGTGGAGCAGACTCGAGGGGCTGAATGGCCATCTGCTCCTATTTCCAATGTTCCTATGTTCCAAGCAACAAAAGGAGATATTAGGAGAGGTGACCAAAAGTTTGGACAAAGAGGTAGGTTTTAAGGAACAATTTAAGGAATGAGAAAGAGTTCAAGAGCTTTAAGAGAATTCTAGAACACATAGCCTAAACTGCCGAAGACAAAGCCACTGGTCGTCCAGGGCAAAAAGTAAGGGATGCACAAGAGGACAGAATTGGAGAAGCACAGAGACCTTGGAGGGTTGTAGGGCTGGAGGAAGTTACAGAGATAGTGAGGGATGAGGTCTTAGAAATTAAGGATGAGAATTTTAAAATTGAGGCATTGTCAGACAGGGAGCAGTAGGTTGTCAGCACAGAGGTGATGGGTGAACAAGACTTGGTGTGAGTTAGAACACAGACAGCAGAGTTTTGCATGAACTCAAGTTTATGGAGGTTGGGAGAAGCAAGAACCTAGACTACAAGCTCAAGTCTTTAGTGTAGGATTTAAACTCACAACCTCCTGACCCAGAGGCAAGATTACTGCCACTTATAGAGTCATAGAGCCACAGAGGTCTACAGCAGAGAAAAAGGCCCTTCGGCCCATCAAGTCTGCACCGGTCAAACAAGTTCCTAACTATTCTAAACCCATTTTCCAGCACGAGGCCTTGTTTGCCATGGCATCGCAAGTGCACATCCAAATACTTCTTAAATGTTATGAGGGTTTCTGCCTCTACCACCCTTTCAGGCAGTGAGTTCCAGATTCCTCTGGGTGAAAAAATTCTTCCTCACATCCCCTCTAAACCTCCTGCCCCTTACCTTAAATCTATGCCCCCTCGTTATTGATCCCTCCATCAAGGAGAAAAGTTCCTTCCTGTCTACTCTATCTATGCCCCTCATAATTTTATACACCTCAATCATGTCTCCCCTCAATTTCCTCTACTCCAAGAAAATAACCCCAGTCTATCCAATCCCTCCTCATAATTAAAACTCTCCAGCCCAGGCAACATCCTGGTAAATCTCCTCTGGATTCTCTCTAGTGCAATCACATCCTTCCTATAATGCGGATTCCAGAACTGCACGCGATACTCTAGCTGTGGCCGAACCAGCGTTTTGTACAGTTAACTTACTCAAGCTTTCTCAACTAGCGGGTGAGCAGCAGCTGGAATGGACTGTCAGGAAGGGTGACTGAAGCCATGATAGTGAGTGTATTCAAAAAGCAGCACAATATTGTACAGGAAGATTCAGGAAAGATATTCTTCCAGGACAATATCACATTGACTGACAGGCTTTCTTTACCCAAGCTCATCTTCTGATCTTCACCCCATCCTCATTTTTTGGACACACACACTGCCAAACTCTATTTAAATAATATTGAGAAGCACAAATACTTCCTGTGTGGAAGGAGCCTTTTAATTCTTAAAATTCTCATATATGTATACACTCAGCCGATCTCCTGTGATATTCCACGCAGCAAGTAAAGATCAAATGGTCAGGATTCATGGGCAGGGGATAATTGGCTGGAAGGGTCTCCTGTAGAGAATCTGCAGCATTGGAGAGCAGAAACTAAGGGCTGGTGAGGATAATTTCCTTGGGATTTTAAAAAATTCTTTCATGGGATGTGGGCATCGCTGGCTAGGCCTGCATTTATTGCCCATCACTAATTGCCCTCGAGAAGATGGTGGTGAGCTGCCTTCTTGACCACTGCAGTCCAAGTGGTGGAGGTACATCCACAGTGTTGTTGGGGAGGGAGTTCCAGGATTTTGACCCAGCGACAGTGAAGGAATTGCGAGTGGCTTGGAGGGGAACTTGCAGGTGGTGGTGTTCCCGTGCATCTGTTGCCCTTATCCTTCTAGATGGTAGAGGTCACAGGTTTGGAAAGTCGACCAAAGACTAAGGAGACAGAGGAGGTGGAAGCTTGTGAATGTGTGATTCTTCACAGAGGATGTCATTTTGACTGTGCTGGATACAAAACAGTTCTGCTGCCTGCACTATGCCATAACCTCACCTTCTGCCACAGCAAGAGCAGAGTTTAACCCCTTCAGCCAGCTTCTCATAGTGGGGCAAGCTCCCTAATGTTATGGTCCCCCCTCCAATGCTTTTCCTGTCTCAGACTTTGAGTGCCAGTTTGACCTGCGACAAGGTGGGGTGATGTGGAGGCTGAATGATTGAGCCTGTCTCCCAGGGAACAATAAACAGCTGATGGAAGAGGTAGTTGCCCATTGCTAACATGGAAGAGGGGATTTTATGATTGTGAATGACAGTCAGTGTTAGGTCTCCAATCTACAGACTTCTTAACCAGAGCACAATATAAAGGGCTAGTCATGCACCTCTTATTAGAGGCTGAACAATGTGCTTGATGTCCAAGGAAGGAAAAGGTGACTGGCTGGCAGATTATCTGCTGGCCTTGAGTTGGATCATTGAGTTCTTTGTGACGCTGGTCTTCAGTTCTGGGGCCCACCACATGGCCTCCCATCCGAGACATTTTACCACAGCTTTTTCTCCATGGACAACCGATAATCATTCTCTCCTCATTCTTGAGGTTTTAGAAGTTTGAAGTGGTCAGCTTTTCTTTGTTAATGTTATGTTAATTATATTGTTAAGGTTCAGGATAAGCAGTTGGAGGGTATTGATGAAGTATCTTGAGCATGTATAAAAAGGGACTGGGAGTCCATGTTCCTGTGTCTACAGGCTGTTTAAGGTTGCAGCCTCTGCTTCATTTTTTGCAGGGGCTGCTTCTCAGGTTTTGGCTGCATTTCAGCCCCATGCTCCTGACTTTAGGCTATCTGGTGCAGAGGGAGTGTTGGGCAGGACAGAGGACTCCTTGTTCGCCTGCTCCTGGGCCTGGCCAAGGTGGCCTTTAACAGGCCCAGGCAGTGGGTGGTTGAGGGGACCTTTCAAGCTGACTGCCCCTCTTCCATGGTTATGTCCGCGCCTGAGTATCCTTGGAGAGGGGGACACTTGAGGCCTTCTGTGACTGGTGGGCACCACAGGGGTTGGAATGCATCATCCAAAAGTAAACCAGGTAATTACAGGCCAGTGAGCCTGACGTCAGTAGTAGGTAAATTATTGGAAGGTGTTCTGAGAGATCAGATATATAATTATTTGGACAGCCAAGGACTGATTAAGGATAGTCAGCATGGCTTAGTGCGTGGTAGGTCATGTTTAACGAACCTTGTAGAGTTTTTCGAGGAGGTTACCAAGAAAGCAGATGAGGGAAAGGCTGTGGATGTTGTCTACATGGAATTTAGGAAGGCCTTTGACAAGGTCCCACATGGGAGGTTAGTTCAGAAGGTCCAGACACTTGGTATCCATGGAGAGGTTGTAAACTGGATTCGAAATTGGCTGTGTGGGAGAAGACAGAGAGTGGTAGTGGATGATTGCTTCTCAGACTGGAGGTCTGTGACTAGTGGTGTGCCTCAGGGATCTGTGCTGGGACCATTGTTGTTTGTTGTCTATATCAATGATCTGGATGATAATGTGGTGAATTGGATCTGCAAGTTTGCTGATGACACTAAGATTGGAGGCATTGTGGACAGTGAGGAAGGCTTTCAAAGCTTGCAGAGGGATCTGGACCAACTGGAAAAATGGGCCAGAAAATGGCAGATGGAATTTAACGCGGAAAAGTGTGAGGTGTTACATTTTGGAAGGTCAAACCAAGGTAGGACATACACAGTAAATGGTAGGGCACTGAGGAGTGTGGAGGAACAAAGGGATCTGGGAGTTCAGATAGGTAGTTCCCTGAAAGTGGTGTCACAGGTAGACAAGGTTGTAAAGAAAGCTTTTGGCATACTGGCCTTCATAAATCAAAGTACTGAGTATAGGAGTTGGGATGTTATGGTGAGGTTGTATAAGACATTGGTGAGGCCAACTTTGGAGTACTGTGTGCAGTTCTGGTCGCCTAACTACAGGAAGGATATCAGTAAGATTGAGAGAGTGCAGAGAAGATTTACCAGGATGTTGCCGGGTCTTAAGGAGTTGAGTTACAGGGAAAGATTAAACAGGTTAGGACTTTATTCCTTGGAGCGTAGAAGAATGAGGGGAGATATGAAAGAAGTTTACAAAATTATGAGGGGTATTGACAGAGTAAATGCGAGTAGGCTCTTTCCACTTAGATTAGGAGAAATAAACATGAGAGGACATGGCTTTAGGGTGAAAGGGGAAAGGTTTAGGGGGAACATTAGGGGGAACTTCTTCACTCAGAGAGTGGTGAGAGTGTGGAACGAGCTACCATCTGACGTGGTAAATGCGGACTCACTCTTAAGGTTTAAGAATAAATTAGATAGATACATGGATGGGAGAGGTCTGGAGGGTTATGGACTAGGTGCAGGTCAATGGGACTAGCAGAATAATATTTTGGCACAGACTAGAAGGGCCGAATGGCCTGTTTTCTATGCTATAGTGTTCTTTGGTTCTATCAGCCCCGGGAGTGGCATTTTGATTTAATGCAATAGTCATCATCTTGGCTATAATCCTAAAGGATCATAGGCATCTCTCTCCATTAGAGAGAGACTATTTTGGCAACTTGTAGCTTGAGGGACATCAATCTGCAAGCTTGGGGCAAGGCAAAGAGACAGGACCTCCATAAAATACCACAGCCGGCATGGGTATTGAACCCACGCCATTGGCATCATTCTGCATCACACTCTAGCCAATTTAATTAGCTAATTAGATTATTTCATTTGTTTATTTGAAATACTTAGAAGTATATAAAAAAGGACAGCTAGGACATTGGGTGTAGGTAAGAGGCACAGATATGAAATGTTGCATTCTGCAAACAACTCAACATCAAGAAAAGGATTTGTGTCCAAATTCACACTTCACCATCTGGCTTAGAATCCATTTAACATTCTTCTCTCCATTCTTGCGTTGCACTTGTCCATTCTTTGTCCGTGTCAGGTATTTGGAAAGTGGGTCACAATAACACAGGAGCCATGATAAATGCAAAGAAAGTAATGTTCATGGAAAAATGAGGGGGCTAGGGGATCTGATATTAGATGGACTCAACCCATTATTCATCTTGTAACTCCCACCTTGCAGTGCAGCTGTTCAATGAGTCAAGCGCTTCCCTATTTTCTGGCTGCTCACCCAGCCAGTTTGCTGTTGCAATCCCCTGTCATGTTGAACCTTTTAAAGGGTTAATTTCTGAGCTCTACCCAACAGATTACATGGGATTTGTAATGGGGGCCTGCTAGTGGATACACAAATATACCGTTCCCCTCATGTTATTGAGTCAGTGGGTGTTACTCCAGGATCGTTGGCACTGACCTGGTGAAATTCACCCTGTGAAATTTTGTGCCCTTTGGATAGTCGGCTACATAGACCAGGGACCTCCCTGGTAAACACCTGCTTGTTAGTTCCTGACTCCCGGTGTTGACTGGTCGGTCAAATTGTGTTTAGCCTGGGCAACATCTGTCGTTTCTGTTTTTCTACCAAGTGATCTCAGGCTCATTCTTTCAAAATGACAACTTGTCTTGTTAAAAAATATCGCAGTTATTTTGGGACTGTGGCGGGTGTGGGTAGAGAGGTTTGGACCACACCAAACAGCCACACTGCCCACACCACTGCCTGGCGGCTTCATGTGGTTAACAAGAGCTTTTGTCTTCCTTATCATTAAACTCAGAGCAGTGAGCAACAGCTTTCAAACAGGCAGCATCTGTCACGAAAAACTCAGCAGGTCTGGCAGCATCGGCGGAGAAGAAAAGAGTTGACGTTTCGAGTCCTCATGACGAAAGGTCATGAGGACTCGAAACGTCAACTCTTTTCTTCTCCGCCGATGCTGCCAGACCTGCTGAGTTTTTCCAGGTAATTCTGTTTTTGTTTTGGATTTCCAGCATCCGCAGTTTTTTTGTTTTTAGCATCTGTCACTTGATCACTCTCCCAAGCTTTATCGCACTTTCCAGTTACTCACACATACCAAAACATTAGATTGAAATAAATTTAATCTGAAATAGTTCGCTTCTAATGTACCATGAATAATCAGATTAAATACCAATTTATTCAGCCTTTCAGCAAGTGCAGTTCTATAATCTGTGAAATGGTGAAAACCATTGAAACTTTTACAAAAGAATGCTTGATGACAGGCAGCTCAGATGAACTAGGATTGAAAACCAGGGGCTCCTAACATCATAGTGGCCCTCAGGTAAGTGAGGGAGGGAAAGAGGGCTGGGGTGAGGGTGGGTGACAGGGCGCAGGGTCCAAGGAATCAGCGAGACACAGACAGCACTTCCTGAGCCCAGGAGCCCCTGTTTGGCCAACCTCAAGTGTTTTAATCACCTCGATCTGCATTTCAATTCTATCCTTGGTTGCGTGTGTCACAACACAGCCAGCATTTATTGCCATAATTGCCCTTGAGAAGGTGGTGGTGAGCTGCCTTCTTGAACCGCTGCAGTCCATGTGGTGTAGGTACACCCACAGTGCTGTTAGGGAGGAAGTCATGGAGTCATTTACAGCACAGAAGGAGGCCATTCAGCCCATTGAGTTCATGCTGGTTCTCCACAAAGCAATCTAGTCATTCCCACTCCCCTGCTCGATCCCCTTCGCCCTGCAAGTTTATTGCCTTCAAGCGCCCATCCAATTTCCTTTTGGCATCATTGACTGTTTCCGTTGTGGGCAGCAAGTTCCAGGTCATTACCAATGTGTAAAAAATGTTCTTCCCCATGTTCCCTCCTGCATTTCTTGCTCAAGGCATTAAAATTGTCTCCCCTAGTTCTTGCTAATAGGAACAGTATTTCCTCATCTACCTTATCTAAATGTGTCACAACCTCGTAACCCTCTATCAAACCTCCACTCATTCTCCTTTGCTGCAAGGAGAACAACCCCAGCCTCTCCAACCTAACCCTGTGGCTAAAATCTCTCATCCCTGGAGCCATCTGGTAAATCTCCTCTGCACCCTCTCAAGGATCCTTACATCCTTCTTAACATGTGGTGACCCCTGAACTGGACACAATACTCTAGTTGAGAGTTCCACAATTTTGACCCAGCGAGAAGAAATGGCAATTTAGTTCAGAAAAGAATTCCCATTTCTATGCCTCCCAAAGAGCTTTAAAGGCTAGAAAGTACTTTTCAAGTTGTGTAATGTAGGACACATGGTAGAAATTGTGAAGCACAAGGATTAAAATTAGAGGCAGGCCACTCAGAGGGACATGTGGAAGCATTGACTCACACAAAGGGGAGTGGAAATCTGGAACTCTGTTCCCCCAAAAGGCTGTGGTTGGTAAGAGGCAATTAGATTTTTTTTGATAGATTTTTATTTAGGGATAAAGGGATATGGTGAGTCGAGGTACACACCCAGCTATATTCTGCCCCACATGTGTACAGACCTTAATACAGAATTCTCCACGTGTTTACAGCTCCTAATACAGTGTACTCCCTCAGTCACACTGAGTGTGTGGATTCCCCTTTTGCTAACTATAGTTGTCTGTCCCAAGCTGTTCCAACAATTAGCTTCACTTTGCAGTTAACACTGGACTAAGTACAGGGCTCTTAGATAGGAAAAGGGAATCTCTGAAGGTGGCAGGGCAAATAATAAGTTGGTCAAGGAAGCATCCAGGATCCTCAGTTTATAAATAGATGCATAGTTTATGAAAACAAGAGCGTTATGTTAATCCTTCATAAAACACTGGTTAGGCTCCAATTAGAGTATTGTGTTCTATTCTCTTCTAAAGCCTTGGAGAGGGTGCAGAGATTTACCAGAATGATACTTGGGATGAGGGTCTTCAATTATGTGGAGAGACTGGAGAAGCTGTGATGATTCTCCATAAAGCAGGGAAGGTTAAAGGCGACCAGATAGAGGTGTTCAAAATTATGGGGTGGCAAAGTGGAGCAGTAACCAGAGGCAACAGATTTAAAACAATCCTTAAAGGAGCTAAAGGATAAATGAGGAGAAGGTCCTTCATACAGGGAACTTGCCAAGGTCTGGAATGCACTACCTAATAGGGTAAAATAATTAGATTCCATAGGAACTTTGCAAAGGCAGTAGAACATGTCCGAATACAGTGTACTCCACATAAGTAAAGATCCTGTTACAATCTGCAGGGTGATGGGCTAAAAACTGGAGTGAAAGACTAAGGAATCACAGAAACATAGAAATATATGGCATTGAAGGAGGCCATTCAGCTCATAATATCTGTCCCAGCCAAGAAAGAGCTATCCATTCCAATCCTATTTTCCGGCTCTAGGTCTGTAGCTTGTAGGTTATGGCACTACAAGCGCATATCCAAGTAATTTTTAAATGTAATGAGAATTTCTGCCTCTATCACCATTTCAGGCAGTACGCTCCAGATCCCTACCACCCTCTGGGTGAAAAGATTACTCAACTCACTTTTACTAATTATTTTAAATCTATGTCCTCTGACCTCTCTACTAAGGGAAGTAGGTCCTTCCTATCCATTCCATTTGACCCTTATAATTTTGTACACTTCAATTACCCTCAACCTCTTCTGTTCCATAGAAACCCAGCCTATCCAAGCTAAAATTCTCCATTCCTGATGATGTCTGGTAAATTTTCTCTCTACCCTCTCTAGTACAATCACATCTTTCCTGTAATGTGGTGACCAGAACTGTATGCAGTACTCCAGTTATGGTCTAGTAGGTGTTTTATACAGTTCCAGCATAACCTCCCTGCGCTTATACTCTAGGCTTCAGCTAACAAAGGAAAGTGTCCTGTAAGCCTTCTTCACCATCTGATTACCTGTCCTGATACCTGCAGGGATCTGTGGACATGCACTCCGAGATCCCTCGGTTCCTCCACACTTCTCCATATCCTACCATTGTGCATCCCCTTGCCTTGTTAGCCTGCTCCAAATGCATCACCACACACTTCTCTGGATTGAATTCAATTTGTCACTTTTCTGCCCATCTGACCTGTCCATTGTTATTTTCCTGCTGCTTTCTACAGCTTTCTTCATCACTATCAACTACATGGCCAATTTTTGCAAAATCTGCAAATTTAATCATCTCCCTACTTTGAAGTCCAAATCATTGATATGTACCACAAATAGCGAGGGATCAGGTACTAAGCCCTGCTGAACCCCACTGGAAACAGTCTCCGAGTCACAAAAACATCCATTGATCATTAGGCTTTGCTTCCTGCCTGGGCCAAATTGGACTGTTCTTTCACAGAGCTGCCACATGCACAAGGGGCTGAATGATCTTCTGCACGCTATTATTCTAAGGAAAGAGGTGCAGCATTTTTTCTGTCATTTATTTTGTTCTCCCAAAAACAATTGACAGAGAGACAAATGGAGAGCTCATGACCCACCACACTGCACAGCAAGGTGACTCACTGCACCGAGTACACTCTGCCATCGATTAATCGATTATAGGTAACTGTGGAGTTTGGTCCACTGGATACCAGGCGTCCTTCCCTTCTAATTTCAGTGCTGCTTTATACATTACACCAGGGTCCAACCCACTGCTCTGCAGTATATTACTGGGGGCCACTGAGAGGATACATAGAGGCTCTCAATGTTTCTGAACTTGAAAGCCAGAGGTAGTCCAGATGAAAATCACTTGCACCCTCTGCTGTTCTTAATCTGCATCTGCAAAAGCAACTTTCTATTCAACCATAATCATTAAAAAAAATCAAAAAGCAGAGATTGTCACAGTCCCACAACAGCCTCAATCAATATCATTATCCTCTGCCACTCACACTGCTGCAGAAATGGACCTGGTCTTTGGCCATTTACAGCCCATTGAGGGTGAGTGTCACAGTTGCGGCCAGTGGAGTGTGTCACTGTGAAATGTAGAAGAGTTACATCCTGTTGTACAATGTCCTGTCCCAGTGTGCATGTACGTGCAATTAGCCTGCTGCCTTAAGGCCCCCAATAACTTTGCATCGGGGAGTTTCAGATATAAACCTGGGCCCTTTGGCTCTGCCAAGGCAAGCTGCTAGAAGCCACTTCCTCTGGCATAGCAGCTACCATGAGGCTTCATAAGGGTCCATCCCAGCCTCCATCACTCATCACCATCGTGCTCAGCAAGCACCTCATACTGAACTAGAGCGCTTGAACAAATTCAGTAGTTGGCAGAAAGTGGCATGCAGTTATTATAAAATTGCTTAAAATATACAACACAGAAACGGACAATTTGGTCTGACCATGCCACCACTGATGCTCCACTCAAGCTTTCTCCCATCCTTCCTCATCGAATTCTATCAGCATAACTCTCTAACTCATTCTCCCTCATATGGTTATTGAGCTTTCCTTTAACTGTGCCAGTACTATTTGCCGCAACAATTCCCTGTGGTAGCAAGTTCCACATTCTCACCACTCTCTGGATGAAGAACTTTCTGTCAAATTACCTATTTGATTTCTTGGTGGCTATCCTATATTGATGAGCTCTAATTTTGCTCTTCCCGAGTGGAAACAATGCCATGTCAAAAAACTTTGTAACTTTTATTAAGTCACCCCTCAGTCTTCTTAAGAGAAAACAGGCCCAGCCTGTCGAACCTTTCTCCTGTTGAGATAACCTCGCAGTTCTGGTATCATCCACACAAAGTTATGTTCCACCCTCTCCAGCACCTCCACGTCCTTGTAATATTAAGATGACCAGAGCTGTACATACCAGTAGTACTGAAAGTGTGGTCTAACCTTGGTTTGACACGAGTTTTGCACAACTTCTCTATTCTATTTGTCTAGAAATAAATCCTTGTATTTGGTTTGTAGATAAGATGAAACGATTTTTTGGTATCTTTTGAAAAAATAAGTAAAAAGGATTTGCACTTATGTAGTGCTTTTAATGACCACCGGACATCTCAAAATGCTTTACAGCCAATGAAGTACTTTTTCCACTGTTGTAATGCAGGAAAGAGGGCAGCCAAATTGCTCTCAGCAAACTCTCACAATGTGATATGATCAGATAATCCGTTTCTGTGACGTTGATGGAGGGATAAATATTGGCCAGGTTACCAGGGAAAGCTCCCCAGGTCTTTTTGAAACAGTGACATGGGATCTTTTACAACCATCTGAGCAGGCAGATGGCAGCTCGATTTAATGACTCATCTGAAAGATGACATCTCCGATAGTGCAGCACTCCCTCAGTATTGCACTGGAGTGTTGATCTTGATTTTTGTGTTCAAACTCTGGAGACAGACTTGAACGCAGAATCTCGAGACTCAGAGGCAAGGGTGTTCCCAGGGGAGTCACAACTAACACTCATAATGTTCTGCAAAGGAGAGACAGCTTCCCCACATGATTCAATATACATGTCAGTCTAAGTTTGCAAGTTATTGGAGAAATAAATCGGCAGAAGTGGCTGACAGTGAGTAATGCTTGAGGAAGGAGTGAAGTGTCTTTCTTTGGTGTGTCAACATCTACGCCTTGAAAGCTCACGTTGTGTGCTTGTTTGTCTGGCTGCTGGTTCTGTTTCATGTTATCTTGTCCTGTGCACCATTAGTTGTAGGTTGCTCCTCACCATCTTCATTGTCATTGTCCCGCAGCTTGTGCGAGCAACAATCCAAACTGGAGCAGGCACTAGACACAGCCTTGTCTGCATCACCTACATACTAGCAAATGAAAAGACAGAAAGATGACAACAGAGAAAACCTTTGTGAAGAAAATTTAAGATTAAGAGATTAAGATGGGAAATAGGGTAAGCATGAGGCCACCTCTCTTTGTGGGAGGCAAGTGGTGCTAGATTGGGGATTAAGGATCAGTGACAGCAGAGTGAGAGGAAGTAGAGGATAGTGGGGTTTGTGCAGGCAGTTGAAGGAGGAGTGTAGACAGGTGAAGGGAATAAGAGGGCATTGAGAAGGGGTCAGGAACAAAATTCAGTGGAGGAGATAGGGAAGGAATAATGGTGACGGGAGGGGGTTGGAGGGGAGCTGCTGAAGGCCACATTGTCCCCACAACCCCTCCAGGAAAAGCAGGCCACAGCTGTTGCCAGTTCCTTTTGTCACCATGAAATATTCCTCCGTACTTCCACCCCCAACACCAAGAGGTTTGGTTGAAGCATGTGTAATTTCTCCAAGGTGGATTAGAGGTTTGAGAACTTGGTGTCAACCATGATTGGATGGGTAGCACTCCCAGAGCCAAAAAAATTTGGGTTGAAACACCCTTCCAGAGATCAGCACAGAATCCAGAGCTGCATTGTTGTAGCTGCCTTCTTTCAGATGGGACATTAAACTGAAGTCCTGTCTGCCCTCTCAGGTGGACAAAAAAGATACCACAGCAATACTCAAAGAATGGGGGAATGGTCCCTGGTGTCTTAGCCAATATTTATCCCTTAATCACTGAAACAGATTATCTGGTTGTTATCACATTGCTGCTTTTGGGAGCTTGCTGTGCACATATTGGTTGCCTAAATTCCTATATTTGAACAGTGACTACACTTAAAAAGTACTTAACAAGTTGTGAAACACTCTGGGACATCTTGAAGTGAAAAGTCCTGTGCTGTAAACCTCTATCATTTAGGAACAATTGTGTTTTTTAAATACAATAGACAATAATCTTACCTTGTTCAGACTGTATAATCACAATCACAATGGCACAATTTTAAAAACAAAATCTACTGAAGACAGATGTGTGCCAATATGTAAAATGACAGACATAATACCAAGGAAAATGTGCACATTACAATTTTATTGGTGCTAGCTGTCCACATAGAGAAAGTTGAAATGGAAAGTATGATTTACAAAACATTTCCAGTGTCTGTTCATTTGCCGCTGGTTTGTGGTGGGACCCACTCTTGAACCTTCTTGCGGGTAGTTGAGTAAGGTACGTACTGTCCCGGTGTACCACTCATGTTAAACTGATGAGTCTTCCAGATAAACTTCCGGTCAACTGGAGGGTGTGTGCTGGGGGGATTCTCGGTACTGCAATGAAGCCAGCGATGCCTAAGATAGACAGGGAGTATAAAAAAACCAAACTGACCATAGCAGAAGCTTCAAAAACATCAAGTGGTGCCCAGCTGTGCCTAGATAGGCTTCTTGTTGGTTTCCACATGGAGAAAAGACCAAGCAATCAACAACCCCATTCTGCAGAAGACCCCTAACCCACAAAACGAAAGCACTAACTAACAGATGAGGAAATGTGAATGCACCCACCTCATGATGTATCACCAACACCTTATGAAGGT
Organism: Carcharodon carcharias; assembly: GCF_017639515.1. Lineage (NCBI taxonomy): Eukaryota > Metazoa > Chordata > Chondrichthyes > Lamniformes > Lamnidae > Carcharodon > Carcharodon carcharias. Next base: position 84,481,066 of record NC_054479.1, on the reverse strand, counting down.
AAAATAAATGATCCAACCCAACAACAGTAAATTGTTCCTACGTTTCAGCACAGCTCATCAGAGAGTGTGGAGCTGCCCTGGATTCTAGAATGGTCCCAGCGGATTGCAAGTTAGCAAATGTAACACCATTATTCAAGAAAGGAGAGAGAGAGAGAATACAGAGAACTACAGGCCAGTTAGCCTGACATCAGTTGGGAAAATGTTCGAATTTATTACTAAGGACGTCTTAACAACGCATTTAGAAAATCGCAATATGATCACAAAATGTCAACATGATTTTATGAAAGGTTTGACGAATCTATTAAGAGGTTTTTGAGGGTGTAACAAGTAGGGAAGATAAAGAGAAACCAGTAGCTGTAGTATACTTGGATTTCCAAGAGCCATTTGATATCGTGCCACACAAAGGTTAATAAACAAGATAAGGCATTATAGATTTGGAAATAATACATTAGCATCGATGGAGGATTGGTTAACAGACAGGAAGCACGGAGTAGGGATAAACGAGGTATAGTCACGCTGGCAGGCTATGACTACTGAAGTACCTCAAGGATCAGTGCTGGGGCCTCAGCTATTTACAATCTATATTCGTGACTTAGACAAAGAGACAGAGAGTAATGTATCTAAGTTTGCTGTGATACAAAGCCAGATGGAAATGCAAGCTCTTAGGGGAACACAAAGAGGCTGCTAAGAAATATAGACAGGATAAATGAGTGGGCAACAAGGTGGCAAATAGAGTATAACATGGGGAAGTGTGACATTATTCACTTTGGTCGTAAGAATAGAAAGGCAGAAAATTTTTTTAAACGATTTTGATATGTAAAACGTTGATATTCAGAGACTCGGATGTACTTGTAACAAGGAACACAATGTATGCTAACAATACATGCTAGCAGGTACAGCAAGCAATCAGGATGGCAAATGATATGTTGACCTTTACTGCAAGGGGATTGGAGTAGAAGGGCAGATAAGGAGGTCTTGTTGGAATTGTAGAGGCCTTTGGTGAGACCACATTTAGAGCACAAGTGCACAGCTTTGGTTTCCACACTAATAAAAAAAGTATGTACCCTGGCGTCAGTACAGTGAAGGTTCACTAGATAGGTCCCCAGGATGAGAGGATTGTCCTATGATGAGAGGCTGAGTAAATTGGGTCTATATTCTCTGGAATTTAGAAGAATGAGAAGTGATTTCATTGAAACCTACAAGATTCTGAAGGGGCTTGACAGGGTAGACACTGAAGGGTTGTTCCTGGTTGGGAAATCTAAAACACAGGGGCACAGTCTCAGGATAAGGGGTTGGTCATTTAGGACTGATGCTCCTTCCTTTTCTCCTGTAATATAAATTGTGATGGTTTGAAATTTGGTATTCTTGTGTTTATCCTGATGAATGAAAGATGGAAAACTTCAGCAACATTACAGCTGAAAAGAGAAATATCATAGAATAACACAGCACAGGAGGCCATTCAGCCCTTTCTTGTGCTGGTTCATTAAAAGAACAACCATTGAATCTGCATCATCAGCATTTCACGCATCCCAGGTTACAACAAATGACGATAATCATACAGGCCTAACAGTGAAAAGTGTAAAAATATTTAGGTGTGCTCATACAGGTACAAAGTGTAATTATGAAATGTATACATGCAAAACTGAAATTATTAGTGTAAGAATTAAGCAGGGCCTTCTATATTTTTAGCAAAACAAAAGTTCAGCAGAACTCTCCAGAAAGACTTCGAGGATCGTAACGGATTAACTGATTAGGAGACAGAGGGAAGAATGAGGATAAACAGATAAGACAAATAGTGCCAGGGACTGGATACATCTCCTTATTGTGTGATTATGTACTGACTAGATTAGAATTTGAATAATGCAATATGTACGTGACTAGATGTATATAAGAAAGATAGTTTTCCTGTAATCGGTAGAGTTCTGTTTTAGCTAGTCTAAGGCAGACTCTCCCTGCTTTCGCTTGAATAAAATGATCATTAACCTGTATCTGAGTCTCCTGTGGTCGATTCTTAGAAGGCCCCACAACAATTAGATTTTTGAATTCTAAGGGAATTAAGGGATATGGGGATAGTATGGGAAGGTGGAGTTGAAGCAGAAAATGAGCTGTGGATCCTATTGAATGGCAGAGGAAGCTCGAGGGGGCATGTGGCCTACTCCTGCTCCTATACCTTATGAGCAAAGCTTTCCAGGTGCCTCCACCATCATGGAAGGTTGTTGATCAGAGAGGGCAGATTAGTTCAAACAGCAATATAGCAGGACAGCACAGGTATGCAAAGTGAAGAAGTGTGAAACATCAGTTTATAAATGAGATATATTTCACAGTGACATCCAAAGCAACACAGGCAAATGTTAAATAGCTAATTTTGGTAAAGAGAGACCAAAAAAAAGGAAGCTATACAGCCAGATTCTCAACAGGGAGATCCCGGGGTATAGGTACAAAGATCACTGAAAGCTGGCAGGTAAGCCAAAAAAACAAAGCATTCAGGGTTAGGGACATTAAGAAGTAATGTTGGAAATTGTGCAAAACATCGGTTAAGCCACAACTGGAATATCATGTACAGTTTGTACACCCTTGGAACAAGGACATCAACGTTCACCAAAATAGCAGAAATGACAGACTACAGTTATGAAGAAAGGCTGAAAAGAATTGATGCTTTTTCACTCGTGTTGGGGTGGTCAGGGAGCCCATGAGGTTTCTCAAAATGAAGGCTAGTTTCCATGACATTTGAATGGGTCAGAAGGTATTACAGGCTCAGATTCATTAGAGGGAATGGGGGAAATTAGAAGGGGTCTTCTCTCACAAGGAGGTTTTTAGGAGATGGGATGCTTTACCACCAGGGGGTGCAGAGGCAATTAATAGTATTTAAAAGAGAATGGGATGGAGAAATACTTACAAAAGAGTACAAAAGGTGGGGAGCGGGGGGTGGTGAAAGAAGGATCTCAGTTGAGCTTCAACTCAGCTTCAGTTGAGGTAGCACAAGTGCAATGTGTCAAGTGGTCTACTGTGCTATAACTTTCTTGAATCTGTGGACTGGAATGGAATTTGGTTGTGCACTCACATCATGTGGCAATTTGCATTGTAAAATACATTCACATGCAGCAATGAGCTGTGTGCATTATAAACAGCTGAAGGACAAGGCTCACCTCTACTGGGACACTTTCAAGAAATGTCTTCCTCCCTCACATACTTGACCTCGACCATGGACTGAGCATTAGGGTTGCCAGCTCTGGTTGGCCACATTCCTTTTGACTCCAACCACCCTGCCCCCACACTCTTGCCAAGGGTTACCCAACTTGTTCATATTTGCAGTGCACCCTCCCGGCCAATTAGAAAGTGAATGAGCTCTATTAGCCGATTGGATGATTCTTTACTGCCAGTCAAACAGTTCTTTCATCCATCTCCAAAATTTTTGCAACTAATAGAAAAAGTGTTCAAAGAACTTTTTTTTTAAACTTTAAATGCTGTTATGATTTTTCTCCTGAGTTACTCAGAGCAGTCTCCCAGAGATGAATCTTTAACTCTCAGAGACTCCAAGGTAATCCTGGACAGTTAGCAACCCTGTTGAGCAAATGTCTGAATGCAACGGAGCTCATGAGTAGCACCTATTAAAGTAATGCTTCAAAACAGCTTCACTACTGGTATACACTGTTTGGACCACAGTTATTCAGTTGCTTCCCCACTGCATATACAGTGTGCATGTGATGAGAGTGAATCATTCAGCCAAGCCAACACAATGTTAGTTAACAAAGTGGAGTACTGTGAAGTCGGCATTCCCACAACCACAAAAACAAGTATTAAATATGGCTGAGGCTTACCATTCTGGAGGGACCATGCTCCCATCTACTTCCCAAAATGTTTTCTTCCCATTCATCTCCTTGGTATACTGAACCCATCTATGTCGACCTAGAAATTGAAACCATTGAGTATGATCAACAAAATGCCACATGCAAACTAATTGACTTTCTCCATGATCCCTGGATGTAATGATTCAATCGAATGTGCAGGTCTTTCCTTCACAAGTGAACTGTAATGATTACAGGGCTCGGAAAGCACTGTTTATATCACACCAATGCCACGTGTCCCAGAGGTTCAGCACATTAAAGGTTAAATAAGTGAAAAAACAGATTGACTCATTGAATTGAAGACAGTATGTTATAACACAAGGGGTGAAAACTGTGAATCGAGAGGGAAGATACAGCAGGGACATTGCAAAAAGGGGTGAAAAATGAAGTTGAAATTATCAGCAAGCTAAATGGAGCAGGGGGTCATTTTAACTGAGCAAGTTAACTAGAGTGAAAGGGCAGAGTGACCTCCCATTATAGTGCGAAAGGGGCAGAGTGTCCTTTACAATATGAAAGGGATAGAGTTACCTCTCATTACAGTGTGAAAAGGACAGTGTCCTACCATTACAGTGTGAAAGGGCAGAGTGTGCTCCCATTATAGTGTAAACAGCAGAGTGCCCTCTCATCGCAGTGTGAAAGGGCGGAATGCCCCCCCCGTAACTGCTTGAAAGGTGCAGAGTGACCTCCCATTACAGTGTGAAAAGGACAGTGTCCTACCATTACAGCGTTAAAAGGGCAATGTGACTTCCCATTACCGTGTGAAAAGGGCAGAGTGACCTCCCATTACAGAGTGAACAGCAGAGTGCCCTCTCATTACAGTGTGAAAGGGGCACAGTGACCTCCCATTACAGTGCAAAGGGGACAATGTGACCTCCCATTACAGTGCAAAGGGGGCAGTGTGACCTCCCATTACAGTGCAAAGGGGGCAGTGTGACCTCCCATTACAGTGCAAAGGGGGCAGTGTGACCTCCCAACAATGTGAAAGGGGCAGGGTGATCTCCCATTACAGTGTGGAAGTGGCAATGTAACTTCCCATTACAGAGTGAAAGGGCAGGGTGCCCTCCGATTACAGTGTGAAAGGGCAGAGTGCCCTCCCATTATAGTGCGGAGGGGCAGAGTGCCCTCCCATTACACTGTGAAAGGCAGAGTGCCCTCCCGTTACAGTGTGAAAGAGTGGAGCGCCCTCCCATAAAAGCTTGAAAGGGGATGAGTGCCCTCCAATTACAGTGTGAATGGGGCAGAGTGAACTCCCATTACAGTGTGAAAAGGAGAGTGTCGTACCATTACAGAGTGAAAAGGGCAATGTGACTTCCCATTACAGTGTGAAAGGGCAGAGTGTCCTCCCATTATAGTGTAAATAGCAGAGTGCCCTCTCATTATAGTGTAAAAGGGCACAATGCCATCCCATAACTGCTTGAAAGGTGCAGAGTGACCTCCCATTACAGTGTGAAAGAGGCAGAGTGCCCTCCCATTACAATGTAAATGGCAGAGTGCCCTCCCATTGCACTGTGAAAGGCAGAGTGCCCTCCCGTTACAGTGTGAAAGAGCGGAGCGCCCTCCCATAACAGCTTGAGAGGGGTCGAGTGACCTCCCATTACAGTGTGAAAGGGGCAGATTGAACTCCCATTACAGTGTGAAAAGGACAGTGTCCTTCCATTACAGTGTGAAATGGGCAGAGTGCCCTCCCATTACAGTGTGAACAGCAGAGTGCCCTCCCATTAGTGCGAACAGCAAAGTGCCCTCTCATTACAGTGTGAAAGAGTGGAGCGCCCTCCCATAACAGCTTGAAAGGGGTCGAGTGACCTCCCATTACAGTGTGAAAGGGGCAGATTGAACTCCCAATACACGGTGTGAATGGGGCTGAGTAAACTCCCATTACAGTGTGAAAAGGACAGTGCCCTCTCATTACAGTGTGCACGCCCATAACTGCTTGAAAGGTGCAGAGTGACTCCCATTACAGTGCGAAGGGGACAGTGTGACCTCTCAATAGTTTGAAAGGGGCAGGGTGGCCTCCCAAAGGTGTGAATGAGGCAGAGTGAACTCCCATTACAGTGCGAAAGGGACAGAGTGACCTCCCAAAAGTGTGAATGGGGCAAAGTGACCTCACAATAGCTTGAAAGGGGCAGAGCAACCTCACATTACAGTGGGAAAGGGGCAGAGTCACCTACCATTACAGTGTGAAAGGGGCAGAGTGCCCTTCCATTAGAGTGTGAAAGGGCAGAGTGCCCTCCGATTACAGCTTGAAAGGGCAGAGTGCCCTCCCATTACAGTGTGAAAGAGTGGTGTGCCCACCCATAACAGCTTGAAAGGGGAAGAGTCCCCTCCCATTACAGTACGAAAGGAACAGAGCTCCCTCCCAAAAGCGTAAAAGAGGCAGGGTGACCTCCCAACACTGTGAATGGGGCAGACTGCCCTCCCATGACAGTGTGAAAGGGACAGAGGCACTTACCATTACAGTGTGAAAGGGGCAGAGTGACCACTCTTTATGGTGAGAATGGGGCAGAGCGAACTCCTAACAGTGTAAAAGGGGCAGAGTGACCTCCAGAAAATGTGAAAGGAGCAGAGTGACCTCCCAACAGTGTGAAAGGGGCAGAGTGTCCTCCGAAAAGTGTGAAAGGGGCTGGGTGACCTCCCAACAGTGTGAAAGGGGCAGAGTAACCTAGCATTACAGTGTGAATGGGGCAGAGTGACCAATCTTTACACGGAGAAAGGGGTGGAGTGACCTCTCATTACAGTGTGAACAGCAGAGTGCCCTCTCATTACAGTGTGAAAGGGGACAGTGTGACCTCCCATTACAGTGCAAAGGGGGCAGTGTGACCTCCCATTACAGTGCAAAGGGGGCAATGAGACCTCCCAACAATGTGAAAGGGGCAGGGTGACCTCCCATTACAGTGTGGAAGTGGCAATGTAACTTCCCATTACACAGTGAAAGGGCAGGGTGCCCTCCCATTACAGTGTGAAAGGGCAGAGTGACCTCCCATTACAGTGTGAAAGGGGCAGAGTGCCCTCCCATTACAGTGTGAACAGCAGAGTGCCCTCCCATTACACTGCGAAAGGCAGAGTGCCCTCCCGTTACAGTGTGAAAGAGCGGAGCGCCCTCCCATAACAATGCGAAAGGGGTCGAGTGACCTCCCATTACAGTGTGAAAGGGGCAGACTGAACTCCCATTACAGTGTGAAAGGGGCAAAGTATCCTTCCAACAGTCGGAAAGCGGTGGGGTGACCTCCCATTATAGAGTGAAAGGGACAGAGGGCACTCACAACAGTGCAAATGGTGCAGAGTGCCCTCCCATTACAGTATGAAAGGGGCAGAGTGACCACACTTTATGGTGAGAATGGGGCAGAGCGAACTCCCAAAAGTGTGAACGGGGCACAGTGACTTCCCAATAGTGTGAAAGGGGCAGAGTGACCTCCCAACAGTGTGAAAGGGGCAGAGTGACCTCCCAACAGTGTGAAAGGGGCACAGTGACCTCCCAACAGTGTGAAAGGGGCACAGTGACCTCCCAACAGTGTGAAAGGGGCAGAGTGACCTCCCAACAGTGTGAAAGGGGCAGTGTGATCACCCAAAAGTGTGAATGGGACAGAGTGTCCTCTGAAAATTGTGAAAGGGGCTGGGTGACCTCCCAAAAGGGTGAATGGGGCAGAAAGCCCTCCTATTACAGTGTGAAAGGTGCAGAGTAACCTACGATTACATTATGAATGGGGCAGTGACCACTCTTAACAGTGAGAAAGGGGCAGAGTGACCACTCTTTACAGTGAGAAAGGGGCAGAGTGACCACTCATTACAGTGAGAAAGGGGCAGAGTGACCACTCTTTACAGTGAGAAAGGGGCAGAGTGACCACTCTTTACAGTGAGAAAGGGGCAGAGTGACCTCCCAACGGTGTGAAATGGGCAGAGTTACCTCCCAACAGTGTGAAAGGGGCAGGGTGACCTCCCAACAGTGTGAAAGGGGCACAGCGACCTCCCGGCAGTGTGAAAGGGGCTGAGCGACCTCCCAACAGTGTGAAAGGGGCAGTGTGATCACCCAAAAGTGCGAAAGGGACAGAGTGCACTCCCAAAAGTATGAAAGGGGCAGGGTGACCTCCCATTACAATGTGAAAGGGGCTGAGACACCTCCAATAAATGTGAAAGGAGCAGAGTGACCTCCCAACAGTGTGAAAGGGGCAGAGTGACCTCCCAAAAGTGTGAAAGGGGCAGAGTGACCTCCCAACAGTGCGAAAGGGACAGAATGCACTCCCAATAGTGTGAAAGGGGCAGGGTGACCTCCCAACAGTGTCAATGAGGCAGAATGACATCACATTAGAGTGTCAAAGATGCAGAGTAACCTACCATTACAGTGTGAATGGGGCAGAGTGACCACTCTTTACGGGGAGAAAGGGGCAGAGTGACCTCCCGGCATTGTGACCTCCCAACAGTGTGAAAGGGGCAGAGTGACCACCCAACAGTGTGAAAGGGGCAGAGTGACCTCTGAAAATTGTGAAAGGGGCTGGGTGACCAACCAAAAGGGTGAATGGGGCAGAATGCCCTCCTAATACAGTCTGAAAGGGGCAGAGTAACCTACGATTACATTGTGAATGGGGCAGAGTGACCAATTTTAACCGTGAGAAAGGGGCAAGAGTGACCTCCCAACAGTGTGAAAGGGGCAGAGTGACCTCCCAACAGTGTGAAAGGGGCAGAGGGACCTCCCAACAGTGTGAAAGGGGCAGAGTGACCTCCCAACAGTGTGAAAGGGGCAGAGTGACCTCCCAACAGAGTAAAAGGTGCAGAATGACTACCCAACAGTGTGAAAGGGGCAGAGTAACCTACCATTACAGTGTGAATGGGGCAGGGTGACCACTCTTTACGGTAAGAAAGGGGTAGAGTGACCTCCCAGCAGTGTGAAAGGGGTAGAGTGACCTCCCAACAGTGTGAAAGGGGCAGAGTGACCTACCAACAGTGTGAAAGGTGCAGAGCGACCTCCTAGCAGTGTGAAAGGGGCTGAGTGACCTCCTAGCAGTGTGAAAGGGGCTGAGTGACCTCCCAAAAGTGCGAAAGGGACAGAGTGCACTCCCAATAGTGTGAAAGGGGCAGGGTGACCTCCCAACAGTGTGAATGGGGCAGAATGACATCCCATTACAGTGTCAAAGGTGCAGAGTAAACTACCATTACAGTGTGAATGGGGCAGAGTGACCACTCTTTGCGGTGAGAAAGGGGCAGAGGGACCTCCCAAAAGTGTGAAAGAGGCAGTGTGACCTCCCAACAGTGTGAAAGGGGCAGAGTGACCACCCAACAGTGTGAAAGGGGCAGACTAATCCCCCAACAGTGTGAAAGGGGCAGAGTGACCTCCCAACAGTGTGAAAGGGGCACAGTGACCTCCCAACAGTGTGAAAGGGGCAGTGTGATCTCCCAAAAGTGCGAATGGGACAGAGTGTCCTCTGAAAAATGTGAAAGGGGCTGGGTGACCTCCCAAAAGGGTGAATGGGGCAGAATGCCCTCCTATTACAGTGTGAAAGGGGCAGAGTAACGTACCATTACAGTGTGAATGGGGCAGAGTGACCACTCTTTACGGCAAACGGGTAGAGTGACCTCCCAACAGTGTGAAAGGGGCAGAGTGACCTCCCAATAGTGTGAAAGGGGCAGAGTGACCACCCAACAGTGTGAAAGGGGCAGAGTGACCTCTAAAAATTGTGAAAGGGGCTGGGTGACCTCCCAAAAGGGTGAATGGGGCTGAATGCCCTCCTATTACAGTGTGAAAGGAGCAGAGAAACCTACGATTACATTGAGAAAGGGGCAGAGTGACCACTCTTAACCATGAGAAAGTGGCAGAGTGACCACTCTTTAAAGTGAGAAAGGGGCAGAGTGACCTCCCAACAGTGTGAATGGGGCAGAATGCCATCCCATTACAGTGTGAAAAGTGCAGAGTAACCTACCATTACAGTGTGAATGGGGCAGGGTGACCACTCTTTATGGTAAGAAAGGGGTAGAGTCACCTCCCAACAGTGTGAAAGGGGCAGAGTGACCTCCCAAAAGTGCAAAAAGGACAGTGCCCTCCAAAAATTGAGAAAGGGGCAGAGTACCCTCTCATTACAGTGTGAAAGGGGCAGACTGCCCTCTCGTTACAGTGTGAACAGCAGAGTGCCCTCTCATTACAGTGTGAAAGGGGACAGTGTGACCTCCCATTACAGTGCAAAGGGGGCAGTGTGACCTCCCATTACAGTGCAAAGGGGGCAATGAGACCTCCCAACAATGTGTGAAAGGGCAGAGTGCCCTCCCATTACAGTGTGAACGGCAGAGTGCCCTCCCATTACACTGTGAAAGGCAGAGTGCCCTCCTGTTACAGTGTGAAAGAGCGGAGCGCCCTCCCATAACAATGCGAAAGGGGTCGAGTGACCTCCCATTACAGAGTGAAAGGGGCAGATTGAACTCCCATTACAGTGTGAAAAGGACAGTGTCCTACCATTACAGTGCGAAAAGGGCAGAGTGCCCTCCCATTACAGTGTGAACAGCAGAGTGCCCTCCCATTAGTGTGAACAGCAGAGTGCCCTCTCATTACAGTGTGAAAGAGCGGAGCGCCATCCCATAACAGCTTGAAAGGGGTCAAGTGACCTCTCATTACAGTGTGAAAGGGGCAGATTGAACTCCCATTACAGTGTGAAAAGGACAGTGTCCTACCATAACAGTGCGAAAAGGGCAGAGTGCCCTCCCATTACAGTGTGAACAGCAGAGTGCCCTCCCATTAGTGTGAACAGCAGAGTGCCCTCTCATTACAGTGTGAAAGAGCGGAGCGCCATCCCATAACAGCTTGAAAGGGGCCGTGAACTCCCATTACAGTGCGAAAGGGACAGAGTGACCTCCCAACAGTGTGAATGGGGCAAAGTGACCTCACATTAGCTTGAAAGGGGCAGAGCAACCTCACATTACAGTGGGAAAGGGTCAGAGTCACCTACCATTACAGTGTGAAAGGGGCAGTGACCTCCCAACAGTGTGAAAGGGGCAGAACGACCTCCCAACAGCGTGAAAGGGGCAGAGTGACCTCTCAACAATGTGAAAGGGGCAGAGTGACATCCCAACAATGTGAAAGGGGCAGAGTGACCTCCCAGCAGTGTGAAAGGGGCAGAGCGACCTCCCAAAAGTGCGAAAGGGACAGAGTGCACTCCCAATGGTGTGAAAGGGGCAGGGTGACCTCCCAACAGTATGAATGGAGCAGAATGCCATCCCATTACAGTGTGAAAGGTGCAGATTAACCTACCATTACAGTGTGAATGGGGCAGAGTGACCACTCTTTACGGTGAGAAAGGGGCAGAGTGACCTCACAACAGTGTGAAAGGGGCAGAGTAATCTCCCAAAAGTGTGAAAGGGGCAGAGTAATCTCCCAACAGTGTGAAAGGGGCAGACTGACCTCCCAACAGTGTAAAAGGGGCAGAGTGATCTCCCAACAGTGTGAAAGGGGCAGAGTGACTTCCTAAAAGTGTGAAAGGGACAGAGTGTCCTCCAAAAATTGTGAAAGGGGCAGAGTGAACTCCCATTACAGTGAGAAACCGTTAGAGTGACCTCCCAACAGTGTGAAAGGGGCAGAGTACAATCTCATTACAGTGTGAAAGGGGCAGAGTGCCCTCTCATTACAGTAAGAAAGGGGCAGATTGAACTCCCATTACACAGTGTGAATGGGGCAGAGTGAACTCCCATTACATTGTGAAACGGACCGTGTCCTACCATTACAGTGTGAAAAGGGGAATCTGTCTTCCCATTACAGTGCGAACTACAATGAGCGTGAAAGGGCAGAGTGCCCTCCCATTACAGTGTGAACAGCAGACTGCACCTCTCATTACAGTGTGCCTTCACATAACAGCTTGAAAGGTGCAGAGTGACTCCCATTACAGTGCGAAGGGGACAGTGTAACCTCACAATAGTCTGAAAGGGGCAGGGTGGCATCCCAACGGTGTGAATGGGGCAGAAAAAACTCCCATTACAGTGTAAAAGGGGCAGGGTGACCATACAATAGTTTAAAAAAGGGGTGTGTAACCTCCCATTACAGTGTGAAAGGGGCAGATTGACCTCCCATTACAGTGTGAAAGGGGCAGAGTGCCCACTCATTACAGTGTGAACAACAGAGTGCCCTCTCATTACAGTGTGAAAGGAGACAGTGTGACCTCCCATTACAGTGCAAAGGGGGCAGTGTGACCTCCCATTTCAGTGCAAAGGGGGCAATGTGACCTCCCAACAATGTGAAAGGGGCAGGGTGACCTCCCATTACAGTGTGAAAGGGGCAGATTGAACTCCCATTACAGTGTGAAAAGGACAGTGTCCTACCATTACAGTGCGAAAAGGACAGAGTGCCCTCCCATTACAGTGTGAACAGCAGAGTGCCCTCCCATTAGTGTGAACAGCAGAGTGCCCTCTCATTACAGTGTGCCCGCCCATAACTGCTTGAAAGGTGCAAAGTGACTCCCATTACAGTGCGAAGGGGACAGTGTGACCTCTCAATAGTTTGAAAGGGGCAGGGTGGCCTCCCAAAGTTGTGAAGGAGGCAGAGTGAACTCCCATTACAGTGCGAAAGGGACAGAGTGACCTCCCAACAGTGTGAAAGGGGCAGAGTGACCTCCCAACAATGTGAAAGGGGCAGAGTGACCTCCCAACAGTGTGAAAGGGGCAGAGTGACCTCCCAACAGTGTGAATGGGGCAGAATGCCATCCCATTACAGTGTGAAAGGTGCAGATTAACCTACCATTACAGTGTGAATGGGGCAGAGTGACCACTCTTTACGGTGAGAAAGGGGCAGAGTGACCTCCTAACAGTGTGAAAGGGGCAGAGTGACCTCCAAACAGTGTGAAAGGGGCAGAGTGACCTCCCAACAGCGTGAAAGGGGCAGAGTGACCTCCCAACAGTGTGAAAGGGGCAGAGTGACCTCCCAACAATGTGAAAGGGGCAGAGTGACCTCCCAGCAGTGTGAAAGGGGCAGAGCGACTTCCCAAAAATGCGAAAGGGACAGAGTGCACTCCCAATAGAGTGAAAGGGGCAGGGTGACCTCCCAACAGTATGAATGGGCAAGAATGCCATCCCATTACAGTGTGAAAGGTGCAGATTAACCTACCATTACAGTGTGAATGGGGCAGAGTGACCACTCTTTACGGTGAGAAAGGGGCAGAGTGACCTCCCAACAGTGTGAAAGAGGCAGTGTGACCTTCCAACAGTGTGAAAGGGGCAGAGTAATCTCCCAAAAGTGTGAAAGGGGCAGAGTAATCTCCCAACAGTGTGAAAGGGGCAGACTGACCTCCCAACAGTGTAAAAGGGGCAGAGTGATCTCCCAACAGTGTGAAAGGGGCAGAGTGACCTCCTAAAAGTGTGAAAGGGACAGAGTGTCCTCCAAAAATTGTGAAAGGGGCAGAGTGAACTCCCATTACAGTGAGAAACGGGTAGAGTGACCTCCCAACAGTGTGAAAGGGGCAGAGTACCCTCTCATTACAGTGTGAAAGGGGCAGAGTGCCCTCTCATTACAGTAAGAAAGGGGCAGATTGAACTCCCATTACACAGTGTGAAAGGGGCAGAGTGAACTCCCATTACAGTGTGAAATGGACCGTGTCCTACCATTAAAGTGGGAAAAGGGCAATGTATGTTCTCATTACAGTGCGCCCTACCATGAGCGTGAAAGGGCAGAGTGCCCTCCCTTTACAGTGTGAACAGCAGAGTGTCCTCTCATTACAGTGTGCCCTCACATAACAGCTTGAAAGGTGCAGAGTGACTCCCATTACAGTGCGAAGGGGACAGTGTGACCTCACAATAGTCTGAAAGGGGCAGGGTGGCCTCCCAACGGTGTGAATGGGGCAGAAAAAACTCCCATTACAGTATGAAAGGGGCAGGGTGATCATACAATAGTTTAAAAAAGGGGTGTGTAACCTCCCATTACAGTGTGAAAGGGGCAGATTGACCTCCCATTACAGTGTGAAAGGGGCAGTGTGCCCTCCCATTACAGTGTGAACAGCAGAGTGCCCTCTCATTACAGTGTGAAAGGAGACAATGTGACCTCCCATTACAGTGCAAAGGGGGCAGTGTGACCTCCCATTTCAGTGCAAAGGGGGCAATGTGACCTCCCATTTCAGTGCAAAGGGGGCAATGTGACCTCCCAACAATGTGAAAGGGGCAGGGTGACCTACCATTACATTGTGGAAGTGGCAATGTAACTTCCCATTACAGAGTGAAAGGGCAGGGTGCCCTCCCAATACAGTGTGAAAGGGCAGAGTGCCCTCCCATTACAATGTGAACGGCAGAGTGCCCTCCCATTACACTGTGAAAGGCAGAATGCCCTCCCGTTACAGTGTGAAAGAGCGGAGCGCCCTCCCATAACAATGCGAAAGGGGTCGAGTGACCTCCCATTACAGTGTGAAAGGGGCAGATTGAACTCCCATTACAGTGTGAAAAGGACAGTGTCCTACCATTACAGTGCGAAAAGGACAGAGTGCCCTCCCATTACAGTGTGAACAGCAGAGTGCCCTCCCATTAGTATGAACAGCAGAGTGCCCTCTCATTACAGTGTGAAAGAGCGGAGCGCCATCCCATAACAGCTTGAAAGGGGTCGAGTGACCTCTCATTACAGTGTGAAAGGGGCAGATTGAACTCCCATTACACGGTGTGAATGGGGCTGAATGAACTCCCATTACAGTGTGAAAAGGACAGTGTCCTACCATTACAGTGCGAAACGGGCAGAGTGCTCTCCCATTACAGTGTGAACAGCAGAGTGCCCTCTCATTACAGTGTGCCCGCCCATAACTGCTTGAAAGGTGCAAAGTGACTCCCATTACAGTGCGAAGGGGACAGTGTGACCTCTCAATAGTTTGAAAGGGGCAGGGTGGCCTCCCAAAGTTGTGAATGAGGCAGAGTGAACTCCCATTACAGTGCGAAAGGGACAGAGTGACCTCCCAAAAGTGTGAAAGGGGCAGAGTGACCTCCCAACAGTGTGAAAGGGGCAGAGTGACCTCCCAACAGTGTGAAAGGGGCAGAGTGACCTCCCAACAGTGTGAAAGGGGCAGAGTGACCTCCCAATAGTGTGAAAGGGGAAGTGTGATCACCCAAAAGTGTGAATGGGACAGAGTGTCCTCTGAAAATTGTGAAAGGGGCTGGGTGACCGCCCAAAAGGGTTAATGGGGCAGAATGCCCTCCTATTACAGTGTGAAAGGGGCAGAATAACCTACGATTACATTGTGAATGGGGCAGTGACCACTCTTAACAGTGAGAAAGGGGCAGAGTGACCACTCTTAACAGTGAGAAAGGGGCAGAGTGACCACTCTTTACAGTGAGAAAGGGGCAGAGTGACCACTCTTTACAGTGAGAAAGGGGCAGAGTGACCACTCATTACAGTGAGAAAGGGGTAGAGTGACCTCCCAACAGTGTGAAAGGGGCAGAGTTACCTCCCAACAATGTGAAAGGGCAGGGTGACCTCCCAACAGTGTGAAAGGGGCACAGCGACCTCCCAGCAGTGTGAAAGGGGCTGAGCGACCTCCCAACAGTGTGAAAGGGGCAGTGTGATCACCCAAAAGTGCGAAAGGGACAGAGTACACTCCCAAAAGTGTGAAAGGGGCAGGGTGACCTCCCATTACAATGTGAAAGGGGCTGAGGCACCTCCAATAAATGTGAAAGGAGCAGAGTGACCTCCCAACAGTGTGAAAGGGGCAGAGTGACCTCCCAAAAGTGTGAAAGGGGCAGAGTGACCTCCCAACAGTGCGAAAGGGACAGAGTGCACTCCCAATAGTGTGAAAGGGGCAAGGTGACCTCCCAACAGTGTCAATGAGGCAGAATGACAGCCCATTAGAGTGACAAAGATGCAAAGTAACCTACCATTACAGTGTGAATGGGGCAGAGTGACCACTCTTTACGGGGAGAAAGGGGCAGAGTGACCTCCGGGCAGAGTGACCTCCCAACAGTGTGAAAGGGGCAGAGTGACCACCCAACAGTGTGAAAGGGGCAGAGTGACCTCTGAAAATTGTGAAAGGGGCTGGATAACCAACCAAAAGGGTGAATGGGGCAGAATGCCCTCCTATTACAGTGTGAAAGGGGCAGAGTAACCTACGATTACATTGTGAATGGGGCAGAGTGACCACTCTTAACCGTGAGAAAGGGGCAAGAGTGACGTCCCAACAGTGTGAAAGGGGCAGAGTGACCTCCCAACAGTGTGAAAGGGGCAGAGTGACCTCCCAACAGTGTGAAAGGGGCAGAGTGACCTCCCAACAGTGTGAAAGGGGCAGAGAGACCTCCCAACAGTGTGAAAGGGGCAGAGTGACCTCCCAACAGTGTGAAAGGGGCAGAGTGACCTCCCAATAGTCTGAAAGGGGCAGGGTGGCCTCCCAACGGTGTGAATGGGGCAGAAAAAACTCTCATTACAGTGTGAAAGAGGCAGGGTGACCATACAATAATTTAAAAAAGGGGTGTGTAACCTCCCATTACAGCGTGAAAGGGGCAGATTGACCTCCCATTACAGTGTGAAAGGGGCAGAGTGCCCTCTCATTACAGTGTGAAAGGAGACAGTGTGACCTCCCATTACAGTGCAAAGGGGGAAGTGTGACCTCCCATTTCAGTGCCAAGGGGGCAATGTGACCTCCCAACAATGTGAAAGGGGCAGGGTGACCTCCCATTACATTGTGGAAGTGGCAATGTAACTTCCCATTACAGAGTGAAAGGGCAGGGTGCCCGCCCAATACAGTGTGAAAGGGCAGAGTGCCCTCCCATTACAGTGTGAAAGGGGCAGAGTGCCCTCCCATTACAGTGTGAACGGCAGAGTGCCCTCCCATTACACTGTGCAAGGCAGAGTGCCCTCCCGTTACAGTGTGAAAGAGCGGAGCGCCCTCCCATAACAATGCGAATGGGGTCGAGTGACCTCCCATTACAGTGTGAAAGGGGCAGATTGAACTCCCATTACAGAGTGAAAAGGACAGTGTCCTACCATTACAGTACGAAAAGGACAGAGTGACCTCTCATTACAGTGTGAACAGAAGAGTGCCCTCCCATTAGTGTGAACAGCAGAGGGCCCTCTCATTACAGTGTGAAAGAGCAGAGCGCCATCCCATAACAGCTTGAAAGGGGTCGAGTGACCTCTCATTACAGTGTGAAAGGGGCAGAGTGCTCTCCCATTACAGTGTGAAAAGGACAGTGTCCTACCATTACAGTGCGAAATGGGCAGAATGCTCTCCCATTACAGTGTGAACAGCAGAGTGCCTTCTCATTACAGTGTGCCCGCCCATAACTGCTTGAAAGGTGCAAAGTGACTCCCATTACAGTGCGAAGGGGACAGTGTGAGCTCTCAATAGTTTGAAAGAGGCAGGGTGGCCTCCCAAAGTCGTGAATGAGGCAGAGTGAACTCCCATTACAGTGCAAAAAGGGACAGAGTGAACTCCCAACAGTGTGTAAGGGGCAGAGTGACCTCCCAAAAGTGTGAAAGGGGCAGAGCGACTTCCCAACAGTGTGAAAGGGGCAGAGTGACCTCCCAACAGTGTGAAAGGCACAGAGCGTCCTCCAAAAATTGTTAAAGGGGCTGGGTGACCTCGCAACAGTGTGAAAGGGGCAGAGTGACCACCCAACAGTGTGAAAGGAGCAGAGTAACCGACCATTACAGTGTGAATGGGGCAGGGTGACCACTCTTTACGGTAAGAAAGGGGTAGAGTGACCTCCCAACAGTGTGAAAGGGGCAGAGTGACCTCCCAATAGTGTGAAAGGGGCAGAGTGACCACCCAACAGTGTGAAAGGGGCAGAGTGACCACCCAACAGTGTGAAAGGGGCAGAGTGACCTCTGAAAATTGTGAAAGGGGCTGGGTGACCTCCCAAAAGGGTGAATGGGGCAGAGTAACCTACGATTACATTGTGAATGGGGCAGAGTGACCACTCTTAACCGTGAGAAAGAGGCAGAGTGACCACTCTTTAAAGAGAGAAAGGGGCAGAGTGATCTCTCATTACAGTGTGAAAGGGGCAGAGTGACCTCCCAACAGTGTGAAAGGGGCAGAGCGACCTCCCAGCAGTGTGAAAGGGGCTGAGTGACCTCCCAAAAGTGCGAAAGTGTCAGGGTGCACTCCCAATAGTGTGAAAGGGGCAGGGTGATCTCCCAACAGTGTGAATGGGGCAGAATGACATCCCATTACAGTGTCAGAGGTGCAGAGTAACCTACCATTACAGTGTGAATGGGGCAGAGTGACCACTCTATACGGTGAGAAAGGGGCAGACTGACCTCCCAACAGTGTGAAAGAGGCAGTGTGACCTCCCAACAGTGTGAAAGGGGCAGAGAAACCCCCCAACAGTATGAAAGGGGCAGAGTAATCTCCCAACAGTGTGAAAGGGGCAGAGTGACCTCCCAACAGTGTGACAGGGGCAGAGTGACCTCCCAACAGTGTGAAAGGGGCAGAGTGACCTCCCAACAGTGTGAAAGGGGCAGAGTGACCTCCCAACAGTGTGAAAGGGACAGGGTGTCCTCTGAAAATTGTGAAAGGGGCTGGGTGACCTCCCAAAAGGGTGAATGGGGCAGAATTCCCTCCTATTACAGTGTGAAAGGGGCAGAGTAACCTACCATTACAGTGTGAATGGGGCAGGGTGACCACTCTTTACGGTAAGAAAGGGGTAGAGTGACCTCCCAACGGTGTGAAAGGGGCAGAGTGACCTCCCAATAGTGTGAAAGGGGCAGAATGACCACCCAACAGTGTGAAAGGGGCAGAGTGACCTCTGAAAATTGTGATAGGGGCTGGGTGACCACCCAAAAGGGTGAATGGGGCAGAATGCCCTCCTATTACAGTGTGAAAGGGGCAGAGTAACCTACCATTACAGTGTGAAAGGAGCAGAGTGAACTCCCAAAAGTGTGAATGGGGCAGAGCGACTTCCCAACAGTGTGAAAGGGGCAGAGTGACCTCCCAAAAGTGTGAAAGGGACAGAGTGTCCTCCGAAAATTGTTAAAGGGGCTGGGTGACCTCCCAAAAGGGTGAATGGGGCAGAATGCCCTCCTATTACAGTGTGAAAGGGGCAGAGTAACCTACGATTACATTGTGAATGGGGCAGAGTGACCACTCTTAACCGTGAGAAAGAGGCAGAGTGACCACTCTTTAAAATGAGAAAGGGGCAGAGTGACCTCTCATTACAGTGAGAAAGGGGTAGAGTGATCTCCCAACAGTGTGAAAGGGGCAGAATGACCTCCCAAAAGTGTGAAAGGGGCAGAGTGACTACCCAACAGTGTGAAAGGGGCAGAGTGACATCCCAAAAGTGTGAAAGGGACAGAGTGTCCTCCGAAAATTGTGAAAGGGGCTGGGTGACCTCCCAACAGTGTGAAAGGGGCAGAGAGACCTCTCAACAGTGTGAAAGGGGCAGAGTGACCTCCCAACAGAGTAAAAGGGGCAGAATGACTACCCAACAGTGTGAAAGGGGCAGAGTAACCTACCTTTACAGTGTGAATGGGGCATGGTGACCACTCTGTCTGGTACGAAAGGGGTAGAGTGACCTCCCAACAGTGAGAAAGGGGCAGAGTGACCTCCCAATAGTGTGAAAGGGGCAGAGTGACCACCCAACAGTGTGAAAGGGACAGAGTGACCTCTGAAAATTGTGAAAGGGGCTGGGTGACCTCCCAAAAGGGTGAACGGGGCAGAATGCCCTCCTATTACAGTGTGAAAGGGGCAGAGTAACCTACGATTACATTGTGAATGGGGCAGAGTGACCACTCTTAACCGTGAGAAAGAGGCAGAGTGACCACTCTTTAAAGTGAGAAAGGGGCAGAGTGACCTCTCATTACAGTGAGAAAGGGGCAGGGTGACCTCCCAACAGTATGAAAGTGGCAGAGTGACTCCCAACAGTGTGAAAGGGGCAGAGAGACCTCCCAGCAGTGTGAAAGGGGCTGAGTGACCCCCCAACAGTGTGAATGGGGCAGAATGACATCCCATTACAGTGTCAAAGGTGCAGAGTAACCTACCATTACAGTGTGAATGGGGCAGAGTGACCACTCTTTACGTTGAGAAAGGGGCAGAGTGACCTCCCAACAGTGTGAAAGAGGCAGTGTGACATCTCAACAGTGTGAAAGGGGCAGAGTGACCACCCAACAGTGTGAGAGGGGCAGAGTAATCTCCCAACAGTGTGAAGGGGGCAGAGTGACCTCCCAACAGTGTGAAAGAGGCTGTGTGACCTCCCAACAGTGTGAAAGGGGCAGAGTGACCACCCAACAGTGTGAAAGGGGCAGAGTAATCTCCCAACAGTGTGAAAGGGGCAGAGTGACCTCCCAACAGAGTGACAGAGGCAGAGTGACCTCCCAAAAGTGTGAATGGGACAGAGTGTCCTCTGAAAATTGTGAAAGGGGCTGGGTGACCTCCCAAAAGTGTGAATGGGGCAGAATGCCCTCCTATTACAGTGTGAAAGGGGCAGAGTAACCTACCATTACAGTGTGAATGGGGCAGGGTGACCACTCTTTACGGTAAGAAAGGGGTAGAGTCATCTCCCAACAGTGTGAAAGGGGCAGAGTGACCACCCAACAGTGTGAAAGGGGCAGAGTGACCTCTGAAAATTGTGAAAGGGGCTGGGTGACCTCCCAAAAGGGTGAATGGGGCAGAATGCCCTCCTATTACAGTGTGAAAGGGGCAGAGTAACCTATGATTACATTGTGAATGCGGCAGAGTGACCAATCTTTACGGTAAGAAAGGGGTGGAGTGACCTCCCAACAGTGTGAAAGGGGCAGAGTGACCTCCCAATAGTGTGAAAGGGGCAGAATGACCACCCAACAGTGTGAAAGGGGCAGAGTGACCTCTGAAAATTGTGAAAGGGGCTGGGTGACCTCCCAAAAGGGTGAATGGGGCGGAGTGCCCTCTCATTACAGTGTGCCCACCCATAACTGCCTGAAAGGTGCAGAGTGACTACCATTACAGTGCGAAGGGGACAGTGTGACCTCTCAATAGTTTGAAAGGGGCAGGGTGGCCTCCCAAAGGTGTGAATGAGGCAGAGTGAACTCCCATTACAGTGCGAAAGGGACAGAGTGACCTCCCAACAGTGTGAATGGGGCAAAGTGACCTCACAATAGCTTGAAAGGGGCAGAGCAACCTCACATTACAGTGTGAAAGGGGCAGAGTCACCTACCATTACAGTGTGAAAGGGGCAGAGTGACCTCCCAATAGTGTGAAAGGGGCAGGGTGACCTCCCAACAGTGTGAATGGGGCAGAATGCCATCCCATTACATTGTGAAAGGTACAGATTAACTTACCATTACAGTGTGAAAGGGGCAGAGTGACCACTCTTTACAGGGAGAAAGGGGCAGAGTGACCTCCCAATAGTGCGAAAGGGGCAGAGTGACCTCCCAACAGTGTAAAAGTGGCAGAATGACCACCCAACAGTGTGAAAGGGGCAGTGTGACCTCCTAAAAGTGCGAAAGGGACAGAGTGCACTCCCAATAGTGTGAAAATGGCAGGGTGACATCCCAACAGTGTGAATTGGGCAGAATGCCATCCCATTACAGTGTGAAAAGTGCAGAGTAACCTACCATTACAGTGTGAATGGGGCAGGGTGACCACTCTTTACGGTAAGAAAGGGATATAGTGACCTCCCAACAGTGTGAAAGGGGCCGAGTGACCTCCCAAAACTGCGAAACGGACAGAGTGCCCTCCAAAAATTGAGAAAGGGGCAGAGTGCCCTCTCATTACAGTGTGAAAGGGGACAGTGTGACCTCCCATTACAGTGCAAAGGGGGCAGTGTGACCTCCCATTACAGTGCAAAGGGGGCAATGAGACCTCCCAACAATGTGAAAGGGGCAGGGTGACCTCCCATTACAGTGTGGAAGTGGCAATGTAACTTCCCATTACAGAATGAAAGGGGAGGGTGCCCTCCCATTACAGTGTGAAAGGGCAGAGTGCCCTCCCATTACAGTGTGAAAGGGCAGAGTGCCCTCCCATTACAGTGTGAAAGGGGCAGAGTGCCCTCTCATTACAGTAAGAAAGGGGCAGATTGAACTCCCATTACACAGTGTGAATGGGGCAGAGTGAACTCCCATTACAGTGTGAAACGGACCGTGTCCTACCATTACAGTGTGAAAATGGCAATGTGTCTTCTCATTACAGTGCGCCCTACCATGAGCGTGTAAGGGCAGAGTGCACTCCCATTACAGTGTGAACAGCAGAGTGCCCTCCCATTACAGTGTGAACAGCAGAGTGCCCTCCCATTACAGTGTGCCCTCACATAACAGCTTGAAAGGTGCAGAGTGACTCCCATTACATTGCGAAGGGGACAGTGTGACCTCCCAATAGTCTGAAAGGGGCAGGGTGGCCTCCCAACGGTGTGAATGGGGCAGAAAAAACTCCCATTACAGTGTGAAAGGGGCAGGGTGACCATACAATAGTTTAAAAAAGGGGTGTGTAACCTCCCATTACAGTGTGAAAGGGGCAGATTGACCTCCCATTACAGTGTGAAAGGGGCAGAGTGCCCTCTCATTACAGTGTGAACAGCAGAGTGCCCTCTCATTACAGTGTGAAAGGAGACAGTGTGACCTCCCATTACAGTGCAAAGGGGGCAGTGTGACCTCCCATTACAGTGCAAAGGGGGCAATGTGACCTCCCAAAAATGTGAAACGGGCAGGGTGACATCCCATTACATTGTGGAAGTGGCAATGTAACTTCCCATTACAGAGTGAAAGGGCAGGGTGCCCTCCCAATACAGTGTGAAAGGGCAGAGTGCCCTCCCATTACAGTGTGAAAGGGGCAGAGTGCCCTCCCATTACAGTGTGAACGGCAGAGTGCCCTCTAATTACACTGTGAAAGGCAGAGTGCCCTCCCGTTACAGTGTGAAAGAGCGGAGCGCCCTCCCATAACAATGCGAAAGGGGTCGAGTGACCTCCCATTACAGTGTGAAAGGGGCAGATTGAACTCCCATTACAGTGTGAAAAGGACAGTGTCCTACCATTACAGTGCGAAAAGGACAGAGTGCCCTCCCATTACAGTGTGAACAGCAGAGTGCCCTCCCATTAGTGTGAACAGCAGAGTGCCCTCTCATTACAGTGTGAAAGAGCGGAGCGCCATCCCATAACAGCTTGAAAGGGGTCGAGAGACCTCTCATCACAGTGAGAAAGGGGCAGATTGAACTCCCATTACACGGTGTGAATGGGGCTGAGTGAACTCCCATTACAGTGTGAAAAGGACAGTGTCCTACCATTACAGTGCGAAACGGGCAGAGTGCTCTCCCATTATAGTGTGAACAGCAGAGTGCCCTCTCATTACAGTGTGCCCACCCATAACTGCTTGAAAGGTGCCAAGTGACTCCCATTACAGTGCGAAGGGGACAGTGTGACATCTCAATAGTTTGAAAGGGGCAGGGTGGCCTCCCAAAGTTGTGAATGAGGCAGAGTGAACTCCCATTACAGTGCGCAAGGGACAGAGTGACCTCCCAACAGTGTGAAAGGGGCAGAGTCACCTCCCAAAAGTGTGAAAGGGGCAGAGCGACTTCCCAACAGTGTGAAAGGGGCAGAGTGACCTCCCAAAAGTGTGAAAGGGACAGAGTGACCTCCGAAAATTGTTAAAGGGGCTGGGTGACCTCCCATTACAGTGTGGAAGTGGCAATGTAACTTCCCATTACAGTGTGAAAGGGCAGGGTGCCCTCCCATTACAGTGTGAAAGGGCAGAGTGCCCTCCCATTACAGTGTGAAAGGGGCAGGATGCCCTCCCATTACAGTGTGAAAGAGCGGAGTGCCCTCCCATAACAATGCGAAAGGGGTCGAGTGACCTCCCATTACAGTGTGAAAGGGGCAGATTGAACTCCCATTACAGTGTGAAAAGGACAGTGTCCTACCATTACAGTGCAAAAAGGGCAGAGTGCCCTCCCATTACAGTGTGAACAGCAGAGTGCCCTCCCATTAGTGTGAACAGCAGAGTGCCCTCTCATTACAGTGTGAAAGAGCGGAGCGCCATCCCATAACAGCTTGAAAGGGGTCGAGTGACCTCTCATTACAGTGTGAAAGGGGCAGATTGAACTCCCATTACACGGTGTGAATGGGGCTGAGTGAACTCCCATTACAGTGTGAAAAGGACAGTGTCCTACCATTACAGTGCGAAACGGGCAGAGTGCTCTCCCATTACAGTGTGAACAGCAGAGTGCCCTCTCATTACAGTGTGCCCGCCCATAACTGCTTGAAAGGTGCAAAGTGACTCCCATTACAGTGCGAAGGGGACAGTGTGACCTCTCAATAGTTTGAAAGGGGCAGGGTGGCCTCCCAAAGTTGTGAATGAGGCAGAGTGAACTCCCATTACAGTGCGAAAGGGACAGAGTGACCTCCCAACAGTGTGAAAGGGGCACAGTGACCTCCCAAAAGTGTGAAAGGGGCAGAGCGACTTCCCAACAGTGTGAAAGGGGCAGAGTGACCTCCCAAAAGTGTGAAAGGCACAGAGTGTCCTCCGAAAATTGTAAAAGGGGCTGGGTGACCTCCCAACAGTGTGAAAGGGGCAGAGAGACCTCTCAACAGTGTGAAAGGGGCAGAGTGACCTCCCAACAGAGTAAAAGGGGCAGAATGACTACCCAACAGTGTGAAAGGGGCAGAGTAACCTACCTTTACAGTGTGAATGGGGCATGGTGACCACTCTGTCTGGTACGAAAGGGGTAGAGTGACCTCCCAACAGTGAGAAAGGGGCAGAGTGACCTCCCAATAGTGTGAAAGGGGCAGAGTGACCACCCAACAGTGTGAAAGGGACAGAGTGACCTCTGAAAATTGTGAAAGGGGCTGGGTGACCTCCCAAAAGGGTGAACGGGGCAGAATGCCCTCCTATTACAGTGTGAAAGGGGCAGAGTAACCTACGATTACATTGTGAATGGGGCAGAGTGACCACTCTTAACCGTGAGAAAGAGGCAGAGTGACCACTCTTTAAAGTGAGAAAGGGGCAGAGTGACCTCTCATTACAGTGAGAAAGGGGCAGGGTGACCTCCCAACAGTGTGAAAGGGGCAGAGAGACCTCCCAGCAGTGTGAAAGGGGCAGAGTGACCACCCAACAGTGTGAAAGGGGCAGAGTGACCTCTGAAAATTGAGAAACGGGCTGGGTGACCTCCCAAAAGGATGAATGGGGCAGAGTAACCTACGATTACATTGTGAATGGGGCAGAGTGACCACTCTTAACCGTGAGAAAGAGGCAGAGTGACCACTCTTTAAAGTGAGAAAGGGGCAGAGTGACCTCTCATTACAGTAAGAAACGGGCAGAGTGACCTCCCAAAAGTGCGAAAGGGACAGAGTGCACTCCCAATAGTGTGAAAGGGGCAGGGTGACCTCCCAACAGTGTGAATGGGGCAGAATGCCATCCCATTACAGTGTGAAAAGTGCAGAGTAACCAAGCATTACAGTGTGAATGGGGCAGGGTGACCACTCTTTACGGTAAGAAAGGGGTAGAGTGACCTCCCAACAGTGTGAAAGGGGCAGAGTGACCTCGCAAAAGTGTGAAAGGGGCAGAGTGACTTCGCAACAGTGTGAAACGGGCAGAGTGACCTCCCAAAAGTGTGAAAGGGACAGAGTGTCCTCTGAAAATTGTTAAAGGGGCAGGGTGATCTCCCAACAGTGTGAAAGGGGCAGAGTGACCTCCCAACAGTGTGAAAGGGGCAGAGTGACCTCCCAACATTGTGAAAGGGGCAGAGTGACCTCCCAACAGTGTAAAAGGGGCAGAATGACCACCCAACCGTGTGAAAGGGGCAGTGTGACCTCCTAAAAGTGCGAAAGGGACAGAGTGCACTCCCAATAATGTGAAAGGGGCAGGGTGACCTTCCAACAGTGTGAATGGGGCAGAATGTCATCCCATTACAGGGTGAAAAGTGCAGAGTAACCTACCATTACAGTGTGAATGGGGCAAGGTGACCACTCTTTACGGTAAGAAAGGGGTAGAGTGACCTCCCATTACAGTGTGAAAGGGGCAGATTGAACTCCCATTACAGTGTGAAAAGGACAGTGTCCTACCATTACAGTGCGAAAAGGGCAGAGTGCCCTCCCATTACAGTGTGAACAGCAGAGTGCCCTCTCATTACAGTGTGAAAGAGCGGAGCACCATCCCATAACAGCTTGAAAGGGGTCGAGTGACCTCTCATTACAGTATGAAAGGGGCAGATTGAACTCCCATTACACGGTGTGAATGGGGCTGAGTGAACTCCCATTACAGTGTGAAAAGGACAGTGTCCTACCATTACAGTGCGAAACAGGCAGAGTGCTCTCCCATTACTGTGTGAACAGCAGAGTGCCCTCTCATTACAGTGTACCCGCCCATAACTGCTTGAAAGGTGCCAAGTGACTCCCATTACAGTGCGAAGGGGACAGTGTGACCTCTCAATAATTTGAAAGGGGCAGGGTGGCCTCCCAAAGGTGTGAATGAGGCAAAGTGAACTCCCATTACAGTGCGAACGGGACAGAGTGACCTCCCAACAGTGTGAAAGGGGCAGAGTGACCTCCCAAAAGTGTGAAAGGGGCAGAGCGACTTCCCAACAGTGAGAAAGGGGCAGAGTGACCTCCCAAAAGTGTGAATGGGACAGAGTGTCCTCTGAAAATTGTGAAAGGGGCTGGGTGACCTCCCAAAAGGGTGAATGGGGCAGAATGCCCTCCTATTACAGTGTGAAAGGGGCAGAGTAACCTACGATTACATTGTGAATGGGGCAGAGTGACCACTCTTAACCGTGAGAAAGAGGCAGAGTGACCACTCTTTAAAGAGAGAAAGGGGCAGAGTGACCTCGCATTACAGTGAGAAAGGGGTAGAGTGACCTCCCAACAGTGTGAAAGGGGCAGAGTGACCTCCCAAAAGTGTGAAAGGGGCAGAGTGACTTCCCAACAGTGTGAAAGGGGCAGAGTGACCTCACAAAAGTGTGAAAGGGACAGAGTGTCCTCCGAAAATTGTTAAAGGGGCTTGGTGACCTCCCAACAGTGTGAAAGGGGCAGAGTGACCTCCCAACAGTGTGCAAGGGGCAGAGTGACCTTCCAACAGTGTGCAAGGGGCAGAGTGACCTCCCAACAGTGTGAAAGGGGCAGAATGACCACCCAACAGTGTGAAAGGGGCAGTGTGACCTCCTAAAAGTGCGAAAGGGACAGAGTGCACTCCCAATAGTGTGAAAGGGGCAGGGTGACCTCCCAACAGTGTGAATGGGGCAGAATGCCATCCCATTACAGTGTGAAAAGTGCAGAGTAACCTACCATTACAGTGTGAATGGGGCAGGGTGACCACTCTTTACGGTAAGAAAGGGGTAGAGTGACCTCCCAACAGTGTGAAAGGGGCAGAGTGAACTCCCAATAGTGTGAAAGGGGCAGAGTGACCTCCCAAAACTGCGAAAGGGACAGAGTGCCCTCCAAAAATTGAGAAAGGGGCAGAGTATCCTCTCATTACAGTGTGAAAGGGGCAGAGTGCCCTCTCATTACAGTGTGAACAGCAGAGTGCCCTCTCATTACAGTGTGAAAGGGGACAGTGTGACCTCCCATTACAGTGCAAAGGGGGCAGTGTGACCTCCCATTGCAGTGCAAAGGGGGCAATGAGACCTCCCAACAATGTGAAAGGGGCAGGGTGACCTCCCATTACAGTGTGGAAGTGGCAATGTAACTTCCCATTACAGAGTGAAAGGGCAGGGTGCCCTCCCATTACAGTGTGAAAGGGCAGAGTGCCCTCCGATTACAGTGTGAACGGCAGAGTGCCCTCCCATTACAGTGTGAAAGGCAGAGTGCCCTCCCGTTACACTGTGAAAGAGCGGAGCGCCCTCCCATAACAATGCGAAAGGGGTCGAGTGACCTCCCATTACAGTGTGAAAAGGACAGTTTCCTACCATTACAGTGCGAAAAGGGCAGAGTGCCCTCCCATTACAGTGTGAACAGCAGAGTGCCCTCCCATTAGTATGAACAGCAGAGTGCCCTCTCATTACAGTGTGAAAGAGCGGAGCGCCATCCCATAACAGCTTGAAAGGGGTCGAGTGACCTCTCATTACAGTGTGAAAGGGGCAGATTGAACTCCCATTACACGGTGTGAATGGGGCTGAGTGAACTCCCATTACAGTGTGAAAAGGACAGTGTCCTACCATTAGTGCGAAACGGGCAGAGTGCTCTCCCATTACTGTGTGAACAGCAGAGTGCCCTCTCATTACAGTGTGCCCGCCCATAACTGCTCGAAAGGTGCAGAGTGACTCCCATTACAGTGCGAAGGGGACAGTGTGACCTCTCAATAGTTTGAAAGGGGCAGGGTGGCCTCCCAAAGGTGTGAATGAGGCAGAGTGAACTCCCATTACAGTGCGAAAGGGACAGAGTGACTCCCAACAGTGTTAATGGGGCAAAGTGACCTCACAATAGCTTGATAGTGGCAGAGCAACCTCACATTACCGTGTGAATGGGGCAGAGTCACCTACCATTACAGTGTGAAAGGGGCAGAGTGCCCTTCCATTACAGTTTGAAAGGGCAGAGTGCCCTTCCATTATAGTGTAAAAGAGTGGTGTGCCCACCCATAACAGCTTGAAAGGGGCAGAGTCCCCTCCCATTACAGTACGAAAGGAACAGAGTTCCCTCCCAAAAGTGTAAAAGAGGCAGGGTGACCTCCCAACAGTGTGAATGGGGCAGAATGACTCCCATTACAGTGTGAAAGGGGCTGGGGCACCGCCAATAAATGTGAAAGGAGCGGAGTGACATCCCAACAGTATGAAAGGGGCAGAGTGACCTCCCAAAAGTGCGAAAGGGACAGAGGGCCCTCCAAAAATTGTGAAAGGGGCAGGGTGAACTCCCATTACAGTGAGAACCGGGTAGAGTGACCTCCAAACAGTGTGAAAAGGCAGAGTACCCTCTCATTACAGTGTGAAAGGGGCAGAGTGCCTTCTCATTACAGTGTTAAAGGCAAGATTGAACTTCCATTACACAGTGTGAATGGGGCAGAGTAAACTCCCATTACAGTGTGAAAAGGACAGTGTCCTACCATTACAGTGTGAAAAGGGCAATGTGACTTCCCATTACAGTGTGCCCTACCATGAGGGTGAAAGGGCAGAGTGCAGTCCCATCACAGTGTGAACAGCAGAGTGCCCTCCCATTACAGTGTGAACAACAGAATGCCCTCCTATTACACTGTGAAAGGGGCAGAGTAACCTATGATTACATTGTGAATGGGGCAGTGACCACTCTTAACAGTGAGAAAGGGGCAGAGTGACCACTCTTTACAGTGAGAAAGGGGCAGAGTGACCTCTCATTACAGTGAGAAAGGAGCAGAGTGACCTCCCAACAGTGTGAAAGGGGCAGAGTGACCTCCCAACAGTGTGAAAGGGGCAGAGTGACCTCCCAACAGTGTGAAAGGGGCAGAGTGACCTCCCAACAGTGTGAAAGGGGCAGAGTGACCTCCCAACACTGTGAATGGGGCAGAATGCCATCCCATTACAGTGTGAAAGGTGCAGACTAACCTACCATTACAGTGTGAATGGGGCAGAGTGACCACTCTTTATGGTGAGAAAGGGGCAGAGTGACCTCCCAACAGTGTGAAAGAGGCAGTGTGACCTCCCAACAGTGTGAAAGGGGCAGAGTAATCTCCCAACAGTGTGAAAGGGGCAGAGTAATCTCCCAACAGTGTGAAAGAGGCAGACCGACCTCCCAACAGTGTAAAAGGGGCAGAGTGATCTCCCAACAGTGTGAAAGGGGCAGAGTGACCTCCTAAAAGTGTGAAAGGGACAGAGTGTCCTCCAAAAATTGTGAAAGGGGCAGGGTGAACTCCCATTACAGTGAGAAACGGGTAGAGTGACCTCCCAACAGTGTGAAAGGGGCAGAGTACCCTCTCATTACAGTGTGAAAGGGGCAGAGTGCCCTCTCATTACAGTAAGAAAGGGGCAGATTGAACCCCCATTACACAGTATGAATGGGGCAGAGTGAAATCCCATTACAGTGTGAAACGGACAGTGTCCTACCATTACAGTGTGAAAAGGGCAATGTGACTTCTCATTATAGTGCGCCCTACCATGAGCATGAAAGGGCAGAGTGCCCTCCCATTACAGTGTGAACAGCAGAGTGCCCTCCCATTACAGTGTGCCCTCTCATTACAGTGTGCCCTCCCATTACAGCTTGAAAGGTGCAGAGTGACTCCCATTACAGTGCGAAGGGGACAGTGTGACCTCCCAATAGTCTGAAAGGGAGAGGGTGGCCTTCCAACGGTGTGAATGGGGCAGAGTAAACTCCCATTACAGTGTGAAAGGTGCAGAGTAACCTACCATTACAGTGTGAATGGAGCAGGGTGAGCACTCTTTACACTGAGATAGAGAGAGAGTGACCTCCCAAAAGTATGACAGGGGCAGAGTGACTTCCCAACAGTGTGAAAGGGGCAGAGTGACCTCCCAACAGAGTGAAAGGGGCAGAGTGACCTCCCAACAGTGTGAAAGGGGCAGAGTGACCTCCCAACAGTGTGAAAGGGGCAGTGTCAGCTCCCAACAGAGTGAAAGGGGCAGAGTGACCTCCCAACAGTGTGAAAGGGGCAGAGTGACCTCCCAACAGTGTGAAAGGGGCAGAGTGACCTCCCAACAGAGTGAAAGGGGCAGAGTGACCTCCCAACAGTGTGAAAGGGGCAGAGTGTCCTTCCAACAGTGTGAAAGGGGCAGAGTGAACTCCCAATTGTATGAAAGAGGCAGAGTGACTTCCTAACAGTGTGAAAGGGGCAGAAGGACCACCCAACAGCATGAAAGGGGCTGTGTGACCTCCCAGAAGTGCGAAAGGAACAGAGTGCACTCTCAAAAGTGTGAAAGGGGCATGGTGACCGCCCAACAGTGTGAATGGGGTAGAATGCCCTCCCATTACAGTATGAACGGGGCAGAGTAACCTACCATTACAGTGTGAATGGAGCAGAGTGAGTACTCTTTACACTGAGAAAGGGGAAGAGTGACCTCCCAACCGTGTGAAAGGGGCAGAGTGCCCTCTCAATACAGTATGAAAGGGCAGACTACCCTCCCATCACAGCTTGAAATAGGGGAGTGCCCTCCCATTACAGCTTGAAAGGGACAGAGTGCCCTCCCATTGCAGAGCGAAAGGTACAGAGTACCCTCCCAAAAGTGTGAAAGGGGCAGGGTGACCACCCAACAGTGTGAATGGGGCAGAATGCCCTCCCATTGCAGTGTGAAAGGGCAGAGTGGCCCCCATTACAGTGTGAAAGGGCACAGTGCTCTCCCATTACAGTGTGAAAGGGCACAATGCTCTCCCATTACAGTGTGAAAGGGGCAGAGAAACCTGCCATAACACTGTGAATGGGGCAGAGTGACCAATCTTTACAGTGAGAAAAGGGAAGAGTGCCCTCCCATTGCAGTGAGAAAGGGACTGAGTGACTTCCCATTACATTGTGAAAGGGGCAAAGTGACCTCCCATTGCAGTGTGAAAAGGCAGACTGCCCTTCCATTACAGTGTGAAAGGGCAGAGTGTCCTCCCATTGCAATGTGAAAGGGACTGAGTGACCTCCCAGTACATTGTGAATGGGGCAAAGTGAGCTCACAATAGCTTGAAAGGGGCAGAGCGACCTCTCATTACAGTGTGACAGAGGGCAGAGTGCACTGCCAAAAGTGTGAAAGGGGCAGGGTGACCTCCCACTACAGTGTGAAAGGGCAGAGCGCCCTTCCATTAGAGTGTGAAAGGGTCAGAGTAACCTACCATTACAGTGTGAATGGGAGAGAGTGACCACTCTTTACAGTAAGAAACGGGCAGAGTGCCCTCCCATTGCAGTGAGAAAGGGACTTAGTGACATCCCATTACTTTGTGAAAGGGGCAAAGTGACCTCCCATTACAGAGTGAATGGGGCAAAGTGACCTCACAATAGTTTGAAAGGGGCAGAGCAAACTCTCATTACAGTGCGAAAGCGACAGATTGCCCTCCCAAAAGTGTGAAAGGGGCAGGGTGACCACCCAAAAGAGTGAATGGGGCAGAATGCCCTCCCATTACAGTATGAACTGGGAAGAGTAACCTACCATTACAGTGTGAATGGGGCAGAGTGAACAATGTTTACGGTGAGAAAGTGGCAGAGTGACTTCCCAACAGTGTGAAAGGGGCAGAGTGATCTCCCAACAGTGTGAAAGAGGCAGAGTGATTTCCCAACAGCGTGAAAGGGGCAGAGTGACCTCCCAACACCATGAAAGGGGCAGGGTGACATCCCAACAGTGTGAAAGGGGCAGAGTGGCCTAGCAACAGTGTGAAAGGGGCAGAGTGATCTCCCAACAGTGTGAAAGAGGCAGAGTGATCTCCCAACAGCGTGAAAGGGGCAGAGTGACCTCCCAACAGTGTGAAAGGGCAGAGTGACATCCCAACAGTGTGAAAGGGGCAGAGTGGCCTAGCAACAGTGTGAAATGGGCAGTGTGATCTCCCAGCAGTGTGAAAGGGGCAGGGTAACCTCCCAAAAGTGTGCAAGGGGCAGAGTGCCCTCCCAACAGTGTGAACTGGGAAGAGTAACCTACCATTACAGTGTGAATGGGGCAGAGTGAACACTGTTTACGGTGAGAAAGGGGCAGAGTGCCTTCCCAACAGTGTGAAAGGGGCAGAGTCATCTCCCAACAGTGTGAAAGAGGCAGAGTGATTTCCCAACAGCGTGAAAGGGACAGAGTGACCTCCCAACAGCGTGAAAGGGGCAGAGTGACATCCCAACAGTGTGAAAGGGGCAGAGTGGCCTAGCAACAGTGTGAAAGGGGCAGAGTGATCTCCCAACAGTGTGAAAGAGGCAGAGTGATCTCCCAACAGCGTGAAAGGGGCAGAGTGACCTCCCAACAGCGTGAAAGGGGCAGAGTGACATCCCAACAGTGTGAAAGGGGCAGAGTGGCCTAGCAACAGGGTGAAAGGGGCAGAGTGATCTCCCAACAGCGTGAAAGGGGCAGAGTGACCTCCCAACAGCGTGAAAGGGACAGAGTGCCTAGCAACAGTGTGAAAGGGGCAGTGTGATCTCCCAGCAGTGTGAAAGGGGCACGGTGACCACACAACAGAGTGAATGGAGCAGAAGGCTCTTCCATTAAAGTGTGTAAGGACAGAGTGCTCTCCCATTACAGTGTGAAAGGGGCAGAGTAAGCTGCCATAACATTTTGAATGGGGCAGAGTGACCAATCTTTACAGTGAGAAAAGGGCAGAGTGCCCTCCCATTGCAGTGGGAAAGGGACTGAGTGACTTCCCATTACATTGTGAAAGGGGCAAAGTGACCTCCCATTGCAGTGTGAAAGGGACTGAGTGACCTCCCATTACATTGTGAATGGGGCAAATTACAGCTCACAATAGCTTGAAAGGGGCAGAGCGACCTCTCATTACAGTGTGATAGAGGGCAGAGTGCACTGCCAAAAGTGTGAAAGGGGCAGGGTGACCTCCCATAAGAGTGTGAAAGGGGCAGAGTAACCTACCATTACAGTGTGTATGGGGCAGTGTGATCACTCTTTACAGTGAAAAAAGGGCAGAGTGCCCTCCCATTGCAGTGAGAAAGGGACTGAGTGACATCCCATTACTTTGTGAAAGGGGCAAAGTGACCTCCCATTACAGTGTGAATGGGGCAAAGTGACCTCACAATAGTTTGAAAGGGGCAGAGCGAACTCTCATTACAGTGCGAAAGTGACAGATTGCCCTCCCAAAAGTGTGAAAGGGGCAGGGTGACCACCCAAGAGTGTGAATGGGGCAGAATGCCCTCGCATTACAGTATGAACTGGGAAGAGTAACCTACCATTACAGTGCGAATAGGGCAGAGTGAACACTGTTTACGGTGAGAAAGGGGCAGAGTGACCTCCCAAAAGTGTGAAAGGGGCAGCGTGACCTCCCAACAATGTGGAAGGGGCAGTGTGACCTCCCAACAGTGTGAAAGGAGCAGAGTGCCCTTCCATTACAGTGTGGAAGAGCGGAGTGCCCTCCCATTACAACTTGAAAGGGAGAGAGTGCGATCCCAAAAGTGTGAAAGGGGCAGGGTGACCTCCCAAGAATGTGAAAGGGGCAGAATGAACACTCAACAACATGAAAGGGGCAGTGTGACCTCCTAGAGGTGCGAAAGGAATAGAGTGCCCTCCCAAAAGTGTGAAAGGGGCATGGTGACCTCCCAACAGTGTGAATGGGGCAGAATGCCCTCCCATTACAGTATGAAAGGTGCAGAGTAACCTACCATTACAGTGTGAATGGAGCAGAGTGAGCACTCTTTACACTGAGAAAGAGACAGAGTAACCTCCCAACAGTGTGAAAGGGGCAGAGTGACCTCCCAACAGTGTGATAGGGGCAGAGTGACTTCCCAACAGTGTGAAAGGGGCACAGTGACCTCCCAACAGTGTGAAGGGGCAAAGTGACCTCCCAACAGAGTGAAAGGGGCAGAGTCACCTCCCAACAGTGTGAAAGGGGCAGAGTGACGTCCCTACAGTGTGAAAGGGGCAGAGTGACCACCCAACAGTGTGAAAGGGGCAGAGTGACCTCCCAACAGTGTGAAAGGGGTAAAGTGTCCTTCCAACAGTGTGAAAGGGGCAGAGTGAACTCCCAATTGTATGAAAGAGGCAGAGTGACTTCCCAACAGTGTGAAAGGGGCAGAAAGACCACCCAACAGCATGAAAGGGGCTGTGTGACCTCCCAGAAGTGTGAAAGGAACGGAGTGCACTCTCAAAAGTGTGAAAGGGGCATGGTGACCTCCCAACAGTGTGAATGGGGTAGAATGCCCTCCCATTACAGTATGAACGGGGTAGAGTAACCTACCATTACAGTGTGAATGGAGCAGAGTGAGCACTCTTTACACTGAGAAAGAGACAGAGTAACCTCCCAACAGTGTGAAAGGGGCAGAGTGACCTCCCAACAGTGTGAAAGGGGCAGAGTGACCTCCCAACAGTGTGAAAGGGGCAGAGTGACCTCCCAACAGTGTGAAAGGGGCAGAGTGACCTCCCAACAGTGTGAAAGGGGCAGAGTGACCACCCAACAGTGTGAAAGGGGCAGAGTGACCTCCCAACAGTGTGAAAGGAGTAGAGTGTCCTTCCAACAGTGTGAAAGGGGCAGAGTGAACTCCCAATTGTATGAAAGGGGCAGAATGACCACCCAACAGCATGAAAGGGGCTGTGTGACCTCCCGGAAGTGCGAAAGGAACAGAGTGCACTCCCAAAAGTGTGAAAGGGGCATGGTGACCTCCCAACAGTGTGAATGGCGTAGAATGCCCTCCCATTACAGTATGAACGGGGCAGAGTAACCTGCCATTACAGTGTGAATGGAGCAGAGTGAGCACTCTTTACACTGAGAAAGGGGCAGAGTGACCTCCCAACCGTGTGAAAGGGGCAGAGTCACCTGCCATAACATTGTGAATGGGGCAGAGTGACCAATCTTTACAGTGAGAAAAGGGCAGAGTGCCCTCTCATTGCAGTGGGAAAAGGACTGAGTGACTTCCCATTACATTGTGAAAGGTGCAAAGTGACCTCCCATTGCAGTGTGAAAGGGCAGACTGCCCTTCCATTACAGTGTGAAAGGGCAGAGTGCCCTCCCATTGCAATGTGAAAGGAACTGAGTGACCTCCGATTACATTGTGAATGGGGCAAATTACAGCTCACAATAGCTTGAAAGGGGCAGAGCGACCTCCCAACACCATGAAAGGGGCAGGGTGACATCCCAACAGTGTGAAAGGGGCAGAGTGGCCTAGCAACAGTGTGAAAGGGGCAGAGTGATCTCCCAACAGTGTGAAAGAGGCAGAGTGATCTCCCAACAGCGTGAAAGGGGCAGAGTGACCTCCCAACAGTGTGAAAGGGCAGAGTGACATCCCAACAGTGTGAAAGGGGCAGAGTGGCCTAGCAACAGTGTGAAATGGGCAGTGTGATCTCCCAGCAGTGTGAAAGGGGCAGGGTGACCTCCCAAAAGTGTGCAAGGGGCAGAGTGCCCTCCCAACAGTGTGAACTGGGAAGAGTAACCTACCATTACAGTGTGAATGGGGCAGAGTGAACACTGTTTACGGTGAGAAAGGGGCAGAGTGCCTTCCCAACAGTGTGAAAGGGGCAGAGTCATCTCCCAACAGTGTGAAAGAGGCAGAGTGATTTCCCAACAGCGTGAAAGGGACAGAGTGACCTCCCAACAGCGTGAAAGGGGCAGAGTGACATCCCAACAGTGTGAAAGGGGCAGAGTGGCCTAGCAACAGTGTGAAAGGGGCAGAGTGATCTCCCAACAGTGTGAAAGAGGCAGAGTGATCTCCCAACAGCGTGAAAGGGGCAGAGTGACATCCCAACAGTGTGAAAGGGGCAGAGTGGCCTAGCAACAGGGTGAAAGAGGCAGAGTGATCTCCCAACAGCGTGAAAGGGGCAGAGTGACCTCCCAACAGCGTGAAAGGGACAGAGTGCCTAGCAACAGTGTGAAAGGGGCAATGTGATCTCCCAGCAGTGTGAAAGGGGCACGGTGACCACACAACAGAGTGAATGGAGCAGAAGGCTCTTCCATTAAAGTGTGTAAGGACAGAGTGCTCTCCCATTACAGTGTGAAAGGGGCAGAGTAAGCTGCCATAACATTTTGAATGGGGCAGAGTGACCAATCTTTACAGTGAGAAAAGGGCAGAGTGCCCTCCCATTGCAGTGGGAAAGGGACTGAGTGACTTCCCATTACATTGTGAAAGGGGCAAAGTGACCTCCCATTGCAGTGTGAAAGGGACTGAGTGACCTCCCATTACATTGTGAATGGGGCAAATTACAGCTCACAATAGCTTGAAAGGGGCAGAGCGACCTCTCATTACAGTGTGATAGAGGGCAGAGTGCACTGCCAAAAGTGTGAAAGGGGCAGGGTGACCTCCCATAAGAGTGTGAAAGCGGCAGAGTAACCTACCATTACAGTGTGTATGGGGCAGTGTGATCACTCTTTACAGTGAAAAAAGGGCAGAGTGCCCTCCCATTGCAGTGAGAAAGGGACTGAGTGACATCCCATTACTTTGTGAAAGGGGCAAAGTGACCTCCCATTACAGTGTGAATGGGGCAAAGTGACCTCACAATAGTTTGAAAGGGGCAGAGCGAACTCTCATTACAGTGCGAAAGCGACAGATTGCCCTCCCAAAAGTGTGAAAGGGGCAGGGTGACCACCCAAGAGTGTGAATGGGGCAGAATGCCCTCGCATTACAGTATGAACTGGGAAGAGTAACCTACCATTACAGTGCGAATAGGGCAGAGTGAACACTGTTTACGGTGAGAAAGGGGCAGAGTGACCTCCCAAAAGTGTGAAAGGGGCAGCGTGACCTCCCAACAATGTGGAAGGGGCAGTGTGACCTCCCAACAGTGTGAAAGGAGCAGAGTGCCCTTCCATTACAGTGTGGAAGAGCGGAGTGCCCTCCCATTACAACTTGAAAGGGAGAGAGTGCGATCCCAAAAGTGTGAAAGGGGCAGGGTGACCTCCCAAGAATGTGAAAGGGGCAGAATGAACACTCAACAACATGAAAGGGGCAGTGTGACCTTCTAGAGGTGCGAAAGGGTGACCTCCCAACAGTGTGAAAGGGGCAGAGTGACCTCCCAACAGTGTGAAAGGGGCAGAGTGACCACCCAACAGTGTGAAAGGGGCAGAGTGACCTCCCAACAGTGTGAAAGGAGTAGAGTGTCCTTCCAACAGTGTGAAAGGGGCAGAGTGAACTCCCAATTGTATGAATGAGGCAGAGTGACTTCCCAACAGTGTGAAAGGGGCAGAATGACCACCCAACAGCATGAAAGGGGCTGTGTGACCTCCCGGAAGTGCGAAAGGAACAGAGTGCACTCCCAAAAGTGTGAAAGGGGCATGGTGACCTCCAAACAGTGTGAATGGGGTAGAATGCCCTCCCATTACAGTATGAACGGGGCAGAGTAACCTGCCATTACAGTGTGAATGGAGCAGAGTGAGCACTCTTTACACTGAGAAAGGGGCAGAGTGACCTCCCAACC
The DNA here is from genome assembly GCF_017639515.1 of Carcharodon carcharias. Taxonomy (NCBI): domain Eukaryota; kingdom Metazoa; phylum Chordata; class Chondrichthyes; order Lamniformes; family Lamnidae; genus Carcharodon; species Carcharodon carcharias. The sequence goes on along the minus strand of NC_054479.1, from coordinate 84,443,468 downwards.
GTGTGAAAGGGGCAGAGTTATCTGCCATAACATTGTGAATGGGGCAGAGTGACCAATCTTTACAGTGAGAAAAGGGCAGAGTGCCCTCCCATTGCAGTGGGAAAAGGACTGAGTGACTTCCCATTACATTGTGAAAGGTGCAAAGTGACCTCCCATTGCAGTGTGAAAGGGCAGACTGCCCTTCCATTACAGTGTGAAAGGGCAGAGTGCCCTCCCATTGCAATGTGAAAGGAACTGAGTGACCTCCCATTACATTGTGAATGGGGCAAATTACAGCTCACAATAGCTTGAAAGGGGCAGAGCGACCTCTCATTACAGTGTGAAAGAGGGCAGAGTGCACTGCCAAAAGTGTGAAAGGGGCAGGGTGACCTCCCATTACAGTGTGAAAGGGCAGAGCGCCCTCCCATTAGAGTGTGAAAGGGGCAGAGTAACCTACCATTACAGTGTGAATTGGGCAGTGTGACCACTCTTTACAGTGAAAAAAGGACAGAGTGCCCTCCCATTGCAGTGAGAAAGGGACTGAGTGACCTCCCATTACAGTGTGAATGGGGCAAAGTGACCTCACAATAGTTTGAAAGGGGCAGAGCGAACTCTCATTACAGTGCGAAAGCGACAGATTGCCCTCCCAAAAGTGTGAAAGGGGCAGGGTGACCACCCAAGAGTGTGAATGGGGCAGAATGCCCTCGCATTACAGTATGAACTGGGAAGAGTAACCTACCATTACAGTGCGAATAGGGCAGAGTGAACACTGTTTACGGTGAGAAAGGGGCAGAGTGACCTCCCAAAAGTGTGAAAGGGGCAGCGTGACCTCCCAACAATGTGGAAGGGGCAGTGTGACCTCCCAACAGTGTGAAAGGAGCAGAGTGCCCTTCCATTACAGTGTGGAAGAGCGGAGTGCCCTCCCATTACAACTTGAAAGGGAGAGAGTGCGATCCCAAAAGTGTGAAAGGGGCAGGGTGACCACCCAAGAGTGTGAATGGGGCAGAATGCCCTCGCATTACAGTATGAACTGGGAAGAGTAACCTACCATTACAGTGCGAATAGGGCAGAGTGAACACTGTTTACGGTGAGAAAGGGGCAGAGTGACCTCCCAAAAGTGTGAAAGGGGCAGCGTGACCTCCCAAAAGTGTGAAAGGGGCAGTGTGACCTCCCAACAGTGTGAAAGGAGCAGACTGCCCTTCCATTACAGTGTGGAAGAGCGGAGTGCCCGCCTATTACAACTTGAAAGGGAAAGAGTGCGATCCCAAAAGTGTGAAAGGGGCAGGGTGACCTCCCAAGAATGTGAAAGGGGCAGAATGAACACCCAACAGCATGAAAGGGGCATGGTGACCTCCCAACAGTGTGAATGGGGCAGAATGCACCCCCATTACAGTATGAAAGGTGCAGAGTAACCTACCATTACAGTGTGAATGGAGCAGAGTGAGCACTCTTTACACTGAAAAAGAGACAGAGTAACCTCCCAACAGTGTGAAAGGGGCAGAGTGAACTCCCAACAGTGTGAAAGGGGCAGAGTGACCTCCCAACAGTGTGAAAGGGGCAGAGTGACCTCCCAACAGTGTGAAAGGGCACAGTGACCTCCCAACAGTGTGAAAGGGGCAGAGTGACCTCCCAACAGAGTGAAAGGGGCAGAGTCACCTCCCAACAGTGTGAAAGGGACAGAGTGACGTCCCTACAGTGTGAAAGGGGCAGAGTGACCTCCCAACAGTGTGAAAGGGGCAGAGTGACCTCCCAACAGTGTGAAAGGCGTAGAGTGTCCTTCCAACAGTGTGAAAGGGGCAGAGTGACCACCAAGACTGTGAATGCGGCAGAATGCCCTCCCATTACAGTATGAACTGGGAAGAGTAACCTACCATTACAGTGTGAATGGGGCAGAGTGAACACTGTTTACGGTGAGAAAGGGGCAGAGTGACTTCCCAACAGTGTGAAAGGGGCAGAGTGACCCCCCAACAGTGTGAAAGGGGCAGAGTGACCTCCCAACAGAGCGAAAGGGGCAGACTGACCTCCCAAAAGTGCGAAAGGGGCAGAGTGACCTCCCAACAGTGCGAAAGCGGTAGAGTTACCTCCCAAACGTGTGAAAGGGGCAGGGTGACCACCCAACAGTGTGAATGGGGCAGAATACCCTCCCATTGCAGTGTGTAAGGGCGGAATGCCCTTCCATTACAGTGTGAAAGGGCAGAGTGGCCCCCATTACAGTGTGAAAGGGCAGAGTGCTCTCCCATTACAGTGTGAAAGGGCCAGAGAAACCTGCCATAACACTGTGAATGGGGCAGAGTGACCAATCTTTACAGTGAGAAAAGGGCAGAGTGCCCTCCCATTGCAGTGAGAAAGGGACTTAGAGACTACCCATCACATTGTGAAAGGGGCAAAGTGACATCCCATTGCAGTGTGAAAGGGCAGAGTGCCCTCCCATTGCAATGTGAAAGGAACTGAGTGACCTCCCATTACATTGTGAATGGGGCAAAGTGAGCTCACAATAGCTTGAAAGGGGCAGAGCGACCTCTCATTACAGTGTGATAGAGGGCAGAGTGCACTGCCAAAAGTGTGAAAGGGGCAGGGTGACCTCCCATTACAGTGTGAAAGGGCAGAGCGCTCTTCCATTAGAGGGTGAAAGGGACAGAGTAACCTACCATTACAGTGTGAATGGGAGAGAGTGACCACTCTTTACAGTGAGAAACGGGCAGAGTGCCCTCCCATTGGAGTGAGAAAGGGACTGAGAGACATCCCATTACTTTGGGAAAGGGGCAAAGTGACCTCCCATTACAGTGTGAATGGGGCAAAGTGACCTCACAATAGTTTGAAAGGGGCAGAGCAAACTCTCATTACAGTGCAAAAGTGACAGATTGCCCTCCCAAAAGTGTGAAAGGGGCAAGGTGACCACCCAAAAGAGTGAATGGGGCAGAATGCCCTCCCATTACAGTATGAACTGGGAAGAGTAACCTACCATTACAGTGTGAATGGGGCAGAGGGAACACTGTTTACGGTGAGAAAGGGGCAGAGTGACTTCCCAACAGTGTGAAAGGGGCAGAGTGATCTCCCAATAGTGTGAAAGAGGCAGAGTGATTTCCCAACAGCGTGAAAGGGGCAGAGTGACATCCCAACAGTGTGAAAGGGGCAGAGTGGCCTAGCAACAGTGTGAAAGGGGCAGAGTGATCTCCCAACAGTGTGAAAGAGGCAGAGTGATCTCCCAACAGCGTGAAAGGGGCAGTGTGATCTCCCAGCAGTGTGAAAGGGGCAGTGTGACCTCCCAAAAGTGTGCAAGGGGCAGAGGGCCCTCCCAACAGTGTGAAGGGGGCAGAATGCCCTCACATTACAGTTTGAAAGGGGCAGAGTAACCAAACACTGCAGTGTGAATGGGGCAGAACGACAGCTCTTTACAATGAGAAAGGGGCAGAGTGCCCAACCAACAGGGTAAAAGGGGCAGAGTCACCTCCCAACAGTGTGAAAGGGGCAGAGTGACCTCCCAACAGTGTGAAAGGGGCAGATGACCTCCCAACAGTGTGAAAGGGGCAGATGACCTCCCAACAGTGTGAAAGGGGCAGAGTCACCTCCCAACAGAGTGAAAGGGGCAGAGTGACCTCCCAACAGTGTGAAAGGGGCAGAGTGACCTCCCAACAGTGTGAAAGGGGCAGATGACCTCCCAACAGTGTGAAAGGGGCAGATGACCTCTCAAAAGTGCGAAAGGGGCAGAGTGACCTCCCAAAAGTGCGAAAGGGGCAGAGTGACCTCCCAACAGTGTGAAAGGGGCAGAGTGACCTCCCAACAGTGTGAAAGGGGCAGATGACCTCCCAACAGTGTGAAAGGGGCAGATGACCTCTCAAAAGTGCGAAAGGGGCAGAGTGACCTCCCAAAAGTGCGAAAGGGGCAGAGTGATCTCCCAACCGTGTGAAAGGGGCAGAGTGCCCTCTCATTATAGTATAAAAGGGCAGAGTATCCTCCCATTACAGCTTGAAAGAGGAGAGTGCCCTCCCATTACAGCTTGAAAGGGACAGAGTGCCCTCCCAGTGCAGTGCGAAAGGGACAGAGTACCCTCCCAAAAGTGTGAAAGGGGCAGGGCAACCACCCAACAGTGTGAATGCGGCAGAATGCCCTCCCATTGCAGTATGTAAGGGCAGAGTGGCCCCCATTACAGTGTGAAAGGGCAGAGTGCCCTCCCATTACAGTGTGAAAGGGCAGAGTGCCCTCCCATTACAGTGGGAAAGGGGCAGAGTAACCTGCCATAACACTGAGAATGGGGCAGAGTGACCAATCTTAACAGTGAGAAAAGGGCAGAGTGCCGTTCCACTGCAGTAAGAAAGGGCAGACTGCCCTTCCATTACAGTGTGAAAGGGCAGAGTGCCCTCCCATTGCAATGTGAAAGGGACTGAGTGACCTCCCATTACATTGTGAATGGGGCAAATTACAGCTCACAATAGCTTGAAAGGGGCAGGGTGACCTCCCATTACAGTGTGAAAGGGCAGAGCGCCCTCCCATTAGAGTGTGAAAGGGGCAGAGTAACCTACCATTACAGTGTGAATGGGGCAGAGTGCCCTCCCACTGCAGTGAGAAAGGGACTGAGTGACATCCCATTACTTTGTGAAAGGGGCAAAATGAGCTCCCATTACAGTGTGAGTGGGGCATACTGACCTCACAATAGTTTGAAAGGGGCAGCGCGAACTCTCATTACATGCGAAAGCGACAGATTGCCCTCCCAAAAGTGTGAAAGGGGCAGGGTGACCACCCAAGAGTGTGAATATGGCAGAAAGCCCTCCCATTACAGTATGAACTGGGAAGAGTAACCTACCATTACAGTGTGAATGGGGCAGAGTGAACACTGTTTACAGTGAGAAAGGGGCAGAGTGACTTCCCAACAGTGTGAAAGGGGCAGAGTGACTCCCAACAGTTTGAAAAAGGCACAATGACCTCCCAACAGTGTGAAAGGGGCAGAGTGACCTCCCAACAGTGTGAAAGGGGCAGAGTGACCTCCCAACAGTGTGCAAGGGGCAGAGTGACCTCCCAACAGTGCGAAAGTAGCAAAGTGACCTCCCAACAGTGCGAAAGGGGCAGAGTGACCTCCCAGCAGTGCGAAAGCGGTAGAGTTACCTCCCAAATATGTGAAAGGGGCAGAATGACTTCACAACAGTGTGAAAGGGGCAGTGTGATTTCACAGCAGTGTGAAAGCGGCAGTGTGACCTTCCAAAAGTGCAAAAGGAACAGATTGCCCTCCCAAAATTGTGAAAGGTGCAGGGTGACCTCCCAACAGTGTGAAAGGGGCAGGGTGACCTCCCAACAGTGTGAAAGGGGCAGGGTGACCTCCCAACAGTGCGAAAGGGGCAGAGTGACCTCCCAAAAGTGCGAAAGGGGCAGAGTGACATCCCAAAAGTGCGAAATAGGTAGAGTGTCCTTCCAACAGTGTGAAAGGGGCAGAGTGAACTCCCAACTGTGTGAAAGGGGCAGAATGACCTCCCAATCGTGTGAAAGGGGCAGAGTGCCCTCTTATTACAGTATGAAAGGGCAGACTACCCTCCCATTACAGCTTGAAAGAGGGGAGTGCCCTCCCATTACAGCATGAAAGGGACAGAGTGCCCTCACATTGCAGTGCGAAAGGGACAGAGTAACCTCCCAAAAGTGTGAAAGGGGCAGGGGGCCCACACAACAGAGTGAATGGGGCAGATGGCCATTCCATTACAGTGTGAAACGGCAGAGTGCACTCCCATTACAGTGTGAAAGGGGCAGAGTGACCAATCTTTACAGTGAGAAAACGGCAGAGTGCCCTCCCATTGCAGTGGGAAAGGGACTGAGTGACTTCCCATTACATTGTGAAAGGGGCAAAGTGACCTCCCATTGCAGTGTGAAAGGGCAGACTGCCCTTCCATTACAGTGTGAAAGGGCAGAGTGCCCTCCCATTGCAATGTGAAAGGGACTGAATGACCTTACATTACATTCTGAACGGGGCAAACTGAGCTCACAATAGCTTGAAAGGGGCAGAGCGACCTCTCATTACAGTGTGATAGAGGACAGAGTGCACTGCCAAAAGTGTGAAAGGGGCAGAGTACCCTCTCATTACAGTGTGAAAGGGCAGAGTGACGAATATTTACAATGAAAAAAGGGCAGAGTGCCCGCCCATTGCAGTGGGAAAGGGACTGTGACTTACCATTACATTGTGAAAGGGGCAAAGTGACCTCCCATTGCAGTATGAAAGGGCAGAGTGCCCTCCCATTGCAATGTGAAAGGGACTGAGTGACCTTCCATTACATTGTGAATGGGGCAAATTGAGCTCACAATAGCTTGAAAGGGGCAGAGCGACCTCTCATTACAGTGTGATAGAGGGCAGAGTGCACTGCCAAAAGTGTGAAACGGGCAGGGTGACCTCCCATTACAGTGTGAAAGGGCAGAGCGCCCTCCCATTAGAGTGTGAAAGGGGCAGAGTAACCTACCATTACAGTGTGAATGGGGCAGTGTGACCACTCTTTACAGTGAAAAAGGGGCAGAGTGCCCTCCCACTGCAGTGAGAAAGGGACTGAGTGACATCCCATTACTTTGTGAAAGGGGCAAAGTGACCTCCCACTACAGTGTGAATGGGGCAAAGTGACCTCACAATAGTTTGAAAGGGGCAGAGCGAACTGTCATTACAGTGCGAAAGCAACAGATTGCCCTCCCAAAAGTGTGAAAGGGGCAGGGTGACCACCCAAGAGTGTGAATGAGGCAGAATGCCCTCGCATTACAGTATGAACTGGGAAGAGTAACCTACCATTACAGTGCAAATAGGGCAGCGTGAACAATGTTTACGGTGAGAAAGGGGCAGAGTGACCTCCCAAAAGTGTGAAAGGGGCAGAGTGACCTCCCAACAATGTGAAAGGGGCAGAGTGACTTCCCAGCAGTGAGAAAGGGGCAGTGTGACCTCCCAACAGTGTGAAAGGAGCAGAGTGCCCTTCCATTACAGTGTGGAAGAGCGGAGTGCCCTCCCATTACAATTTGAAAGGGAGAGAGTGCGCTCCCAAAAGTGTGAAAGGGGCAGGGTGACCTCCCAACAATGTGAAAGGGGCAGAATGAACACCCAACAGCATGAAAGGGGCAGTGTGACATCCTAGAAGTGCGAAAGGAATAGAGTGCCCTCCCAAAAGTGTGAAAGGGGCAGAGTGTCCTCCCAAAAGTGTGAAAGGGGCATGGTGACCTCCCAATAATGTCAATGGGGCAGAATGCCCTCCCATTACAGTATGAAAGGCGCAGAGTAACCTACCATTACAGTGTGAATGGAGCAGAGTGAGCACTCGTTACACTGAGAAAGAGACAGAGTGACCTCCCAACAGTATGACAGGGGCAGAGTGACCTCCCAACAGTGTGAAAGGGGCAGAGTTACCTCCCAACAGTGTGAAAGGGGCAGAGTCACCTCCCAACAGAATGAAAGGGGCAGAGTGACCTCCCAACAGTGTGAAAGGGACAGAGTGACCTCCGTACAGTGTGAAAGGGGCAGAGTGAACTCCCAACAGTGTGAAAGGGGCAGAGTGACCTCCCAACAGTGTGAAAGGCGTAGAGTGTCCTTCCAACAGTGTGAAAGGGGCAGAGTGAACTCCCAATTGTATAAAAGGGGCAGAGTGACTACCCAACAGTGTGAAAGGGGCAGAATGACCACCCAACAGCATGAAAGGGGCTGTGTGACCTCCCAGAAGTGCGAAAGGAACAGAGTGCACTCTCAAAAGTGTGAAAGGGGCATGGTGACCTCCAAACAGTGTGAATGGGGTAGAATGCCCTCCCATTACAGTATGAACGGGGCAGAGTAACCTACCATTACAGTGTGAATGGAGCAGAATGAGCACGCTTTACACTGAGAAAGGGGCAGAGTGACCTCCCAACCATGTGAAAGGGGCACAGTGCCCTTTCATTACAGTATGAAAGGGCAGACTACCCTCCCATTACAGCTTGAAAGAGGGGAGTGCCCTCCCATTACAGCTTGAAAGGGACAGAGTGCCCTCCCATTGCAGTGCGAAAGGGACAGAGTACCCTCCCAAAAGTGTGAAAGGGGCAGGGTGACCAGCCAACAGTGTGAATGGGGCAGAATGCCCTCCCATGGCAGTGCAAAAGGGACAGAGTACCCTCCCAAAAGTGTGAAAGGGGCAGGGTGACCACCCAACAGTGTGAATGGGGCAGAATGCCCTCCCACTGCAGTGTGTAAGGGCAGAATGCACTTCCATTACAGTGTGAAAGTGCAGAGTGGCCCCCATTACAGTGTGAAAGGGCAGAGTGCTCTCCCATTACAGTGTGAAAGGGGCAGAGAAACCTGATATAACACTGTGAATGGGGCAGAATGACCAATCTTTACAGTGAGAAAAGGGCAGAGTGCCCTCCCATTGCAGTGAGAAAGGGACTGAGTGACTTCCCATTACATTGTGAAAGGGGCAAAGTGACCTCCCATTGCAGTGTGAAACGGCAGACTGCCCTTCCATTACAGTGTGAAAGGGCAGAGTGCCCTCCCATTGCAATGTGAAAGGGACTGAGTGACCTCCCATTACATTGTGAATGGGGCAAAGTGAGCTCACAATAGCTTGAAAGGGGCAGAGCGACCTCTCATTACAGTGTGATAGAGGGCAGAGTGCACTGCCAAAAGTGTGAAACGGGCAGAGTGACCTCCCATTACAGTGTGAAAGGGCAGAGCGCCCTTCCACTAGAGTGTGAATGGTGCAGAGTAACCTACCATTACAGTGTGAATGGGTCAGAATGACCACTCTTTACAGTGAGAAACGGGCAGAGTGCCCTCCCATTGCAGTGAGAAAGGGACTGAGTGACATCCCATTACTTTGTGAAAGGGGCAAAGTGACCTCCCATTACAGTGTGAATGGGGCAAAGTGACCTCACAATAGTTTGAAAGGGGCAGAGCGAACTCTCATTACAGTGCGAAAGCGACAGATTGCCCTCCCAAAAGTATGAAAGGGGCAGGGTGACCACCCAAACGAGTGAATGGGGCAGAATGCCCTCCCATTACAGTATGAACTGGGAAGAGTAACCTACCATTACAGTGTGAATGGGGCAGAGTGAACAGTGTTTACGGTGAGAAAGGGGCAGAGTGACTTCCCAACAGTGTGAAAGGGGCAGAGTCATCTCCCAATAGTGTGAAAGAGGCAGAGTGATTTCCCAACAGCGTGAAAGGGGCAGAGTGACCACCCAACAGCGTGAAAGGGGCAGAGTGACATCCCAACAGTGTGAAAGGGGCAGAGTGGCCTAGCAACAGTGTGAAAGAGGCAGAGTGATCTCTCAACACCGTGAAAGGGGCAGTGTGATCTCCCAACAGCGTGAAAGGGGCAGAGTGGCCTAGCAACAGTGTGAAAGGGGCAGTGTGATCTCCCAGCAGTGTGAAAGGGGCAGAGTGGCCTAGCAACAGTGTGAAAGAGGCAGAGTGATCTACCAACAGGGTAAAAGGGGCAGAGTGACTTCCTAACAGGGTGAACGGGGCAGAGTGGCCTCCCAACAGGGTGAAAGGGGCAGAGCGATCTCCCAACAGTGTGAAAGAGGCAGAGTGACCACCCAACAGTGTGAAAGGGGCAGAGATACCTCCCAACAGCGTGAAAGGGGCAGAGTGCCCTTCCATTACAGTGTGAAAGGGGCAGAGTGATCTCCCAGCAGTGTGAAAGGGGCAGTGTGACCTCCCAAAAGTGCGAAAGGGGCAGAGTGCCCTCCCATTACAGTGTGAAAGGGGCAGAGTAACATGCCATAACACTGTGAATGGGGCAGAGTGACCAATCTTTACAGTGAGAAAAGGGCAGAGTACCATCCCATTGCAGTGGGAAAGGGACTGAGTGACTTCCCATTACATTGTGAAAGGGGCAAAGTGACCTCCCATTGCAGTGTGAAAGGGCAGACTGCCCTTCCATTACAGTGTGAAAGGGCAGAGTGCCCTCCCATTGCAATGTGAAAGGGACTGAGTGACCTTCCATTACATTGTGAATGAGGCAAATTGAGCCCACAATAGCTTGAAAGGGGCAGAGCGACCTCTCATTACAGTGTGATAGAGGGCAGAGTGCACTGCCAAAAGTGTGAAAGGGGCAGAGTGCCCTCTCATTACAGTGTGAAAGGGCAGAGTGCCCTCTCATTACAGTGTGAAAGGGCAGAGTGACGAATATTTACAATGAAAAAAGGGCAGAGTGCCCGCCCATTGCAGTGGGAAAGGGACTGTGACTTCCCATTACATTGTGAAAGGGACAAAGTGACCTCCCATTACAGTGTGAAAGGGCAGATCGCCCTCCCATTACAATGTGAAAGGGGCAGAGTAACATGCCATAACACTGTGAATGGGGCAGAGTGACCAATCTTTACAGTGAGAAAAGGGCAGAGTACCCTCCCATTGCAGTGGGAAAGGGACTGAGTGACATCCCATTACTTTGTGAAAGGGGCAAAGTGACCTCCCATTACAGTGAGAATGGGGCAAAGTGACCTCACAATAGTTTGAAAGGGGCAGAGCGAATTCTCATTACAGTGCGAAAGCGACAGATTGCCCTCCCAAAAGTGTGAAAGGGGCAGGGTAACCACCCAAGAGTGTGAATGGGGCAGAATGCCCTCGCATTACAGTATGAACTGGGAAGAGTAACCTACCATTACAGTGCGAATAGGGCAGAGTGAACACTGTTTACGGTGAGAAAGGGGCAGAGTGACCTCCCAAAAGTGTGAAAGGGGCAGAGTGACCTCCCATCAATGTGAAAGGGGCAGTGTGACTCCCCAGCAGTGAGAAATGGGCATTGTGACCTCCCAAGAATGTGGAAGGGGCAGAATGAACACCCAACAGCATGAAAGGGGCAGTGTGACATCCTAGAAGTGCGAAAGGAATAGAGTGCCCTCCCAAAAGTGTGAAAGGGGCAGAGGGTCCTCCCAAAAGTGTGAAAGGGGCAGTGTGACCTCCCAATAATGTCAATGGGGCAGAATGCCCTCCCATTACAGTATGAAAGGTGCAGAGTAACCTACCATTACAGTGTGAATGGAGCAGAGTGAGCACTCTTTACACTGAGAAAGAGAGTGACCTCCCAACAGTATGACAGGGGCAGAGTGACCTCCCAACAGTGAGAAAGGGGCAGAGTGACTTCCCAACAGTGTGAAAGGGGCAGAGTGATCTCCCAACAGTGTGAAAGAGGCAGAGTGATTTCCCAACAGCGTGAAAGGGGCAGAGTGACCTCCCAACAGCGTGAAAGGGGCAGAGTGACATCCCAACAGTGTGAAAGGGTCAGAGTGGCCTAGCAACAGTGTGAAAGAGGCAGAGTGATCTCTCAACACCGTGAAAGGGGCAGTGTGATCTCCCAACAGCGTGAAAGGGGCAGAGTGGCCTAGCAACAGTGTGAAAGGGGCAGTGTGATCTCCCAGCAGTGTGAAAGGGGCAGAGTGGCCTAGCAACAGTGTGAAAGAGGCAGAGTGATCTACCAACAGGGTAAAAGGGGCAGAGTGACTTCCCAACAGGGTGAACGGGGCAGAGTGGCCTCCCAACAGGGTGAAAGGGGCAGAGCGATCTCCCAACAGTGTGAAAGAGGCAGAGTGACCTCCCAACAGTGTGAAAGGGGCAGAGATACCTCCCAACAGCGTGAAAGGGGCAGAGTGCCCTTCCATTACAGTGTGAAAGGGGCAGAGTGGCCTCCCAACAGTGTGAAAGGGGCAGTGTGATCTCCCAGCAGTGTGAAAGGGGCAGTATGACCTCCCAAAAGTGCGAAAGGGGCAGAGTGCCCTCCCATTACAGTGTGAAAGGGGCAGAGTAACATGCCATAACACTGTGAATGGGGCAGAGTGACCAATCTTTACAGTGAGAAAAGGGTAGAGTACTCTCCCATTGCAGTGGGAAAGGGACTGAGTGACTTCCCATTACATTGTGAAAGGGGCAAAGTGACCTCCCATTGCAGTGTGAAAGGGCAGACTGCCCTTCCATTACAGTGTGAAAGGGCAGAGTGCCCTCCCATTGCAATGTGAAAGGGACTGAGTGACCTTCCATTACATTGTGAATGAGGCAAATTGAGCTCACAATAGCTTGAAAGGGGCAGAGCGACCTCTCATTACAGTGTGATAGAGGGCAGAGTGCACTGCCAAAAGTGTGAAAGGGGCAGAGTGCCCTCTCATTACAGTGTGAAAGGGCAGAGTGACGAATATTTACAATGAAAAAAGGGCAGAGCGCCCGCCCATTGCAGTGGGAAAGGGACTGTGACTTCCCATTACATTGTGAAAGGGGCAAAGTGACCTCCCATTACAGTGTGAAAGGGCAGATCGCCCTCCCATTACAGTGTGAAAGGGGCAGAGTAACATGCCATAACACTGTGAATGGGGCAGAGTGACCAATCTTTACAGTGAGAAAAGGGCAGAGTACCCTCCCATTGCAGTGGGAAAGGGACTGAGTGACATCCCATTACTTTGTGAAAGGGGCAAAGTGACCTCCCATTACAGTGAGAATGGGGCAAAGTGACCTCACAATAGTTTGAAAGGGGCAGAGCGAATTCTCATTACAGTGCGAAAGCGACAGATTGCCCTCCCAAAAGTGTGAAAGGGGCAGGGTAACCACCCAAGAGTGTGAATGGGGCAGAATGCCCTCGCATTACAGTATGAACTGGGAAGAGTAACCTACCATTACAGTGCGAATAGGGCAAAGTGAACACTGTTTACGGTGAGAAAGGGGCAGAGTGACCTCCCAAAAGTATGAAAGGGGCAGAGTGACCTCCCAACAATGTGAAAGGGGCAGTGTGACTTCCCAGCAGTGAGAAATGGGCATTGTGACCTCCCAAGAATGTGGAAGGGGCAGAATGAACACCCAACAGCATGAAAGGGGCAGTGTGACATCCTAGAAGTGCGAAAGGAATAGAGTGCCCTCCCAAAAGTGTGAAAGGGGCAGAGGGTCCTCCCAAAAGTGTGAAAGGGGCAGTGTGACCTCCCAATAATGTCAATGGGGCAGAATGCCCTCCCATTACAGTATGAAAGGTGCAGAGTAACCTACCATTACAGTGTGAATGGAGCAGAGTGAGCACTCTTTACACTGCGAAAGAGAGTGACCTCCCAACAGTATGACAGGGGCAGAGTGACCTCCCAACAGTGTGAAAGGGGCAGAGTCATCTCCCAACAGTGTGAAAGGGGCAGAGTGACCTCCCAACAGTGTGAAAGGGACAGAGTGATCTCCGTACAGTGTGAAAGGGGCAGAGTGACCTCCCAACAGTGTGAAAGGTGCAGAGTGACCTCCCAACAGTGTGAAAGGGGTAGAGTGTCCTTCCAACAGTGTGAAAGGGGCAGAGTGAACTCCCAATTGTATAAAAGGGGCAGAGTGACTACCCAACAATGTGAAAGGGGCAGAATGACCACCCAACACCATGAAAGGGGCTGTGTGACCTCCCGGAAGTGCGAAAGGAACAGAGTGCACTCTCAAAAGTGTGAAAGGGGCATGGTGACCTCCCAACAGTGTGAATGGGGTAGAATGCCCTCCCATTACAGTATGAACGGGGCAGAGTAACCTACCATTACAGTGTGAATGGGACAGAGTGACCACTCTTTACAGTGAGAAACGGGCAGAGTGCCCTCCCATTGCAGTGAGAAAGGGACTGAGTGACATCCCATTACTTTGTGAAAGGGGCAAAGTGACCTCCAATTACAGTGTGAATGGGGCAAAGTGACCTCACAATAGTTTGAAAGGGGCAGAGCGAACTCTCATTACAGTGCGAAAGTGACAGATTGCCCTCCCAAAAGTGTGAAAGGGGCAGGGTGACCACCCAAAAGAGTGAATGAGGCAGAATGCCCTCCCATTACAGTATGAACTGGGAAGAGTAACCTACCATTACAGTGTGAATGGGGCAGAGTGAACACTGTTTATGGTGAGAAAGGGGCAGAGTGACCTCCCAAAAGTATGCAAGGGGCAGAGTGCCCTCCCAACAGTGTGAAGGGGGCAGAATGCCCTCACATTACAGTTTGAAAGGGGCAGAGTAACCTACCACTGCAGTGTGAAACGGGCAGGGCGACAGCTCTTTACAGTGAGAATGGGGCAGAGTGCCCAACCAACAGTGTGAAAGAGGCAGAGTGACCTACCAACAGGGTAAAAGGGGCAGAGTGACTTCCCAACAGGGTGAACGGGGCAGAGTGGCCTCCCAACAGGGTGAAAGGGGCAGAGCGATCTCCCAACAGTGTGAAAGAGGCAGAGTGACCTCTCAACAGTGTGAAAGGGGCAGAGATACCTCCCAAAAGTGCGAAAGGGGCAGAGTGCCCTCCCAAAAGTGTGAAAGGGACTGGGTGATCTCCCAACAGTGTGAGTGGGGCAGAATGCACTTCCATTACGGTGAGAAAGGGACAGATTGACCTCCCAACAGTGTGAAAGGGGCAGAGTGACCTCCCAACAGTGTGAAAGGGGCAGAGTGACCTCCCAACAGTGTGAAAGGGGCAGAGTGACCTCCCAAAAGTGTGAAAGGGGCAGAGTGAACTCCCAACAGTGTGAAAGGGGCAGAGTGACCTCCCAATAGTGTGAAATGGGCAGAGTGACCTCGCAACAGTGTGAACGGGGCAGAGTGACCTCCCAAAAGTGCGAAAGGGGCAGAGTGACCTCCCAATGGTGCAAAAGCGGCAGAGTGACCTCCCAAAAGTGCGAAAGGGGCACAGTGACCTCCCAAAAGTGCGAAGGGGGCAGAGTGACCTCCCAACCGTGTGAAAGGGGCACAGTGCTCTCTCATTATAGTATGAAAGGGCAGAGTACCCTCCCATTACAGCTTGAAAGAGGGGAGTGCCCTCCCATGACAGCTTGAAAGGGACAGAGTGCCCTCCCAGTGCAGTGCGAAAGGGACAGTGTACCCTCCCAAAAGTGTGAAAGGGGCAGGGCGACCACCCAACAGTGTGAATGGGGCAGAATGCCCTCCCATTGCAGTGTGTAAGGGCAGAATGCACTTCCATTACAGTGTGAAAGGGGCAGAGTGCCCTCCCAAAAGTGTGAATGGGGCAGAATGCCCTCCTAACAGTGTGAAAGGGGCAGAATAACCTACCATTCCAGTATGAATGGAGCAGAGTGAGCACTCTTTGCACAGAGAAAGGGGCAGAGTGACCTCCCAACAGTATGAAAGGGGCAGAGTGACCTCCCAACAGTGTGAAAGGGGCAGAGTGCCCTCCCAAAAGTGTGAATGGGACATGGTGACCTCCCAACAGTGTGAATGGGGCAAAATGCCCTCCTAACAGTGTGAAAGGGGCAGAGTAACCTACCATTCCAGTATGAATGGAGCAGACTGAGCACTCTTTGCACAGAGAAAGGGGCAGAGTGACCTCCCAACAGTATGAAAGGGGCAGAGTGACCTCCCAACAGTGTGAAAGGGGCAGAGTGACCTCCCAACAGTGTGAAAGGGGCAGAGTGACTTCCCAACAGTGTGAAAGGGGCAGAGTGACCTTCCAACAGTGTGAAAGGGGCAGAGAGACCTCCCAACACTGTGAAAGGGGCCGAGTGACCTCCCAACAGTGTGAAAGGGGCAAAGTGAGCTCCCAACAGTGTGAAAGGGGTAGAGTGTCCTTGCAACAGTGTGAAAGGGGCAGAGCGAGCTCCCAACAGTGTGAAAGGGGTAGAGTGTCCTTCCAACAGTGTGAAAGGGGCAGAGTGAACTCCCAACTGTGTGAATGGGGTAGAATGCCCTCCCATTACAGTATGAACGGGGCAGAGTAACCTACCGTTACAGTGTGAATGGAGCAGAGTGAGCACTCTTTACACTGAGAAAGGGGCAGAGTGACCTCCCAACCGTGTGAAAGGGGCAGAGTGCCCTCTCATTACAGCTTGAAAGAGGGGAGTGCCCTCCCATTACAGCTTGAAAGGGACAGAGTGCCCTCCCATTGCAGTGCGAAAGGGACAGAGTACCCTCCCAAAAGAGTGAAAGGGGCAGGGTGACCACCCAACAGTGTGAATGGGGCAGAATGCCCTCCCACTGCAGTGTGTAAGGGCAGAATGCACTTCCATTACAGTGTGAAAGGGCAGAGTGGCCCCCATTACAGTGTGAAAGGGCAGAGTGCCCTCCCATTACAGTGTGAAAGGGGCAGAGTAACCTGCCATAACACTGTGAATGGGGCAGAGTGACCAATCTTTACAGTGAGAAAAGGGCAGAGTGCCCTCCCATTGCAGTGAGAAAGGGACTGAGTGACTTCCCATTACATTGTGAAAGGGGCAAAGACACCTCCCATTGCAGTGTGAAAGGGCAGACTGCCCTTCCATTACAGTGTGAAAGGGCAGAGTGCCTTCCCACTGCAATGTGAAAGGGACTGAGTGACCTCCCATTACATTGTGAATGGGGCAAAATGAGCTCACAATAGCTTGAAAGGGGCAGAGCGACCTCTCATTACAGTGTGATAGAGGGCAGAGTGCACTGCCAAAAGTGTGAAAGGGGCAGGGTGACCTCCCATTACAGTGTGAAAGGGCAGAGCGCCCTCCCATTAGAGTGTGAAAGGGGCAGAGTAACCTACCATTACAGTGTGAATGGGGCAGAGTAACCGACCATTACAGTGTGAATGGGGCAGAGTGCCCTCCCACTGCAGTGAGAAAGGGACTGAGTGACATCCCATTACTTTGTGAAAGGGGCAAAACGACCTCCCATTACAGTGTGAATGGGGCAAAGTGACCTCACAATAGTTTCAAAGGGGCAGAGTGAACTCCCAACAGTGTGAAAGGGGCAGAGTGACCTCCCAACAGTGTGAAAGGGGCAGAGTGACCTCCCAACAGTGTGAAAGGGGCAGAGTGACCTCCCAACAGTGTGAAAGGGGCAGAGTGACCTCCCAACGTGTGAAAGGGGCAGAGTGACCTCCCAACTATGTGAAAGGGGCAGAGTGACCTTCTAACAGTGTGAAAGGGGCAGAATGACTTCACAACAGTGTGAAAGGGGCAGAATGACTTCACAACAGTGTGAAAGGGGCAGTGTGACCACCCAAAAGTGTGAAAGGGACAGACTGCCCTCCCAAAAGTGTGAAAGGGGCAGGGTGACCTCCCAACAGTGTGAATGGGGCTGAATGCCCTCCCATTACAGTGTGAAAGGGGCAGAGTAACCAACCATTACAGTGTTAATGGGGCAGAGTTACCACTCTTTACAGTGAGAAAGGGGCAGAGTGCCCTCCCAAAAGTGTGAAAGGGGCAGAGTGCCCTTCCATTACAGTGTGAAAGAGTGGAGTGCCCTCTCATTACAACTTGTAAGGGAAAGAGTGCCCTCCCAAAAGTGTGAAAGGGGCAGAATGACCTCCCAACAATGTGAAATGGGCAGAGTGACTTCCCAACAGTGTGAAAGCGGCCGAGTGAGCTCCCAACAGCGTGAAAGGGGCAGGGTGACCTCCCAGCAGTGTGAAAGGGACAGAGTGCCCTCCCAAAAGTGTGAAAGGGGCAGAGTGCCCTCCCAAAAGTGTGAAAGGGGCAGAGTGCCCTCCCAAAAGTGTGAAAGGGGCAGAGTGCCCTCCCAAAAGTGTGAAAGGGGCAGAGTGCCCACCCAAAATTGTGAAAGGGGCAGAGTGCCCACCCAAAATTGTGAAAGGGGCAGAGTGCCCACCCAAAATTGTGAAAGGGGCAGAGTGACTTCCCAACAGCGTGAAAGGGGCAGTGTGACCTCCCAGCAGTGTGAAAGGGGCAGTGTGACCTCCCAAAAGTGTGAAAGGGACAGAGTGCCCTCCCAAAAGTGTGAAAGGGGCAGAGTGCCCTCCCAAAAGTGTGAAAGGGGCAGAGTGCCCTCCCAAAAGTGTGAAAGGGGCAGAGTGCCCTCCCAAAAGTGTGAAAGGGGCAGGGTGATCTCCCAGCAGTGTGAAAGGGGCTGTGTGCTCTCCCAGAAGTGTGAAAGGGGCAGAGTGAACTGCCAACAGTGTGAAACGGGCAGAGTGACCTCCCAACAGTGTGAAAGGAGCAGTGTGACCTCCCAAAAGTGTGAAAGGTACAGAGTTCCCTCCCAAAAGTGTGAAAGGGGTAGGGTGACCTCCCAACAGAGTGAATGGGGCAGAATGCCCTCCCATTAGAGTGTGAAAGGGGCAGAGTGACCACACTTTACAGTGAGAAAGGATCAGAGAGACCTCCCAACAGTGTGAAAGGGCAGAGTGCCCTCCCAAAAGTGAGAAAGGGGTGAGTGACCTCCCAACAGTGTGAAAGGGGCTGTGTGCCCTCCCAAAAGTGTGAAAGGTACAGAGTTCCCTCCCAAATGTGTGAAAGGGGTAGGGTGACCTCCCAACAGAGTGAAAGGGGCAGAATACCCTCCCATTGGAGTGTGAAATGGGCAGAGTGACCACTCTTTACAGTGAGAAAGGAGCAGAGAGACCTCCCAACAGTGTGAAAGGGGCAGTGTGCCCTCCCAACAGTGTGAAAGGGGCAGTTTGACCTCCCAACAGTATGAAAGGGGCAGAGTCTGCTATTTAGGAGTGAGATGAGAAGAAACAGAGGGAATTGGAATTCTCTACCCCTGCGGCTTCGGATGCTCAATTGTGGAGTGTATTCGAGGCCGAGGTTGATAGATTTTTGGATACTCAAGCTGTTAATGGACACAGGGATGGTGTTTGAGGTGTAGCTGAGGTAGAGGTCAACCATGATCTTACTAAATGGCAGAACAGGCTCAAGAGGTCAAATGGACTATCCCCGCTCCGAATTGTGATGTTCTCAAAAAGTCATCAGTGATATATAACATGCAATGAAATGCAGTCATTGTTGTACTGCTGGCAAATACAGCAGTTAATTGACAGACAGCCAGTCCCCACAAACATCAATGACATTGTTTTAGAGTTGCTGGTCAGTTTCCCCTTTGAAATAGTGCTCTAAAAGTTTTTGTCCTCATATGAGGTAAGTTGGAGCCTAGGGTTAATATCTGATCTGAAAATGTGCATCCTCGACAGTGTAGAACACCCTCAGTACTGCACTGGAGTGTCAGCCTGCATTATGGGCTGAATTATCTGGAGTGGGACTTACAGCCTTCTGACCCATAAGCAAAAGAGCCACCATTGAGTCAAGACTGACACAAACAGAGTATATACTACAACTAAACAACAACTTTACCAATCAATAAACAATGCTTACCAAAGAAGTATCGTTTGTCTTCATAATATTTGTTACCATACTTGTCTTCACCAACAAATGTTCCAGTTTTTAGATCACTTGTTCTATAAAAGAGATTGATGGCATAAGCAGGTCTCAATATTCAGCCTAAGAAAAATAATCATTTACGAAAATTCACACAGGTATTTAAAATAGAAATCTTGGCATAACAACACGAGGAACTCCACATCTCATCAAACTGTTCTGAAATTAGACATGCCAATCTGCAGCATTCTGAAATGTTGGCAAATAGCTTAAAAAAGACAGCACCCCAAAACAGCTGATGGTGCGAATAATTAAACACAACCCTGTGACTGAGGTCACTGCTTCAAGGTTAAAAATCCTTTACATGACCTCAGGTTTCTGGACTTCTACTGTTTTCTTTTTGGGATTACATTCTATGATTCAGTTTACTTTCCTATGGAATCTGAAATCCTTGTGTATGATGCTAGCTGCTCGTACATACGAATGAGGAGGTGTAGGCCCACTCGGCACCTCGAGTCTGCTCTGCCATTCAATAAGATCACGATTTTAACCATTCCTGCCTACCCCTGATAGCCTTTCACCCTCTTGCTTATTAAGGATCTATCTACCTCTGCTTTAAAGATATTCAAGGACTCTGCCTCAACCACCTTTTGAGCAAGAGAATTCCAAAGTCTCACAACCCTCAGAGAAAAACTTTTCCTCATCTCTGTCCCAAATGAGTGACCTTTCATTTTGAAAGTGACCCCGAATTCTAGGTTCTCCCGCAAGAGGAAACATCCTTTCTACATTAACCCTGTCAAGTTCCTTCAGGATCTTGTTTCAATCAAGTCACCTCTTACTCTTCAAAACTCCAGTGAATACAACTCTAACTGTCCAACCCGCCCACTCCAAGTATTAGTCTAGTAAACCTTCTCTGAACTGCTTCAAACACATTTACATCTTTCCTTAAATAAGGAGACCAGTACTCTAAACAGTACTCCAGATGTGGTCTCACCAATGTCCTGTATAACGGAAGTATAATCTCCCTACTTTTATATTCAATTCCCTTCGCAATAAACAATAACATTCTATTAGTTTTGCTAATTTCTTACTGTACCTGCATACTAACCCTTTGCGATTCATGCACTAGGACACCCAGATCCCTTTGCATCTCAGAGCTCTTCAATCTCTTACCACTTAGATAATATGCCTCTTTTATTTGTCCTGCCAAAATGGACAACCTCACATTTTCCCACATTATACTCTATTTGCCAGATCTTTGCCCACTAATCTAATCTATTTTCTTTTTTAAAGCAAAATACTGCGGATGTTGGAAGTTTGAAACAGAAAATGCTGGAAAAACTCAGCAGGTCTGACAGCATCTGTGGAGGAACTGGTGAGGTCCGAGTCAGATGACAAGCTTCTGGTTTCAGCTTTCCAATTCACTGTGGAGAGTCAGCAGAAGGCGGGGGGGCATCAAGCAGAGCTGTTGGAAGCCCTTAACAGAGAGGCTCGCAAGTCGGAGGAGTGCGTCCGCGTGCTCTCTGATGAAGTGGTACCCACATGTGCATGTCTGGAGGTATGTGGATGCTATGGAGACCCTCGTCCAGCAAAACACGGAGATGTGTGGGGACCTGCACAACATTGCAGTAGACATGGGTGAGTTCCTGCATTGGCAATGCGAGGGGGAAACAGGGCACCTCAACCTCCCTCCAAGTGCTCTTTCCCCTCAAGGAGTCAGGCTGGGGCCCCCTGCACCTGAAAGCAGGAGGAGCGGCAACTGGACACCCCTGGGTCATCCACTCAGGCATCTCAGAGACTGTGCTCTCTCTCCGACTCCCCTTTGCCTGTGAGCCCCTCAACCTCGTCCTCTGTCACCACAGAGGGAACAGCTGGCCAACGAGTGGGGGGGGAGAGGTGTGTGTGTGGCAGGGTCTCTCCCACACACACGGATCCTTCATGTATGACACTTACCTCAATGTCCTGAGCATTTTCAATGCTGCCTGGTGGGATTCATTTTCAGTTGTCCATCTGAGCCGACCTGCATCTCCGCCCACCCAATGATCACACTCCCATGCAGCACCTGATTTCGCCCACCACGACTGTCGTTTCACTTTCAATTTGGACAACATGGTCACTTTTTCGTCAGCTCCCCTGTCTTTTCCCCTCCCCCCGTCACCCATTTCCTTTCCCCCCATCTCTCCACCTCGACACCATGATCTACCAGCCACAACCCTTTTCCTTACATGCAGGTTCCCTTACTTCCCAAAAATCCCATCCACATTCTGCACGTCAGGCTTGTTAGGACATGTTCTGCGCCGATGTGGACGAACAATCCAGTTTGGTAGGGCGGGGGGGAAATGAGTCCAGTGGGCTGGCCTTATAATGATATGCAGATGTATTACAATGAGGTCCCCAACATCCGATGGTGGAGACTGCAGCCCACCATCAACAGGCTGAGCAGATGATCGCAAACTGGTTTCACGACATCATGAAACCAATTTTTGGCCTTCTCGCCATATTGTCCATTCACACCGCCGAACACGTACAGTGCCAGCTGGCGCAAACGATTATACCCATAAACTTCATTGCATCACACACACCGTACCCAATCTGATCCTGCTCTGATGGTGTGCTTTTTCTCAATTTTCATGCCTTCTATTTCACTTGTCCAATTTTGTGCTTCTGGAACATTTCTATTCATCACTTTTTGGAGTTTTATCTCTGCTCTTATCTTACGGCCAGTATTATTTACTGTTCTTTCCATCTAAACCTCTCCTCGTTTATTGGTTTGATGTCCTTTCTACTCCCTCTGTCTCAAGTGCTCGTTCTCTTTCTCTCCACCCTGACTCACTCTATTATAATAAAAGCAAAATACTGCAGATGCTGGAAGGCGGAAACAAAAACAAAAATAGCTGGAGAAACTCAGCAGGTCTGACAGCATCTGTGGAAAGGAAGACAGAGTTAAAGTTTCGAGTCCATATGACTGTTCATCAGAACTGAAGAGGAATAGAAATGTGGTGAAATATAAGCTATTTAAGGGGGGTGGTACAGATGAAACTGGATAGAGGGCCAGTGATAGGTGGAGGCAAAGGAGAAATTGCCAAAGATGTCATAAAGAAAAGGTCTCTCCTCCATCCTCAAACCTTTTTTATCCCCTTTTTTCTAATAATTATATATATATATTTATATATATTTTTTCTTTTCCCACCTATTTCCATTATTATTTTTACAATTTATTTTCATATTGTTTTATCCCCAACTTTTAGCCTATTTTGATCCTCTCCCCACACCCCACCCCCACAAGGGCCATCTGTCACTTGCTCATCCTGCTTTCTACCCTTAATGTCACCATTAGCACAACCTTTAGCTAATATCACTACCGTCAACTACCTTTGTTCTTTTGTCTATGACATCTTTGGCAATCTCTCCTTTGTCTCCACCTATCATTGGCCCTTTATCCAACTTTACCTGTCCCACCCCACTTAAACAGCTGATATTTCACCACATTTCATATGCCCCTTTAGCTCTGAAGAGTCATACGGACTCGAAACGTTAACTCTGTCTTCCTCTCCACAGATGCTATCAGACCTGCTGAGTTTTTCCAGCAATTTTTGTTTTTGTCTCACACTCTATTCCTGGCTGTATCTGTCTCTCCCTCATCATCTCGGTCACCTCCTCAGGGTGTCCTTCTGTCCCTCTCCACCCCCACCTCAGGGGGTCCCACTGAACACCACCAACCCCTCCTCAGGATGTCCCACTGTACCTCTCCACTCCCACCTCAGGGTGTCCCACTGTCCCTCTCCACCCCCACCTCAGGGTGTCCCACTGTCCCTCTCCACCCCCAACTCAGGGTGTCCCACTGTCCCTCTCCACCCCCACCTCAGGGTGTCCCACTGTCCCTCTCCACTCCCACCTCAGGGTGTCCCACTGTCCCTCTCCACCTCCTCCTCAGGGTGTCCCACTGTCCCTCTCCACCCCCACCTCAGGGTGTCCCACTGAACCCCACCACCCCCTCCTCAGGGTGTCCCACTGTCCCTCTCCACCCCCTCCTCAGGGTGACCTTGTTTCTATCCATCGTTGCCCTAAGCCCCGATACAGCATCAAATCTCATCTCCTTCGAGCTCAGTCCCTCCCCCTCCTCTGTTCTCACCTCAGGAGCTGCCAGAAGGCACCACGAACCCCACCATGACTCCAAAACTGGGTCCAGCCCCGTTTGAATACAGGGAGAATGTCCGCCATTTGTCACCGGCCTCCACCGGCCCGACAGCGCCTCCCGTGGTCAGCTGACAGCACCACCCGCGACCAGACGACAGCATTGTCCGACAGCGCCACCTGAGGCCAGCTGACAGCACCGCACGACGTCATCCACGGCCAGCTAAAATCGCCGCCCGACAGCGTCACCTGCGGCCAGTTGACAGCACCGCACGATAGCGTCATCCGCGGCCAGCTAATATCGCTGCCCGATAGCGCCACCCGTGGTTTGTTGACTGCGCCACATGCTGCACTCTTCTAATCTAGCACTTTCAATTTTAATCATTCCACTGTTAGTAATGATTCTTCAGCTAGCTGGGCTCTTAAGGCCTGGAATTCCCTCCCTAAACCTTTCCATCTCTCTACCTCACTTTCCGCCTTTAAAAACCTACCTTTCTTTTATAATGCCCGTGTGAAGCACCTTGGGACATTTTATTTTGATGACACTATATAAATTACTTGCTGTTCCTAGTTGCCCTTAAGGTGACTCACCACCACCTTCTCAAGACTCTGCAGTCCATGTAGCGTAGCAGAGTCTCCCTTAGTTCTCCATGTCTCTATTTCCTTAGTTCTGATGAAGAGTCATATGGACTCAAAACGTCATGTGTGTTCCTCTCCACAGATGCTGTCAGACCTGCTGAGTTTTTCCAGCTATTTTTGTTTTTGTTTCAGATTTCCAGCATCCGCAGTATTTTGCTTTTGTCTCCCTTAGTACTGTTTGGGAGAAAGATCTGAGTTTGGCAATGCAGTGATAGTTCTAAGTCAGGATGCTGTGTAACTCGGGAGGAAACTTTCAGTCACGGTGTTCCCATGCACCTCGTTCGTCAAGGTAGTAAGTTTGGGAGCGCTGTTGAAGGTTCGGCCAGATGTTGCAGTTGTCGTGCAGCACAGCTTTAGATAGTACACACTGCAACTACAGTGGTGACAGATGGGGTGCCGATCAAGTGGACTACTTTGTCCTGGGTGCTGTTTCTTGAATGTTGTCGCAGCTACACTCATCCAGGCAATTGGAAGAGCATTTCATCAAACTTTATGTGAGAATGCTTTAGGAAGTCAGGTGAGTTACTCACCAGAATACCCAGCCTCTGACCTGTTCTTGTAGCCACAGTACAGTTGTGTTTCTGGTCAATGTTGTTGGCGCTGAACTCATTCAGGCAAACAGAAAGTATTCATCAAACTTCTGACTTGTGCCTTGTAGATGATGAACAGACTTTAGAGAGTCACGAGGTGAGTTACATACCACAGGATTCCTAGCCTCTGACTTGCTCTTGTAGCCACAGTATTTATATGGCTGATCCAGTTCAGTTTCTGGTCAGTGGTAACCTCCAGGATGTTGATAATGGGGGATTTAGCAATGATAATGCCATTGAATGTCATGGGGCGATGGTTAGATCCACTTTTGTTGGAGATGGTCATTGCCTGGCACTTGTGTGGCAAGAATATTACTTGCCACTCGTCAGTCCAATCCTGGATATCGTCCAGGTCTTGCTGCATTTGGACATGGACTCCTTAAGTATCTGAAGAGTTTCGAATGGTGCTGAACATTGTGCAATCATCAGCAAATATCCCCACTTCTGACCTTCTGATGGGAGGTCATTGATGAAGCAGCTGAAGATGGTTGGGTCTAGGACACTACCCTGAGGAACTGAGATGATTGACCTCCAACAACCACAACCACCTTCCTTTGTGCTAGGTATGACTCCGACCTTACCGCAGACAATGTCAAAGGGGGTCCGTCAGTTATACAGTATAATCTATATTGTACAGCAGGCCACTGCAACTGTAATGAAACACAGGACTTACATTGAACAACATCGCAAACTTTGGGATTCCCTCCCTAAGCTTCTCCTCAAAAATGCTCCTTAAAACTTATCTCTGTGCCCAACCCATCTTAATTCTCTTTATGTGGCTTGGGATGTTTTACTACATTAAAGATATTCGATAAATGCAAGATGTTTAGAGATCCATTGGTATGTATACAATAGAGAGCTGATTTCACCAAAAGTAATGGCATAAGATGCACCAGGAGACAAAACATTCTTTTAGATTGCTGTGCCTAATGAAGGGTCATAAACTGGAAACAGTGACCCACTCTTCCTCTCTCCACAAGCACTGCCTGACATGCTCAGTTCCCAGTGAATTCTGTTTTTAACTCCTGCTTCCAACATTCACAGTATTTTGGCAGCATCGGCAGAGAAGAAAAGAGTTGACGTTTCGAGTCCTCATGACCCTTCGACAGAACTTCTGTCGAAGGGTCATGAGGACTCGAAACGTCAACACTTTTCTTCTCCGCCGATGCTGCCAGACCTGCTGAGTTTTTCCAGGTAATTCTGTTTTTGTTTTGGATTTCCAGCATCCGCAGTTTTTTTGTTTTTATTCACAGTATTTTGCTCGTTGTACAATAGCTATAGGGTCACTTTAAGAAAAGTCACTAACAAAATACAGAAATGCCAGTTTTAGTTTACTAAGTGTTTTTTTTATCATTCACAAGTACACACAACTCATTTTTTGCTGCTGCTTTAATACTCAGAATCTTATTGCCATCATCCTAACATGTAGCTATATACAAACAGAGAAAACGTCACAGATTCCTTTCCTAATAAAATCAGTTACAATCTGTTTAAAAAAATACAGCCAAAATAGAATTTACACTTGTAGTCTGATTTCAAGACATTTACAGGAGCATTTATACAAAAAGCACAGTTGGGGGGGGGGGGGGAGGTGGGGGTGGAGAAATGTCAGAGGAGGGGGCGGGGGATACTGACGGTATAAAGATCGAGCTATCACTAGTGTATAACATACAGATATGGAATACAAAGCACTTCAAACTGGAGAGCACACTATCCTCAAGAGGGTCAGGCTACACCTCAATTAATGTGTATAATATATATATATATATATATATAACAAGTGACAACGTTATACACAGCTTCAACAGGACGTAATTTTATGGCCGTTAACACAGGAATATAAAAACGATTCATGATTGTCATGGCAACAACTATAATTATCATTAGGTGTTAAGCTTCCTGTTACCTGCATTACTAGCTGTTTCTCAAGTAATGGAATCGTTTAGCTTTCTGATCAATTAGCTACTGATAAATCAAACGGTGCAATTTAAAATCAATGACATTCGCTTCAGTGGTTTGTCTCCTCAGCCAAAGTGCTTAGTCAAACCTTTTATGGAAGGAACACATTTCATTAATATAGACTCTAGCAATTGCATTGACCTAATGTACTTTTATGTGGTTGTTGAATATGCCCTGAAAGGGAATAAAATTGCTTTTGGAAACGTGCAAGAGACCCGATTGTGTACTACACAGGGAGAGTGGGGGAGGGGGGGCTTAAAGAATCAGACACAAAAAGGATTTTTAAATTATATATTTTCTTTTTTTTTTATACAAAATAGTCAACTTAAGTTATCCTGCAAAAGCTGGTGAGAAAGCTAGCAATAGTCAGAAGTTTCATTTGATACGGCTTCAATTATTACCAACCCACCCCCCACACCACCCTCCCGTTTCACAAACCAAAATGAACCCTTCCCTCCCCTTCAAAAAAAAACGCAGATTCTGGTTGATGGAAATCTGCAGCAGGTTAAGAATGCCAAATGAAAAATGCTCCCTTCAACGTAACCAAAGTCAGTAGCGAAGGAAAGCCAACAAACAACATGCCACATATCTCTTGTTCCTCAATACTAGCATTTCTTTCAGTTCCAAGTATCTAACAGGACATTTTGTAAAATTCTAAAGTTGAATATTGTAAACCACAATTCGTACAGAAAACATGTATTTGCGAATGGCATTCCGTAAAACATTTCGATGCAGGTAAAGCTTCCACTGTAGTGCAGCAGAAAACATTGCTGCAACACTAAAAACTGGCTAAACCTGTAACTGTACTAAACACCTATCAACCATTTTGATTTTATTGGAAGATAAATTTGAAATTAGTTACTGTACTTGAGGAAATATTAGCACAAAGAAAACGTGTGCAGCCCAAGATTGCCAGGATTTGTACCCACTAGAGGTAACTTTCCAGCAAATGTGAAAATAGCAACATTTATTCAATTTTACGGTTTATGGTATCTGCCACTGATATTCTTTTTTGGGGAAGGGAAGTCCATTTTTCTTATGGACTTAGTCCATTGCTTGCTATATCACAGATTTCTACTCTGCACTTAGTGGACTTTTATTAGGGAAATGGTTGCAAAACAAACAGCTTAGGGGTGGGGGAAGAAACTGGGATATATAATGGGAATAAAACTTTGCATTGTTGTTTTCTCGACAGCCATCAAAGTGCTACAGTAAGTTTTTTTTACAGCTGCTTTTTAAATGCATCCAATTCCTCGAGTCAAATCCATATTCTTCTAATTAGCACTTCTGCGCGTGATTTCAATACAAAAGAAGTGAGACTGTTTCCTTGGGATGTTTACCAGCTCGGACTGGTTGTGGGTTCACTGAAGATCAGATGGGCTTCAGTGCGTTTGCTCTTATACATAACTCTACAATGTACAGGACAACAAAATCTAACATTAGCTTGACATGGCAGTACTGCAAAATACAATTTGTCATCTCTCCTGCTTTCCCTTATATTCTTATTCCTTAAAAAGAATACAGAATGCGAGATACATCAGTAAAATTAAGCTACCAGATACAATTAGTCATTTGATAAAGACAAATTTGTCAGCTATTCACATAGTTGTTCAATATTTGCCCAAAAAATGTGTGAATCCACATCTAAATGCTATGTTATATATAGGAACAGTCTCAGACATGCAACGTCAGTGCTTTATCAATGTCAATGAAACATTAAATAAGCCCATATTTCTCAAATGACTGTTTAGTCAAATACAGTCCTATAAAAATTATTTTTAAAAAATTGGGGTAAACACAAATATATGATCATGGCATTTTTCAACCCAAGCTGTACACGCATTCTGCAAACTGCAGAAACTAACAATTTTTAAAAAAGGAAGGGATCATTCATGGTCACTTTTTTTTATTACAATTGCTATCAAGCACAATTCATCAATGAAAAATATTCACAGTCTACTCTCCATGAATTGTTTTTCTCGTTCTCTTCTTTTATAAAGACTACCCCGAGATTTTTTTGTACATGGACAATCTGCAATTGTCTCTCATTGCTGAAGTGAAGGTGAAGAAGCTTCCAGCAGGTTGCTGCGATTGTTCATAGATGTTAAGTCACACCGCAGACCCTGTGATCTGACTGTTGTACTCTGCGGTTTCCATTCGCAGTATGTAAGGTATTATACTGTCAATCTGCACATTTCCTATTAGTCCAGCAAAGAACAGTTCCTCTGTGATAGCAGAACTCATGAGTCGTAGTGCAGGCAATCTAAGAAGAAGCCTTGATAATCTGAAAACAGAAAGATAGAAACTAAATTATAATTACATCAGTTGAAACCTTCACTTTCCATGTTCCAAAGTATTTGCACGCAACTCAGATATGCCAGCTACTTCTACAAGATAGCCTTTGAATTATACACTTTGGGAAAAAATGGACAGCTGTGGGCTGTTTCCTATCAATTATTATTCTAATTCTAAATGCAAATATTTGTTATGAAGGGCTTTGCTTGGGATACAAGAAGCTGGCATTTATACAGCAACGTTCATATCCTAAGAATTTCCCAAATCAATGACTTTTTGAAGCATGGTCACTATTATAACGTAGGCAAACAGCAGTCAATTTGCACATCTCGAAGTCTCACTAACAGCAGTGAGATAAATGACTAGATAATCTGCTGTAGTGGTGTTGATCGAGTGTTAAAAATTGGTCACTGGGAGATTTGATGCTCTTCTTCAAATTGTGTCATGGGATCATTTGCACCCCCCAAATGGGCAGATATGGCTTTGATTTAAAATATAACATTTCATGCAAAAGATGTCACCTCTTACAGCGTAGCACATTCTCAGAACTGCATGGAATGTCAGACTAGGTTACGTGCTTAAGTCCTGGAGCACAATCTTCTAGCTCATGCTAGAACACATGCACAATACAAATCTTATCCAATCTCGGGTGCACCTTGGGATAATTTTCGGTTCCTTCACGCCCCACCATTATGACCAGATATAAAACAGATAACACTACCAATGCAGACTAGTCCACTGAGCACTGAAAAAAAGAAATAGGTTAACATTTTGAGGTTAGAGCATTTCTCAGAATGCTTTAGTGTATTCCAAAGTTGAAAGACCTGCTGTGTATATCCTGCCTTTGTCAGTTTTCTTCTCATCTCCAAAGACCTCAGTATATAGAAATACTCACAGGGAACCAGACTTCCAATGTTGTGGAACTACAACTCACTAAGGCTCCTTCAACAACACCTTCCGAACTTATGACCACTACCAACTAGAAGGACAAGGGCAGCTACCACCTGGAAGTCCCCCTCCAAGCCACTGACTTGGAAATATATCACTGCTCCTGGGCCAAATTCCAGGAACTCCCTTCCCAACAGCACTGTGGGTGTACCTACATCACATGGACTGCAGCAGTTTAAGACGACAGCTCACCACCGCCTTCTCAAAGGTAATTAGGGATGGGCAATAAATGCTGGCCTAGCCAGCAACGCCCACATCCCATGAATGAATAAAAAATAAACACTACCAGCATAACAAATATTATTTGAAAGATGAAATGATATCCTGGTATACCATACCTTAACCAATCGGTTATTTCTTGAGAATTTAACTGTGTTGATGTAAGTACTTTATTTTCTGTCACAACTTATTACATCCCATAGCAATGGTTTGACTTAATGTACTTACAGCTTTTATTGCACTGTGTTGAACAAATAGACACAAACTTATGGTCTTATCAAATTTCAATTTATGAGGAAAGTTGGGAAAGCAACAGGCAAAAAATAAAATCCTGAAATGTTGTGATGTTCATACAAAAACAATTCGACTTCCTGGAGTTAACTGCTAACTTTGTTTGAGACACTAAGTCAGGAAGTACAGTTACCTACCTTGTAGTGACTCAGTCATCCTTTAAGATGACAGTGCCCCTCACAATCATGACTGGTCTGTAAAATTGCATTTTTGGTCTCATGTTATTGGGACAGTCCCCCACACCTGCTTAGGTCAGGCCAGCACAGGAACAGGCCATACAGGCCTTGAGCCTGTTACCCCATTCAATTAGATCATGGCTGATCTGCATCCTAACTCCACCTGCCGTATTTCTTAGTAGCATCGGCTAGCAAAAATCAATCACATATTAAAATTATTAATTGAGCTAGCATTCATTGCATTTTGTGGGAGATAGTGGAACACTCCATCACCTTTTGCATAAAAAAATGTTTCCTATTTGCTCTCATAAAGGCCTGGCTGAGATTTTAACATAATGTCCTCTTATCCTAGACTGGCAGAAAAAAATCCTATCTGACCTATACCTTTCAAAATTCTAAAAACTTCAACCAAATATAAGCTAGTCTCTAATAAGGACTTTTTTTGTAATTCATGCACGGGATGTGGGCATCGCTGGTTAGGGCAGCATTTATTGCCCATCCCTAATTGCCTTTGAGAAGGCGGTGGTGAGCTGCCTTCATGAACCACTGCAGCCATGTGGGGTAGGTACATCCACAGTGCTGTTAGAGAGGGAGTTCCAGGATTTTGACCCAGTGACAGTGAAGAAACAGCAATATATTTCCATGTCAAGA
Organism: Carcharodon carcharias; assembly: GCF_017639515.1. Lineage (NCBI taxonomy): Eukaryota > Metazoa > Chordata > Chondrichthyes > Lamniformes > Lamnidae > Carcharodon > Carcharodon carcharias. Next base: position 84,412,599 of record NC_054479.1, on the reverse strand, counting down.
TGGTGAGTGGCTTAGAGGGGAACTTCCAGGTGCTGGTGTTCCCATGCGTCTGCTGCCCCTGTCCTTCTAGATGGTGGTGGTCGTGGGTTTGGGAGGTGCTGTCTAAGGAGGCTTTGGTAAGTTCCTGCAGTGAATCTTGTAGATGTTACACACCGCTGCCACTGACGCGCAGTGGTAGAGGGAGTGAATTTTTGTGGATGGGTTGCCAGTCAAGCCGACAGCTTTGCCCTGGATATTGTCAAGTTTTTCGAGTGTTGTTGGAGCTGCACTCATCCAGACAAGTGGAGAGTATTCCATCACACTCCTGGCTTGTGTCTTCTAGATGCTGGATAGGCTTTGGAGAGTCAGAATGTGAGTTCGGCGCCACAGATTCCTAGCCTCTAACCTGAGCTGTAGCCACAGTATTTATGTGGCTAGTCCAGTTCAATTTCTGGTCAGCGGTAACCTCCAGGATGTTGATGGTGGGGGATTCAGTGATGATAATGCCATTGAATGTCAAGAGGCGATGGTTAGATTCTCACTTGTTGGAGATGGTCATTGCCTGGCACTTGTATGGCACAAATGTTGCTTCCCACTTGTCAGCCTAAGCCTGGATATTGTCCAGGTCTTGCTGCATTTGGATATGGACTGCTTCAGTATCTGAGGAGTCACGAATGGTGCTGAACACTGTGCAAGCATCAGCGAACATCCCCACTTCTGACCTTAGGATGGAAGGAAGGTCATTGATGAAGCAGCTGAAGATGGTTGAGCCTATGACACTACCCTGAGGAACTCCTGCAGTGATATCCTGGAACTGAGATGAATGACCTCCAACAACTACAACCATCTTTCTTTATGCTAGATATGACTCCGTCCAGCGAGAGTTTCCCCCCGATTCCCACTGACTCCATTGCTGGGGCTCCTTGATGCCACACTCGGTCAAATGCTGCCTTGATGTCAAAGGCAGCCATTCTCACCTCACCTCGGGAGTTCAGCTCTTTTGTTCATGTTTGAACCAAGGCTGTAATGAAGTCCACAACGGAATGGCCCTGGCGGAACCCAAACTGAGTGTCAGCGAGGTTATTTATTTATTTTTTATTCACTCATGGGACATGGGTGTCGCTGGCTAAGCCAACGTTTATTGCCCATCCCTGATTACCCTCAAGAAGGTGGTGGTGAGCTGTCTCTTGAACCACTGCAGTCCATGTGATGCAGGTACACTTACTGTGCTGTTAGGTAGGGAGTTTCAGGAGTAAGAAAGTGTTGCTTGATAGCACTGTTGATGACACTTTCCATCACTTCGCTGGTGATCGAGAGTAGACTGATGGGCCGGTAATTGGCCAGGTTAGATTTGTCCTGGACAAACCTGGGCAATTTTCTACATTGCCGGGTAGATGCCATGTTGTAGCTGTACTGAAACAGCTAGGGCTGTGACAAATTCTGAAGTCTTCAGTTCTATTGCCAGAATATTGTCAGGGTTCCTAGGCCTTGCTGTATCCAGTGCTTTCAGCTGTTTCTTGATATGACGTGGAGGGACTCTAATTGGCTGAAGACTGGCATCTGTGATACTGGGGTCCTCCAGAGGAGGCAGAGATGGATCATCCACTTGGCACTTCTGGCTGAAAATTGTTGCAAATGCTTCAGCCTTATTTTTTGCACTGATGTACAGGGCTGATGTACATCATTGAGAATGGGGATATTTGTGGAGCTTCCTCCAGTGAGTTGTTAAATTGTCCACCACCATTCACGATTTGATGTGGCAGGGCTGCAGAGCTTAGATCTGATTCACTGGTTGTGGAATCGCTTGCTGCTTATGCTGTTTGGTACGCAAGTAAACCTGTGTTGTAGCTTCACCAGGCTGACACCTCATTTTCCGGTGTGCTTGGTGGTGCTCCAGGCATTCATCCTACAATCTTCGGTGAATCATGGTCGATCCCCTGGCTTGGTGGTAATGGTAGAGTGGGGGATATGCCAGGTCATGAGGTTACAGATTATGGCCCACAACGTCTCATGGTGGCCCAGTCTTGAGTTGCTAGATCTGTTTGAAATCTATCCTATTTAGCACGGTGGTAGTGCCACACAGCATAATGTAGGATATCCTCAGTGTGAAGACAGGACTTCGTCACCACAAGGACTGTGCAGTGGTCACTCCTACTAATACTGTCATGGACAGGTGAAGCAGGCAGATTGATGAGGATGAGGTCAAGTATGTTTTTCTGTCTTGTTGGTTCCCTCACCACCTGCAGCAGACCCAGTCTAGCAGCTATGTCCCTTTAGGACATGACCAGCTCAGTAAGTAGTGGTGCTATCAAGCCATCTTGGTGGTAGACCCCACCTAGGGTAAATTCCGTGCCCTTGCCACCCTCAGTGCTTCTTCCAAGTGGTGTTCTACATGGAGGAGTACTAATTCACCAGCTGAGGAAGGGCAGTACATGGCAATCAAGAGGTTTCCTTGCCACCAGGGATGGTGTTGGTGGTGATTATCTGTAAGGTATGATTCCATGAATATGTCAGGCTGTTGCTTGGACAGCTCTAGATGTTAATGAGGAGGACTTTGTTAGGTTGACAGGGTTAAGTTTGCCATTGTCATTTCCGGTACCTAGGCTGAAGCCGGGTGGCCTGTATGGTTTCCTCCCTTTTTGACTTTGTAATGGTTTGATACAACTGAGTGGCTTGCCAGGCCATTTCAAAGGGCAATTAAGAATCAACTACATTGCTGTGGGTCTGGAGTTACATGTTGGCCAGACCAAGCAAGGACAGAAGATTTCCTTCCCTTAAGGACACTATTGAACCAGATAGGTTTTTACAACTATCGACAAAACTTTTGTGATCATCATTAGATATTTTATTGAATTCAAATTTCACCATCTGCTGTGGAGGGGTTTGAACCCAGGACCACAGATCATTACTCCTGATCTCTCGATCATTAGTCCAGTGACAATACCACTATGCCACTGCCTCCCCTTTCAGAAGAAATTTCTTCAGTTAGAGAGTAGTCAGAATGTGGAACTTGCTTCCATAAAGCGTAGGTGAGGCAAATAACAGATGAATTTATGGGCAAGCTAGGTAAGATAAACACATAAAGGAGAAAGGAGTAGAAGGTTGTGCTGAAGGAAAAGGATAGGAGCGGGCTCATGCGCAGCATAAAAACCGCCAAGGACCAGTTGGGCCGAATGGCCCGTTTCTGTGCCCTGCATTCTATGTAATTTTAAGTAATGCAAAATCACCCTTCACCTTCTATATCCTGGGTATAGAATCCCTCCTCATAATCTAACCCATACATCTCTGACAAAATTCTGGTAAATGTGTGTAGTTCTTTCAAAGTCAATATATCCTAACTTGCAGTGCCCTAATCTACATATAGTACTCCAGATGTTGTCTAACAATGTTACGTATAGCTACAGCAAAACTTTCTCCCCATTACATTCTAGCCCTTGAGTTATAAAAGCTAACATCCCAATAGCTTTTTTGATTTTTTTTTTTACATGACTACTACATTGTAGTCACCTGTGTACTCAGACCCCTACATCTTTTTTGACCTCCACCATTCATTGCCTTTCATCATTTAAACAAAAATACTTGGATTTATCATATGTTGGTCCAGTGAAATCCACCTGCCACAGTTTTATTCATTCACTTAAGTCATCAATGACTCTGTAATTTTATGCTCCCATCTACATTATTTAGTATGCTACCAATCCTTGTGTCATTGGCAAGCTTGGATATATAGCTGTCCATTGCATTATCCAAGTCATGAATTACTAAAGTGAACATATGAGGCCCCAGCATAGACCCATGAGGGCAGCTGGAGGAATACAAACTTGCCCAACCATTTTTTCAGTGACCTCCCATGATTCCTTTAGAGGTCACTGTAGAAGTCTAAAATTAGTCAGAGCTTCGAGGGTGCATTTTCCACCTAGTCTTTCACACACATTCCAGCAGAAACAGGCACGGGCCCTGTCTGCGTATTTAAATCAGTCCAAAGCTGATTTCAGGCAACAGCCAACGACACCTAAAACCAGTGAGAACCGATATAGCAGCACAGATTAGGTGCAAGGCCTTGTGCTCAGAAATTGGTTTAGACTGCACAAGTTTTACGCACCCAAAAGTATATCAATTTCTACTCCACTGTCCCCAAATAACTTTACTGAATGTGGTCCATGCCAAGCCCCAGGGTTTCAGGTTAGGCCCACTATAAAAAAATGAGTTTGATACCCATGTCATACAGAATGTCCAAATCTAGTTGTTACAATGAGTGCAGAAATTTATTTCAACATACCTGTAAGAATCATCTGGGTAGGCTTTTGCTTCATAATCCTGAAGTTCCATATATGCCTTCTCCTGAAATTTATCAATCTGTGCTGCATTAATTAGGCCTGGATGATCTAAGGAAAACAAAATAACAATTCTTAAAATGCTGCACAGGCTTATAATCTAAAAAATGCTTGCTCACAGCCTTAAACATTTTACATTCTTCTTCTTGGCTGAAAATTGAATACAATAAGGTAAAATATAAATCGTCAACATTCCCTTTTAAGCCAACTCAAGGCACAACATGAGGATAGGATTGAATAAGTCAAGGGTTCTCAATTGGGGGCCTGTTGTCCCCTCAGGCTCAAGAAGATTTCAAAGGGTCCACTGCAAATAATTACAGGATATAGATTTGCACTCGTCAATGGAGAGAATCATTGAAGAGTAAGTGACATGTCCGTTTTCTCCAATCATCAGATGCATCCTCAGCAATGCTGCTCTGATCGTTCTCATTTCCCAATCGCAAACCTTCTCCTCTCCCTGTTGCAACATTTATTGTTTCCTGTAATTTTATCAAAACTCATTCACTCCTCCATTAAAAAGTGAAAAAAGGTTGGATTAGTTGAATCCCCTGTAAAGCTTGTTTTAAACACATGCCTGTTTTTAATCAATAATCTTCTTAGGGAGAGAAACAAGCACTTTCTCTTCCTTCATTCATATACTCACTGCCACATTTTTAACCTCTGTGTTTAATGGTCTTTGAATACAAGTTTCGTTATTTATCTCTGCTGACTGTTTTATCAGAGTCTGAATGTTGTCTCAGAATTTACCTTCGTGAGAAAAAAAAGGACATGGGGACCAAGAAAAAATGCCTTTTATCTGTTGATCTATTTTAGTTCTCATTTCCCCAAGGTCCATTTCCAGTTAACCATGTTTTATTTCAGCTCAATTGCTTGTTTTTTTACCAGATTAAAAAAATCTTTCATTTTCTCTCTTGGGTTTTCTATTTCACTGATGCTTGAGTGGTTAGTAGCTTTTGCTGTGTTTGCATCTACATTGAGGCATGTCCTAAACATAGTCGACTACATCGAGGAATATAGGCAAGGCATAACTACTGTAATAATTAATGCCACATATGATATAGGAGCTCCAGGCTTAATGGTAAATCTATACAAATGACTTTGAATTAATTTGCTTTCATTGACAGTTGTGTATGTAGGTTAGAATTATGATTGCCTTAGAGACTGATAACTTTTTAAAAGAGATGAATTTCTCAACCATCAATGGAAAGAACCAAAGGACAAAATTTCACTTTTTGAGACCTTTACTGTAATAAGCAAACTAAAAACAACACAGATCAAACAGGCAACTCATATATCAAACTAAAGAGAAGGCACTTTTCAATTAACCGAATACGTGTTATAAAACATTTTTACTTTATACCATGGTTTTGGCAGATATGTAGCATTAAAAGAACAGTCCCCACGTCACTCCCAGCTCTCCAGCAGAAGTTCACTTCTCCCTCCCACACTGAAACTTCCAGTACCCTTTGACAATTGTTCCACAATACCCGAGTTTTCCTAGATACAACTATCACACCTCAACGACTCCCTCTCTCCCTCAGGTCACAAAAGTCTTAACCATCCAGAATTCCAATGATTCCTGTATCCAACCCACTTAACTGTTTAGTTGGCTCTGATAAAACTGTTTTCCCCATAGAGAATTTTGCTTCTGCTCCCCTTCATTCACAGAACAGTGAAGACCTGTTTCTGGGAGAGTTCCAATTCTGCTTCTGCCTGTGTCTCAGCTGCAGCTGTTCTATGTTGTGAGATAGTGTGATTGGTGCTAAAAACTGCCATTTGATTTTGATGGGTTTCTGTGTTACTCCCCCATGGCAACTGGATCACATGGGCATTTCTCCGAACTGAGGTGTTTCTGAGGAATGCTAATTATACGTTCCTATCCAGAATTCTCCGCTTTAATTTGAATTGAAGGTACATTTCAAAACATAACTATCATGCAAAGTTCAGCGTTCTTCTGCATACTTTTAATAAGAAAAATCAAAATTGACGTGTTCTCACAGTATAACCAAGGTAATGCTTAGCATTATATCCAATTGTATGGGATGTCTACATTGACAATGTGTTATGTAATGCCTGTCCATTGTGGTTTCTCTGCATTATGGGAGATGGTCATTTCTTGTATGCATTGGGTCATCTGTTATGCATTCTAACATAGCTGTGGAGCCTGATTGCTGACCTGCATATCTTTCCACAGTGCAGGCAAGGCTAAACTGTCTATTTTTGTTGGGACTGCCTGGTTTTTCTAGCTTGCTTTTTGCTGTTCAAAGGAAACAATGCCACTACATGAGATTGCGCTCCAGGTAGTTCTTCCTTGTGCATTTTTCTCTCAGTCTGAACATGCCACATTTCTTGCATTTCACCTTCAAGAAGTCCTTGAACCTTAATTTCAACCTGCCTCGCAGGCGGTGTCCAAGTTTAAGTTCTGAATACATGACTGCCTTAGGATTGTACTGTCAGTCATTTGTACCAAATGCCCACTCCATCCAAGCTGGACTCTGATAATGAGTGCTTCATTACAGATATTTCTGCTCTTTGATGTACCTCAGTGTTGGGCACGTTGTCCCCCCATTTGAACCCCATGATGTTCTGAATGCATTTCATGTGAAACCTGTCTAACTGCTTAATATGTCTGGAGTAGGTATTCCATGTCTCAAAGTTATATAGGAGGGTAGATATTGCTAAAGATTTTGAACATAGCCAAGTTTTGTTATAAATTTGATACCTTGCTTCCTCCATAGTCTCTGGCATAAATGGGCAAATGCTTAACTTGTTCTGGCAATTCTATTTGGAACCTCGCTGTCAATGCAGACATTTCTGGAGTTTGTGCTTCCGAGATAGATGAAGTTATCCACAGCCTTCAGGCTTATCATTGATAGTTATAGCATGGGGGATAGTCAGAATCTAATGGTGACTGGTGGAGTATCTCCGTCTTTCTTAAGCTGATGGTTAGCCCATAGTCATCAACCACTTTTGAAAAATACTTCATGATCCTTTGAAGGCCATGCTCACAGTGTGACACGAAGGCACAGTCACTGGCAAGCAGCAATTCCTGTATCATCATCTCCAATAACTTAGTTGAGGATTTCAGTTGCCCAGGATGAAGAGATTGCCATGTGTTCTGAATTGGATCTATATGTCACCAACATTTCCGTTAAATGCCCCAGAAAGCATGGCAACAAAGAATATACTGAAGAGTACAGAGGCCACAACATAACCCTGCTTCACATCACTTGTTACGTGAAAGGGGTCAGTGTATTCACCAAAGTCAGTGACTCTGGCCATCATTTCATTGTGAAACTGTTGTATCAGATTTACAGCTCTATCAGGACATCCAAGTTTGGCTAAGAGTTTCCACAAGGCCTCTCTATTTACTGTGTTAAAGGCCTTTGTCAGGTCAACAAAGACATAGTAAAGTCCCATCTGTCATTTGTAGCTTTTCTTCTGTATTTGCCGAAGGTTGAAGATTATGTTGTAAGTGCCTCTGCCTTTCCTAAACCTGTTTTGACTTTCTGACAGTACACATTCTCTGTGTGGCTTAACAGTCTGTTGAGTAGAACTGTTGCTAGAATCTTACCAGTTATCACATGCAGTGAGATTCCTCTGTGGTTGTCACACAGAGATTTTAATCCTTTCCTTTTGTACAAGTGGACAATTGAGGCATCCTTGAAGTCCTGAGGAATAGTTTGCTGATGCCACATTTTGTAATATAATTGGATGAGTTTGATGGCTAGCTGGGGTCCCCCAGATCTGCAAATTTCTCCTGGGATCCTGTCTGAGCCTAGAGCTTTCCTTGATGGTAGGGATTTGATAGTTGTGTCAACCTCCACTGCAGAGGGTTTGCTCTCTGGGTTTTCACATTTGGGCTAGTCTAGAAGCTCATCTGTGGCTATGGGTGACCAGAGTATTTAAGAGAAACAGGCAGGTAGTGCAGGAATCCCCTGGGACTATCTTGCTCTCTTATCTGTTTTTCCATTTCAGATTCTGCTGAGCAAGATGGTTCCTCAGGCTACTGTAGCAAGAGCCAAGTTCATGGCACCACGGATGGCTCAGCTGCACAGGAGGGGAGGAGGAGAGTGTAGTGGTAGGGGATTCCATAGTTAGAGAAGCAGACAGGTGTTTCTGTGGCCGTAGATGTGACTCTTGGATGGTATGTTGCCTCCCTGAATCCAGGGTCATGGATATCACAGAGAAGCTGCTGGACATTTTTTTGTGGGAAGGGTGAACAGCCAGAGGTCATGGTCCACATTGTGACCAATGACATAAGCAGGAAAATGGATGAGGTGCCAAAAGCAAATTTTAGGGAGTTAGGAAGGGAATTAAAAAGCAGGACCTCAAAGAGCAGTAATCTCAGAATTACTCCGAATGCCATTTGCTAGTGAGCATAAGAATAGGAAGATTGAGTAGTTCAAAATACATGGCTGGAGAAATGGAGTAGGAGGGAGGGCTTTAGATTTCTGAGGAATTGGAACCGGTTCTGGGACAGGTGAGACTTGTACAAGGAGAACAGGTTACACTTTAACAGGACTGAGACTAATGTCCTCACAGGGAGATTTGCTAGTGCTGTCGGGGAGTGTTTAAACTAGATTGGCAGGGGATGGCAACCTGAGAAGAAATTCAGAGTAGAGAGGAGAAAAACTGGTGGTTGGAAGTAGAGAAGTATTAACTGATAAGGAGGATATGTCAGAGAATAGTGTCAAGGTAAGTAGAATACTTGGAGAGTTTGATAGAGCTAGGCAATAGTAGGTCATTAGATGGGGTCAGAATAAGGGGGAAAGTAAAAAAGCCTAAATCAGGTTAATGTGCATGCATGTGAATGCAGAGAGTGTGGCTAATAAGATTAATGAACTACAGGCATAGGTTGACAAATGGAATTATGATATTATTGCTATAACCTGGCTCAAAGGAGGGCAGGACTGGGTGTTAAATATTCCTGAGTACAAGGTGTTCAGGAGAGACAGGAAAGGAAGTGGGGGGGGGTTGGGGGGTGGGGTTGAAGGGGGAGGGTGGGGAATGGCAAGGTTGATTAAAGATGGCATTACAGTACTGGAGAGAGAGGATGTTCCAGACGGTCAAGGACGGAATCTCTCTGGCTAGAGGTAAGGAATGAAAAAGGTGCAATAACGTTGCTCGGTGTATTATAGACTACCAACCAGTGGAAAGGATGTAGAGAAACAAATTTGCAAAGAAATTACAGAGAGGTGCAAGAATGATAGAATAATTATAATGGGAGACTTCAATTGTCCAAATATAGACTGGGATAGGAATAGTGCAAAGGGACAAGAGGGGCGAGAGTTCCGGGAATTTGTTCAAGATAATTTTCTGCAGCAGTAGGTTTTCCAGTTCAACGAGACGTCAGGCACTGTTGGAGCTGGTTCTGGGGAATGAACTGGCCCAAGTGGATTGTAGACCATTGGGAAAGTATTTAGGGGACAGAGGCTATTGTATCATAAAGTTAAGGTTGGCCATGGTAAAGGACAAGGAACAATCCAAAGCAGGGATAATTAATTGGGGGAAGCCAACTTTAATGGGATGAGAACATCTGAGTCGAGTGAGTTGGAATCAAATATTGGCAGAAAAGACGGTGGCTGAACAAAAAGCCACCTTCAAAGAAAAGTATTGCAGGCAATGTCAAGGTATATTCCTTTGATGGGGAAAGGTAGGACCAATAAATCCAGAGCACTCTGGGTGATGAGAGAGATAGAGGTGACGATGAAAAGGAAGTGTGCGTACGACAGATGTCAGGTAGATAATACAATGGAGAATCAGGCTGAATATAGAAGAAAATGAAAAAGCGAAGAAGAAAAACAAGGAAAGGGCATGAAAAGAGGCTGGCAGCTAACATAAAAGGGAATCCCAAGGTCTTCTATAAGTATATAAATAATAAAAGGGTGGTAAAAGGAAGAGTAGGGCAGATTAGGGATTAAAAAAGGGGACTTGCACGTGGAGACAGGAGAAATAGTGGAGGTATTAAACAAGTACTTTGCATCTGTCTTCATAAAGGGAGATGATGCTACCCAGGCTGAGGTGAGATAACTAGTACACTAGAAGAACTTACCATTGAGAAGGTGGTGGTGTTGGAAAGGCTATCTTTACTGAAAATAAATAAGGCACCAGGACTGGATGAGATGCATCCAAGGGTGAAAGTGAGAGTGGAAATTGCAGAGGCATCAGTGATAATCTTCCAGTCTTCCTTAGACACGGGTGGTGCCAGCGGACTAGAGAATTGTGAATGTTACACCCTTGCTCAAAAAGGGGTGCAAGGATAAAGGCGACAAATACAGACCAGTCACTTTGACGTCAGCAGTAGGGAAACTTCTGGAAACTATAGATTGGGACAAAATCAATAGTCACTTAGACAAGTGCAGGATATTAAGGAAAGCCAGCATCAATTCGTTAAGGGAAAATGATGGCTAACTAACTAGGAGTTTTTTGAGGAGGTAACAGAGAAGGTTGATAAGGCCAACGCTGTTGATGTGGCGTACATGGATTTTCAAAAGGCATTTGATATAGTGCCATAAAACAGCAAAATTCTAGGTCATGGATTAAGAGTGAAAGTAGGCACTTGGATAAGAAATTGACTGAGTGACAGGAAACAGAGAAGTGATAAATGGTTATTTTTTTAGATTGGAGGAAAATTTGTCGTGGAGTTCGCCAAGGGTCAGTGTTGGAACCCTTGCTCTTCCTGATAAATATTAATGACCTAGACTGAGGGCATGATTTCAAAATCTACAGAAATGTCATCATCTCTGATGAGGATAGTCGTGAACTTCAAAAGGACATGGCCATGTTGGTGGATTGGACAGGCAAGTGGCAGATGAAGTTCAATGTGGAGAAGCGAGAGGTGATTCATTCTGGGAGGAAGATTTTGGTGAGACGGTATAAAATAAAGGGAGAAACTCTGAAGGAGATGCAGGAACAAAGGGACCTCAGTGTATATGTACACAATTCATTGAAGATGGCAGGGCATGTTGACAGAACAGTTAATAAAGCATATGGTATCTTAGGCTTTATTAATAGGGGCACTGAGTACAAGAGTAAGGAGGTCATGTTGAACTTATATAAAACACTGGTTAGGCCTCATTTGCAGTACTGCATCCAGTTCTGGGCTCCATACTTGAGGAAGGATGTGGAGGCATTGGAGAGAATACTGAGGAGATTCACTAGAATAATCCCAGTGATGAAGGACTGTAGCTATGAGGATCGGTTGGAGAAGCAGGGACTGTTATCCTTGGAGAAAAGGAGGCTGAGAGATATTCAAGATCCCGAGGGGCATGTACAGGGTAAATAGTGAGAAACTGTTCCCACTCAAGACAGCATCAACAATTAGAGGGCACAGATTCAAAATAATTGGCAAAAGGAGTAAAAGAGATGTGAGGAAAATTTTTTTCACCAAGTGGGTGGTTGGAGTCTGGAATGAACTTCTCGAGAGGGTGATGAAGGCAGGTTCAATCGAGGTATTCAAAGGGGAATTGGATTGCTATCTGAAAAGAATGTGCAAGGTTACGGGGATAAGGCAGGGGAATGGGACTAGGTAGAACGCTCTTTCAGAGAGCCAGTGCAGACTCGATGGGCCAAACAGCCGCCTCTTGCACTGTAAAGATTCTGTGATTCACCCATTTAGGGTGAATGGGCCATTAATCACACCCTTAAAGTGCTCTTTGGTAACTGAATAACAATTGGAATCGGGAGAAAACTCTGCATTGGTTGGAGTCATACCTAACACAAAGGAAGATGGTTGTGGTTGTTGGCAGTCAATCATCTCAGTTCTAGGACATCACTACAGGAGTTCCTCAGGATAGTGCCGTAAGCCCAACCATCTTCAGCTGTTTCATCAATGACCTTCCCTCCATCATAAGGTCAGAAATCAGGATGTTTGCTCATGATTGCACAATGTTCAGCACCATTCACGATTCCTCAAATACTGAAGCAGCCCATGCCCATACGCAGCAAGACCTGGGTAACATTGAGACTTGTGCTGACAAGTGGCAAGTAACATTCATGCTACACAAGTGCCAGACAATGACCATCTCCAACAAGAGAGAATCTAACCATCGCCCCTGGACATTCAATGGCATTATCATCACTGAATCGCCCACTAACAACATTCTGGGGGCCTCCCTTGACCAGAAACTGAACTGGACCAGCCATATAAATACTATGGCTACAAGAGCAGGTCAAAGGCTGGGAATTCTGAGGAGAGTATCTCACTTCCTGACTCCCCAAAGCCTGTCCACCATCTACAAGACACAAGACAGGAGTATAATGGAATACTCTCCACTTGCTGGATGAGTGCGGCTCCAAAAACGCTCAAGAAGCTTGACACCATCCAGTTCAAAGCAGCCCGCTTGTTTGGCACCCGATCCACCATCTTCAACATTCATTCCCTCCACCACTGACGCACTGTGGCTACCAACTAGAAGGATAAAGGCAGCAGATGCCATGGGAACACCACCACCTGCAAATTCCCCTCCAAGTTACACACCATTCTGTCGCTGGATCAAAATCCTGGAACTCCCTTTCTAACAGCACTGTGGTTGTTCCAATCTTTCATGGACTGCAGCGGTTCAAGAAAGCAGCTCACCACCATCTTTTCAAGGGCATTTAGTGATGGACAACAAAAGCTGGCCTAGCCAGTGACACCCACATCTCATAAACAAATAAAAAAAAAGGATGTGTGTGAAGGAGTCTCTAAGGTGTGCATATCTGCGCATGAGTTGATTGCAGTGGAGATCGATTGTACTCGGCCAGCCCCACTCGCTTGGCCATATACTTGTGTTACTGGTGGCTTGACAAGTCAAGACAACTGGAGATGCGGTCAACCAAAGTGGATGATCTGCAGCACCTTCTTTGTCCATGCCGATGAACTTTACAGCTGTCCACACAACTGTGCTGATGATGCTTTCAGTAAGGGAATGTCATTTCCTTTGCCACATCCATCAAGACAACTTGTTTTTGTGCACTTGGAAAAGGGTTGTTGGAGATGGACATTCTGTCTCACATGTGGACACCAGTTGACATGCTACCCTCACCTGGTTTGGCCTGCAAATCAATGTGGTTATGGGGTTTGGCCACTGCCATGCACAAGCAGCATGTGGAGCCATGGGTGACAGCTTGGTGAATGTCGAAGACCAGGCGGAGTAATCCATCCAGCTATGAAGTAAGATGAAGCTGACTCCTGCAAAATGGACTACCTGACACACACCCAGATACGAGTGCACCAGTTAGGTCTGTGGTTAGTTTGCCCTGCTGAGTTGAAAGCAATAAGTGTTCCTCCAATATCCTTTGGAAAGGTAAAATAAGTCAGCCAGGGTTCCCACTCCTGATCGTCATCCAGTAACCCCTGCTGGGAAATGTAAAACAGAGCAGGATCATGCTAGCTATGGCGCATCGGAATACAATACAACTGCTTCTTCAGCACTGAAAGTGTTGCGACATTCTTAAGCAAAACTGAATTTGCAGCAATGATCTCAATGAAAGCAAAGGATGAACACAGACCATGACATACATAAATGTGCTAAGATATCTCCAAATATGGACAAAATTGCTGCTCAGCAGCAGAAAGTTTCACATTAAGCAAGTGAAATACGAAGAAAAGCACATGTTTAATTGTATATCTAATTTTTATACAGAAAAAAGTACGAGTGTTACAGGGGTTTGTTGACTTTTTATAATGCGGGATGGATTCCCGGAAGCAAAAAGATTTGAGTCCTCCTGGTATTAATAATTGAGAACTTCTTACTGATAGCACTGACATCCATAAATAGCTATGGGAAATGAAGAATGAAGACAATTAAGGGGTAATGTGATGAAGCAGTTCTCCAAGGGCAGCAAAATGGTCACATGAACCTTGCAAGTTGATATTCTGATTAGCTTTTCATGTGCATGAAGATCTGTGCAAAGGCTATAAATTCAGAAAACTGACCCTTATTTTATCATCTGCAAAAGTCGTAATTTTTATGAAAATGTATTCTGGATCATTAAATCATTTCGTTTACCCTTTAATGAATTCAATTAAAATAATTTTCTGTCACATCAAGAAGTCAAAAGAGAAATAGGCATTTAAACATTTATTTTAGAAATATATATAAGACTTGAACCCTGGCTGGGGTAAATATTACCTGACTATTTTACCATTAGCTCCAACATTATTTTTCCTTTAATACTATTTAGAAGTAAGTTCAATCTTTAGTTTCTTTTTGCTTTTTCCCCCCAAAAGTACCACCCCAAAAAGAATCCAGGGCAAGTTTAGGAGAATGTTCTTAGGACTTGGAGTGCCCTGCCATTGGTGAATGACTTTCAAAAGCAAAGTGTAAAAATATTGGAACAAGCAATATTTAAATAGAATTTAGGAAAAAGGACAGGGAAATTGGACTAAATGAACAGTTGAGTTTTCTGCACAGGTGCAATGCACTGTAAAATTTTATGACTTGAGATTCAAGTATATTTTAAAGTCATTCTAGTTATTTTTATAGACTCGAGCTTTACTCACCTGGACTAAAGAGGACGATTGCCTTAAGATAGGCATACTCGTATCCATCCAGAGCTAGTTTAACCATGCTGTTACAGAACTCCTGCAGTTTCCAGATGTGCTCCATCACCACTTTCACACGGTCTGCTGACAATTTATCTGTTCATTAAAAAAATAGCACAGCAAACAATACTCTATCAGCATGACACATCCTCAAACTGAACTGAAAGGAGAACAAAAGCCTCACTGCAAAACGGAAATGATCAAACAGTCTTACCCACTGAATATTTTTCATCCATGGCCTAATTTCACCACTGTCCCCATTACTTTTCTGACTTTACAAACAGGCTACATTCACTCCTCCTGTGAAATACTCTGCCATTCCCCCCTACTTTGGAATGGAAACTTTCAGTCCTAGAAATTATGGGCATGAGTCTGAGATTTACGATTTCGTACAACGGCCTATAACATTAACCCACCGCACCAGCACTAAACATTTTCCAGTGAATGTTAATAATAATAAACTGAGCTAGATGAGACAACTAATCAACAGAAAACCAATGTGTTAACATTTTGCATAAGTGCAAATTAATTTGCTGCACTTAATTTCAGAAGAACTGGAGCAGTTTCTGTCTCCTCACCCACTTTCTCTCTGCACCCCCCACCCTATTAATTTATGATGGGCACAATAAACCACTGACTACAGTACTGGACCAACAACTCTGAAATTGTGTTCCAATTCCACCCTGGTAAGTTGTGAATTTGAATTTCGCATTTTTTGGGCTAGGATCAGAAAATTAAACATGAACACTTCCAACTATAGTGAAAACCCAATTGGTTCACTGATGTCTTTCAGGGAACAGAACCTGCCACCCTCATCTGTCCTATAGGTAACTCAAGTCCCACAATATGTGGTTAACTCTTAACACCTTCTCGGGCTCTCCCACACAAACTCTGATTTAAACAACGAGGAGACCTCCTGATTCTAGGCCTCTCCCAGTGACATTATGAATGACTTAGGATAAATCCATTTAAAAGTTGGTGTGTGGTGAATGACAGGACACCTGTGCTTGATCACTTCATGGTACCTCATTTCAGAGTGCACCTGCATTTTATTATTTTGCTGTAAAGAAGTTTGGGGGAGCCAGGGGTCCTGAAATGTGCTTTAGGAATAAGAGTTTGCCAATCAGCTGCTTAAGCTCATCGCAGCAATTAGATCATTACTGACCTGTGCTATAACTTCATTTACAAGCCTTGGATGCTTGGCCTAAATAGCCAAGTGGTTATGGTACTGGGTTTGTAACCCCAAGATCAAGAGTTCAAATCTCACAATGGCAAACTATGAAACAATGTAACTTCATCTGAAACAGATGGAAACAGGTTTACTCAAAAGAGTATCAAGAGTTCAAATCTCACAATGGCAAACTATGAAACAATGTAACTTCATCTGAATAGGAACAGATGGAAACGTGTTTGTATTCGAAAGAGTTACAAGCCTTGGATCTTGGTGCCATGGTGATTAGCCTCCAGCAACTATAATCATCTTTCTTTAAGGAAGTATGGTTTGAGCCAGTGAGCTTTTTCTCTGATCCCCTTTGACTTCAATTTTACTAGAAGTTAACGGATGGTGGGAATTCCCACCCCACTGCCCAAAGAGTCGGTGGGGAACTGATCAGGGCTGCCCCGCAGCCATTTAATGCCCCGCCCCAAGGCGTGTTAATTGGCTGGAGACGAGCCTTCCGCTCTGCCTGCCTTAGACAGCTGCCAGCCAGCAAGTGGTGGTCACTGCTGGGATTTCAAGCAGTCTCAGCAGTCTGCGGCCCGGAACCTACGGGAGCAGGTAAATCCAGAGTCTTGCAGCAGGAAAGGGAGGTGGTGAGAGAGCTAGGGAGGAAGCTCTTGGTGAAGTAGGGGGGAAAGCAGAGGGCAGCAAGGTAGGTGTCCCCATCTTTGCTGTCTGAGGCCCAAGCAGGATGGCCTGCCAGCCTTTCCCTGCTGTCCCTGAGCTCTGCCTGAGGGCTTTAAAATTGAGGCTAAGGGAGAAAGTTGTCTTAAATGGGCATTTACTGGCCACGTAAAGGCCTCAGTTGGGGTGAGGATGGGCAAGCCTTGCCTATCCCATGTAAAATTGCAGACAGGTCAGAGGCATGTGGGAGGGTGGTGAGAAGGCCACCCAGGTAACTTTATGGGTCTTCATTTGCAACCCAGCCACGGAGGTCTGTAAAATATTGCCCAACGGTTCCTTGATGCTCCACTCGGTCAAATGCTGCCTTGGTGTTGAGGCCAATAACTCTGACATGTGCAATCTCTCCTCGCAATTTAACCCTTTTAGCCCTGGCATCATTCTAGTGAATCTGTGCTGTACCCCCTCTAATATATATCCTTCCTGAGATGTAGCACCCAGGCCTGAACACAGTCCTTCAGATGCAGGCTAACATTATATAATTGTATCATAACTTCCAGTCCTTTGTTTTTTAGCCCCCTTGAGGTGAACGTTACCATTCCATTAACTTTTCAACATTTTTTTGGACCAGTTTACAAGTTTTTAGTGATTTATGCACATGGGCCCCTTATTCTCTCTGCTCCAATTCTTAGCTTTTCGCTATTTAGAAAATATTGATCTTTCTTAGTTCCAAAATGGATGATTCTTTCCCCATGTTGAATCCATGTTCCAGTTTTGCATATTCACTTAAACTATCAATGTCCCTTTACAACTTTCTGTTCCCATCTACACTATTTACTATGCCAACTAACTTAATGTCGTCTGCAATCTTGAACATATGACTCTATTTCTTCACTTATATCATTTACAAATGTAGTGAAAATCTGTGGTCCAGTGCAGATCCCTAGGGGACACCACTAGTCACATGCTGCCACACATACCCAATATTCCTGCTCTCTGTCTCTTACCTCCTCCCTGTCAATGTGAATGGCTTTCCTCCAATTCCATGTGCTCTCACTTTTGTTAACAGTCTCCTATTGAATGTCATCTTGAAGTCAACATAAGTAACATCCATAGGCACTCCCTTAACTGCATTAATCATCTCGAAAGATTTAGCTGCGCTCGTTTGACATGACTTATCTGTTACAAGTCCATGCTGGCTCTCCTAATCAGTTCATATTTCTCCAAGTGTTCAGTTGCACTATCCCTAATAACAGATTCCAGTAGCTTCCCCACAACAGACATTCGTAACTCGCACCAAATCCCACTCACCCATCATTGTTGTGCTCATTGACTTACTGTTCCAGCAATGCCTTGATTTTAAATTCTCATACTTATTTTTAAATCCTCTGTGGCCTCACCCCTCACCATCTCCTACTACCCTCCAAGGACTCTGTGTTTCTCCAATTCTGGCCTCTTGAGCATCTCCAATTTTCATCACTCCACCAGTAGCAGCTGCATCTTCAGCTGCCTCGTTTCTAAGCTCCAGAATTCCTTTCCTAAGCCTCTTTGCCTCCTCTACTTAAAGAAGCTCTTTAAAATCTAGCTCTTTAACCAAGGTTTTGGTTACCTGTCCTGATGTCTCATTTGGCTCAGTGTGAAATTTTAATTGATAACGCTCCTGTGAAGTGCCTTGGGATGTTTTACTACATTCAAGGGGCAGTTTGTGTAAGTTGTTGTTAGACTAATAGGTTTAAAATTTCCTAGTTTATCTCTCCCACCCTTCTTAAATGATGGAGTGATATGGGCAATCTTCTAATCCAAGGAGGCAATTTCTAAAATCATGATTATGACTAAAGCATCTACAGCTCCTCACCTACTTCTTTTAAATCACTGGAAACCATCAGACTCTTGAGATTTGGCTATCTTCAGTCTCATTATTTTCTCCATTACTATTTTGTAAAAACTTACAATAAATATAGCAAATTTCTCCACTTAATTTATTTTTTATCTCTACTCTGATCTTTGGCACTTTATCCTCATCCTCTATTGCGAAGGTCAATACAAGGTAATTATTTAGCAAGTAGGCTATTTCCTTATTTTCAATTGCAAAATCACAAGCGTTTGTCTTTAAAGGGTCCACATTAGCCACAGTTATCTGCTTTTTCTTAAAATATTTGTAGAAACTTTTTCTGTTGTCCTTGATGTCTCTCACAAATTTATTTTCTTAATTGCTTTTTGCAGATCTGGCTACTTTTTTTTATTGCTTTTCTGTTCCATCAGCCTAGGATTCAGTTTCCATTATTTTTTGCATTTGTACAAAGATATTTTCTCTTAACCTTACAAGCAAGTATTCTTTTTCACCATATGGTACAACCTTCAGTGGTACATTAAATGAAGTGTCGAAATTATGCAAGCACATGCCCACATCAACCTTTGAAAAATAGTTTTCTGCCTACCTTGCTGGAGACTTGTTTGCAGATGGTTGACAATTGCTGTGAGTATGGTCGATAAATTCATCACTTGGGAACACTGGGCCAGACCAAGTGTAAAGAGTTCATTCCAACAAGCACGTACCAAAGCTGTATTATTGTCTGGCCTGTGGAAAGAAGATAAACTAGTTAAAATCCTTAAACCTAAAATAAAGAGGTGACAAAGAACTAAAACCTTTTCATAAATCAACTCTACTTATTGATTAATTTCTGTGATTTATAATAAATCCTAAAGTACTACTGAATCCGTTGGCTCATTAGGTAAATGTTGCACTGATCTTTACAGATTGGAATATCTGAGCATGGATACCTAGTTTAAGGTCACATCTCAACAACTTGTTCTCTATTCCTTCCAATCCACTACTTGTGGCCATAAGAAGACATTGCAGCCTGACCCTCTGGAATTCTGTCCTGACTTCTCTTTGGGTTTCTACCTCCAGAAGCCTACTTAACCCTTTGACTGTGCCTGTTCCTCATCACCCCACTAGAAGGCACTTTACTCCCCAACGCCAAACAGTGGTCAAAAATAAAAACACTAACCCGAGAGCCTGGAAGGCTGGAATAGACCTTGCCCAGTGCATGGACAGGAACAGTAATCTTGATGCAGACTCGCAGATGTAGTGCACATTCAGGTATTCTGGCATAGGCGATGGCATAGTTAGCTGCAAGTGGAAAAACAAGCACTCCATTAATATCAAGAAAACTGGCAGCCAGAAAAGCTTCCTTGTTTGGTAGAGTTTGCAATAGTGATATCATGTTATCCTTTACAGTTGTTCTGTCTATGCTTCGTTTACAATTCAATTTGAAATATTTGAATAGCCATTTAAATCAATTACATCATTTATGCTGGTCATATTATACTTTGATTTGACAGCTTTTAGTTTTTATTTCACTTTTCTTTCCCAAGTGTGACACAACCACAATACACAAAACATCACAGAAAAGGCCATTGGTCTCAGGATCTTTTCTTTATTATTTCATGGGATTTGAATGTCGCTAGAAAGGCCAGCATTGGTTGCTCACTCCTAAGTGCCCTTGAGAAAGTGATAGCGAGCTGCCTTCTTGAACTGCAGTCCATGTGGTGTAGGC
This sequence comes from Carcharodon carcharias, assembly GCF_017639515.1. NCBI lineage: Eukaryota > Metazoa > Chordata > Chondrichthyes > Lamniformes > Lamnidae > Carcharodon > Carcharodon carcharias. Next base: position 84,392,355 of record NC_054479.1, on the reverse strand, counting down.
TGAGCGGCCTACTCCTCTTAATTCGTATGTTGATAGTGAGATGGCTGTGCCATTGAATGTCATAGGGAGTTGGTTAAATTGTCTCTTGTTGGAGATGGTCATTGCCTGACACATGTGTGATGCAAATATTACTTGCCACTCATTAGCCCATACTTCAATATCGTCAACGACACGACTGCTTCTGTATGAGTTGCCGCAAATGGTGCTGAACATTGTGACTCATTAGTGAAAATCACCACTTGTGATCTTATGATGGAGAGGAGGTCTTTGATGCAGCAGCTGAAGATGGTTGGGCCTAGGACACTAACCTGAGGAACTCCGGCAGCAATGCCCTGGGACTGAAATGATTGACCTCCAACAATCACAACCATCTTCCTTTGTGCTAGGTATGACTCCCCCCTAATTTTCAGCGACACCAGTTTTGCTAGGGCTCCTTGATGTCACACTTGGTGAAATGATGCCTTGATGTCAAGGGCAGCCATTCTCACCTCACCACGGGAGTTCAGCTCTTTTGTCCATAATGGGAGCAAGGCTGTAATGAGGTCAGGAGCTGAGTTATCTTGGCAGAATGCAAGCTGAACATAAGTGAGCAAGTTATTGCTGAGCAAGTTCCACTTGATTGTACTGTTGATGACACCTTCCATCACTTTACTGATGATCGAGAGTAGACTGATGGGGCAGTAAGTGGCCAGGTTGAAATTGTCCTGCATTTTGTGGACAGTACATATCTGGGCAATTTTCCACCCTGTTGAGTTGCTAGTGTTGTAGCTGTATGGGAACAGCTTGGGTAGGGAGTGCCTCGAGTTCTGGAGCATAAGCACTTGCTTGTAACAATAACACTGGAGAGGTCACTTTTACCAATACTGTCATGGATCTGCATGACAGATGCATCTGCAATAGATAGATTGGTAAGGACGAGGTCAAGTGCGTTTTTCTCTCTGGTTGGTTCCTTTATCACCTGCTACAGACCCGGTCTTGCAGTTATGTCTTTTCAAACTTGGCCAGCTCGGCCAGTAGTGGTGCTACCGAGCCATTTTTGCTGATGGACATTGAATTCCCCCACCCAGAGTATGTCCTATGCTCTTGCCAGCCTGAGTGCTTCTTCCTGTTGGTGTGCACATGAAGGGGTACTGATTCATCAGCTTCTCGGGGCAGGGGGGTGGCAGCAGATGGTGACCAGCAGGAAGTTTCCTTGCCTGATGCCATGAGACTTCATGGGGTTCAGAGTAAAAGTTGAGGACTCCCAGGGCAACGTTCATCCGACTGTATATTGCTGTGCCGCCATCCCTGGTGGGTTGGTCCTACTGGTGGAATAGGACATACCCAAGGATGGTGATGGTGGTGTCTGGGACACTACAAGGTATGATTCGGTGAGTATGACTCTGTCATGCTGTTGTTTGTCTGGTGGGACTGCAAGCCTCCAGATGTTTGTAAAAAGGACTTTGCTGGCTTGACAGGGCTAGGCTTGCTGTTGACTTTTCCAGGGCCTAGGTTGATGCTGGGTGGTCCATTCGGTTTCATTCCTTTTAGACTTCGTAGCGGTTTGATACAACCAAGTGGCTTGCTGGCCATTTCAGAGGGCTTTTAAGAATCAACCACTTTGCTATGGGTCTGGAGTCACATGTAGGCCAGAACAGGTAAGGAGGGCAGATTTCCTTCCCTAAAAGGCATTAGTTAACCAGATGGGTTTTATAACAATCATTGGTCTCCAACAACCACAAGCATCTTCCTTTGTGATAGGTATGACTCTAATCAATGGAGAATTCTCCTCGATTCCCAATTTAAATTTTCCTGGGACTCCTTGATGTCACTTGATCAAACGCTGCCCAATATCAAGCGCAGTCACTGTCACCTCACTCCTGGGTTTAGCTCTTTTATCCAGGTATAGACCAAGGCTGTAATTAGCCCAGGGACTAAGTGGTTCTGGTGGAACCTAAACTGCGCAGGTTATTGCTGTGTAAGTGCTGCTTGATAGCACTGTTAATGACACCTTCCACCAATTTACTGATGAGGCATAGTTGGTCAGGTTGGATTTGTCCTGTTTGTTGGGGAACAGGGCATACATGGGTAACTTTCCACATTGTTGGTTAGATACCAGCGTTGGAGCTGTTGTGGAATAGCTTGACTAAGGGTGCAGCTAGTTCTGGAGCTTCAGTACTACTTAAGTCTTCAGTAATACTGCTGCGATGGTGTCAGGGCCCATAGACTTTGAAGTATCTAGTGTGTTCAGCCGTTTATTGATATCGCATGGAGATAATTGAATTGGTTGATGACTGGCATCTGTGACGCTGGGGACCTCGAGAGGGGGATAACAAAACAGATCACTGGGTGACAATTTAAATGTTTAAGTTTCTTTACAATCGAAGCTTTTAACATAGTGCAATAAAACACACACCTTAGGTGCAGCTCTTCTACTCCAGAGCCCTAGGTATTATCCAAGTAATATTACAACAAAACTGCTGGTTCATTGCTACCAACTACTACCCCAGAACTCAAACTACACAGGCGTTTTAAACAACCTAATCAATTTAAAATGAAACATTAGGTTGAATAGATCAAACAAAGATTTCAAAAAATGAAATACAAGGGGGTAAATTAAGAAGTGGAAATGTTAGGAGGTACAAAAGGTAACAATTATTTCCAGGATAACAAAATAGGAGACTAATGATCATGCAATTCACAAATCAGCGACATGTGGACGAGTTTTTAAAATTTTATACATTAAATTTTGGCACTAGCTAAGGCCATTTATTTCTAGAAACTGTGTCCCTATTAATACCCAAATAGAATGCACAGATCATGATAATCCAGCAAGAATTACTAGATTACCAAGCCATCACTAGTAATAGTTTTTGTAATAGGGAATTGAAATAGTTCAGGAGTGCTCAAAGCTTTTGTGTCAAAGTTCCAGTGTCCCAGTTTGACTGCTGAAAGATTGACTGAGTGTGACTCCAAGATTCCTGTGTAGCCACAGAATAATTCTGACCCCAATTCAGAGCGGGGAGGCAGAAATGGGAATTTTAAATACACTCGGTCAAGACAAATTGCACCTGTAAGTGCACATTAGTGGTGCTGTTTGCAATCTGGCTGCAGGAAAGGGAAACTTCCACTTGGTTCTCCACGGGAGCCTAGAAGCTCTGTGTGCTCTTTGGTTTCAATGGGAGCCATAACTTTGGTATATTAAGGTCATCAATGCCCTCCAGGATCAAGATATTGCTCGCAAAATGACTGGAGCCATTCCTAGGGGCCCAAGTAGGATTGATTTGAGCTTTCAGTTGGCATGAATTCAAATGAGTCCTTAAGGATCAGCCATGGCTCAGTGGTAACACTCTTGATTCAGAGTCAGAGGCGGGTTCAAGTTTCATAAGAGACCAGAGCATAAAACGGAGGCTGACGCTTCAGTGCATTATTGAGGGGGTGCTGCACTGTCAGAGATGCTATCTTTTGAATGTAATATTATACCATGAATATGTCTGCCCCTCAGGTGGGTGCAAAAGATCCCACAGTACTATTAATCTCATGAGAACATAAGAAATAGAAGCAGGAGCAGGCCGCTCAGCCTCTCGAGCCAGCCATGCCACCCAATCTGATTGTGGCCCCAACTCCACCTGCCCAGCTGCCTGTCCCACACAAACCCTTGACTGTGTCAATCAAAAATCTGTCTAATTCAGCTCTGAGTACATTCAATGACCCAGCCCCAGCAGCTCAAAGGAGAGCAAGGAGTTCTCCTAGTGTCCTGACCAATGTTTATCCCTCAATTAACACCACCAATCTGGTCAATTTTGTGGAATTTTGCTGTGTGCAAACTGGCAGCCACATTTCCCTACATTGCAACTAAAAACACTTGTAGTCAATTGGCTATAAAGCACTTTGGATGTCCTGAGGTCGTGAAAGCCAAGTTCTCTTTCTTTCAAATCAGAGGTGCTGACTTTCAAGTGAAACAGTAAACCAAAGGCTCGTCTACTTTCTCAGGCAAAAGAAAGAGATCCTATGGCACCACATAGAAGAGAAAGCGCATGGAAGTTATACCCAGCATATTGGCTATTTTTTATCCTGAAAAAAGACATGGTGAAGCTTTTCACCTTGCACTCATCAGGACACTACACTAGAATACCAATATAAGGGGAAACAACAATCCATTCTATGCTGATCGGTTGGCAAGTGGACTGATTTGTAGAGGCATTACCATGGAGAATGTACCAACAATTGTGGTTGACAGTTAACTGCTAAGCATTGTTTGAAATTTAAACCAGGCAACTTGACCTTAATTGGTGAAGGCATTGCCCTGAGGAATGAGTCAGCGAATGGCTGTCACTTATTTTGTTTAGCTGAAACATGTGCAATGTGTGCACATGTTCTTTGTCTGCTTTCAACAATGCTTGGCAGTTAACAGTCAGTCACCATCCCTGGCGCATTTTCCATGGCAACACCTCTACCAATCAGAGTCCATTTGCCAATCAATCAGCACTCTCTTCTCATATAGTATAAATTGTTGTTTCCCCTTATACTGGTATTCTTGCATAGTGTCCTGATGAGTGCAAGATGAAAAGCTTCAACATGTCTCTTTTTTCAGCAATACTCAAGTTCTGTACTACCAAATGACTCTTAATTTTTATCCCTTATTCGACATCACTGAAACAGATTATCTGGTCACTATCAAACTGCTGTTTGTGGCAGCTTGCTGTGAGCAAACTGCTGCCATGTCTTGCACATTTCAGTGACTACATTTTAAATGTACTTTATTGGCTAAAAGCACTTTGGAACGTCTGAAGATCATGAATGGCACAGTATAAATGCAAGTCTTAGTTCCCTGTTTAAATTAGGTAGGTTACAGAGGAGATCACCCTGCCTCTCCCTGGCAAACTATTACACTCTCAGATAGCACAAGAAATGATGCATTTAATTTTCTTGTTGTTCGGTTGCAGGTTGAATGTTGCTGTGGCCTTCTGGACAGATTTTCTTTTATTAACAAAAATTGCACTTTGTAATCTAAATGAACACAATGTTTTACTTTAAGTACAAAGGAAATAGGAGGAGTAGGCCACTTGGCCCCTGGAGCCTGTTCTGTCATTCAACTAGATCATGGCTGAGCTTCTACCTCAATGCTATTTCCCCACACTATCCCCATATCCCTTGATATTTTTAATATCTAGAAATCTGTCGGTCTCTAAATAGTCATTTTTATTTTGTTAATGCAAAGGTAAAACTGTTCACAACTCATCAGAATCTCAAATCAGGCCAGTCGTCTTTTGTAACTAAATGACAACAACATTATGAAGTTCTCTCCTTAAGCCTCTCCGGCTCCCTCTACTCTTATCAAACATTTGGTCACCATAATTATAATTCTTTAGAAATGCATTTATTCATTTACTAAGGTAATAAGCTACCTTAGCAAACTGCTTCAGCCCATCATAGCGTTTATACAATTGAGTGATTTGTTCAGAGGGCAGTAGAGAGGCAATCACATGGCTGTGGGTCTGGAGTCACATATAGAACAGACCAAGTTAAAATTAAAGTAATTGCATTTCTTGTCACCCGGGGCTATAGTAGGCTGCCAGAGCTAGCCAGAACAACCTCCTCTGCAAACTCGGGAAAGGGCATCCTGGACAATCCTGCAATTTCACCATCACCATTACTGATGCTAAACTTTCTCACAACTTCCATGGTCAGATCTGAACTCTGGATTATTAGCCCAGGCATCTGGATTACTAATCAACTAACATAATCACTATGCCACTACAGCCGCATCTTTTCCTTTGACTCAGCGTTTTTTTCCCTTTACACTTCTGTACAGCATCTTGCATCATCTTTCTATGTTAAAGGTGCTATATAAATACAAGCTGTTTTTACCATTATATAGAATTACATTGAAATTTACAACATGGAAACAGGCCACTTGGCACAACTGGTCCATATCAGGGTTTATGCTCCACATGAGCCTCCTCCTACCTTACCTAATCCAACCCGATCAGCATATTTCTCCCTCATATGTTTATCCAGCTTCCCCTCAAATATATCTGTTATTCATCTCAACCACTCCATACAGTAGTGAGTTCAACCGTTATTACTGTATCCAAATGAAAGTACACAATTAGGACATAGAACTATAAAGACATGGTTTGGCATTTTGGAATTCTATTGTATGAATCAGAAATACTGAAAAGATATCATAAAACTTTCCATAAAAAATTCAGGAAATGTATTGTAACACAGCAATTAGAAGTTAATGAAACACTGAAAGCTGTGCAAGTGTAAAGAAATTTAACATCCCATGTCAGAATAACTTGAACATGGAATGTACATAACTGTACCTTGAAAGCAACGTGCACATCACTGAGAAGAGGGCCCTCAATCTCGACAACAGGAAGGGACTGCTCTCCGCTAATTAGCTGGATGTTGGCACCAGAAGTATCCATGCATTCTGCTGAGTTCTGAACAGCTTGCCCCTCTGCGGGGTTTAGTGCTTTTGCGAGTGTATCAAATGCCCTGAAATACCAAGTCAGAAAACACAGGCACGCTTTACTGAAGTAACATTTCCAGTCACACTTCCTCTTTACTGATATTATGAAGTTGATAATGTAGTATGAAGGCAGCTTGGAAAAAATCAATTGATTGAAAAGGCTGATGCTCCAGTGCTGCAATTAACTTTCGTAACTATGAAGTCTATATTTCACCTGCATAATGCTAGCATGACGGTGGGATCTTTGGTGCACATTTTACAGATACACCCTGGGTAGTTTAATTTTTTCTGCTATTTCCAGGGAAAACAATAAGGTTCACTTACATTAAAAATTAATTGCTATTCTGCATTTTTCTTTGTACTAGAAGGGAGGCGAGCTGTGCAAGCTACTTTTGGAAACCCCCACAGACGTTATACTGCAGAATAATCTCTGAATGAGATTGGCTGAAATCATGTGGGTTTGGATTACTTGCTAGTTATTACCAAACTGTGCAGAAAATGGTAATTACAGAAAGCAGAACCATACATGCAGTTTAAAAAGGTTACAGGATTTCCAAAATGAAATGAGCATCCCATTCTGACCCCTGTCCTCGGTCTCCTATGCTTGTCCAATGAAGCTTAACAAAAGATCGTAGACCACCCCTCAATCTTTTGATTAGGCACTTTACAACCTGCAAGACTCAACATTGAGTTCAACAGTTTCATATTATAACCACTTTTTATAACCATTATTACAGACAGCAGCTATTAGAAATGATTCTGTTGATGCCATTTAAACCTCCTCTTGACCCATCTTTTGTTTCTTTCACCATCATTAGCATCTCCTTTTGCCTTGCACCATCATCCCTTTTGTCATCTAATCTCTTCTGCCTTTCGCTCTATCACAGGTCTTCCCTTTTTGCACTTTCCTCCCCTCATTCCTCTACCCTTCCTCTGTACTCGCTTAAAAGTTGTTAGTTTTTCAGCTCTGATGAAAGGACATTGACCCGAAACGTTAACTTTGCTTCTCTCCACAGATAGTGTCTGACCTGCTGAGTATTTCCAGCATGTTCTGTTTTTACATTTAAGCTGTTTCACTATTTGTTATGACTTATCAGATGATGATTACCTTGTAATATCACTGGCAGACTGATCATCTTGCTGCATTTCTGATAAAGAAGCGTCTCCATTACTCAAGGCATCAATCCCTGATAAATCTGCACTACTCTGGGAGAGATCCTTGGATTTGCTTAGGTTTGCAAGTGATGTTACAACATTTGCAAGAGTGCTTAAATCACCTTGACAAGTTTCAGCCTGAAATAAAAAGGACAGGTTCTGAAGGTTTGTTGATCTGTACATAGAACTTATAGGATATCAGGGAATTGAGAGTAAACTAGACCAACATCCCACCTTGTTCTCAGCTGCGAGCAACATAGCACTCTCTGTCTTCAGCAGTGGCTGTTGAATGTTAACCAGCATTCCAGGTTCCAGAAGACCTGCAGGCCTTTTGGAAACAAAAGTGTAAGTATTTGACGTGCAACCCTTACACAGTTTATTCCCTTCAATAGTCAATCTATTAAATTCCTTCCCAAGCATCATCACTTCCATTAATGGAGCTCTCTGCTGTCGCCAACATCAGTCACAGAACGAATACCAGGGAAAACAGTAACCTCTCCCCAACACTTGCGTAGCTGGGTTCTCTGAATAAGTTACAAAAGCAAAATATGGCAGACACTGGAAATCTGAAATGAAAACAGAAAATGCTGGCAACACTCAGCAGGTCAGGCAACATATGTGGAGAGAGAAACAGAGTTAAAATTTCAGGTCAATGACCTTTTATCAGAGATGCTGCCTGACCTGAGTATTTCCAGCATTTTCTAGTTTGACTGAATAAGTTGGCTAGTTTCTGTGAGTAATCTCATGAATTATCTGATCATGTAAAAGATTAAAAATGTCATATGGTGCGTTTCAAAATTGGATGCTGACTGGTTGTGCAGAAGTGAGGAAAAACATCAATGGTATCAAGTGTATGGTTCTAGGTAATGAACCTGTGCATAGTCTCTGCATTGACTGTTTCATTACAAATGTCTTCCTTAAAGAGGCCTTACCCGCCAAGCCAATCTCAATACTGCAAGCAGTACTCTAACCTCATGCATTACTCAGGTTAATAAAGGCACAAATAATCTTTCCAAATCTGAAACCCTCCCCTACACTAATTTTGGACTTCTCAGTGGCTAAACTAGACTGGTGCTGCCAGTGTTGTGTCTTATCCAGAATCAACAGCGTGCCCTTTAGAATTCTGTATAATTGAAATGATACCTTGCACTTTCCTTGTCTGTTACAAAGGTCGGTGTTGCAGCTAAAGGACTCCGCAAATCCTTCCTGATGTAAATCTTTTCAGTGGAGGCTGCACAGTTTGCAGACTTTTCTCGCGAAACTTCAATCGGTTTCCGTTCACACTGAACAGCTATTGAAAAGCAAACAGCATCACAAAGGTTTATACAACTATTCTTAATTTGAGAATGTGCTTAAATCATTTAGCGGCTCAGTCCCTCACTTACAGTCCTGCTTCATCCCTAGTGCCAGGCACCTCTGCAGTCGGCAGTACTGGCAACGGTTTCTGTGGTGTTTGTTAATGACACAGTCCTTCGACCCTCTGCAGACATACACCAAGTTTTTCCTTATGCTTCTTTTAAAGAAGCCTTTACAGCCTTCACAGCTCACTGCCCCATAGTGGCGTCCTATAAAGTACAGAGAGAACAAAAAACTAGCATCCCAATACAAAATCATAAGCAAGAATTGGTGGGGGGGTGGGAGGGAAGACAAGTGCTACATGGTTAGAAACGTCAAACGCTTGCAATTTTCTACTGAAAAAATACTGTGGCAGGTATCAGGAAAAGAAGTTTAGAGATATACAATCATTGTACATGTTACATGCCTCAATCAGCTTCAGATAAATGTAAACCTAAACTCAAGTAGAATGTGACCAAGCACAGAAACTCCAGTGCTCCAAAGTAAAGAGAGCTGTTGATTCAAGAATAAGGTGTCAAGCAATGATAGCATTTTACTTGACACTTTAATTTTATAAGTTTAATTATTTAGGCCGAAAGTGTGAAAAAGGATCATGATAGCCACAGGTCTTCTGGATAGCAAATTGTATTTATGCTGTTCTTGAATGGCCAGCACACAAGTCAGCACAAGAGACTGCAAGCAATAGTCTTGAAGCCTAGCTGGAAAACACAACAGCCAAAAACAACTAGTCTGTTCCTTTAATTGTTATCCCATTTCTCTCCCACTCTAATTCTTTGGAACCTGCCATTTTACTTCCACTCTCTATGCTCCTTCCTCTCATTAAATATTGGGGAGATTAAAGTCATTGTTTTCAGCCCCTGCTGGAAACTCCATTTCCTAGTTACCGACTCCATCCCTCTCCCTGGCAACAGTCTGAGATTAAGTCAGTCTGTTTGCAATATCTGACCCCGAGATGAGCTTCCGACCTCATATTTGCACTAAGACCAGGCATTTCCACATCCGCAACCATCGCTCAACTTTGTCCCTGACTCAGCTTCTCTGCTGCTGAAACCCATATTCATGCCATCGTTTCCTCCAGATTCCCACATGCTATCCTCCTTAAAATTGAAATCATCCAAAATCCTTCTGCTTATGGCTTAACTTGCAGCAAGTCCTGTTCTCATATCACCCAAGTGCTTGCTGACCTACATTGGTTCCTGGTCAGGCAACATCTTGATTTCAAAATTCTCATCCTCGTTTTCAAATCCTTCCATGGCCATGTCCCTCCCTACTCAACTAATCTCCCCCAACCCCACAACCTTCTGAGATACCTGCGCTGCTCTAATTCTGGCCTCTTGTGCATTCCTGTTTATAATTGTTCCAGCATTGGTGGTCATGCCTTCACTTGCCTAGGCCCTAAGCTCTGGAATTCCCTTCCTCCATTTCTCTGCCTCTCTACTTCGCTTTCCTCCTTTAAGACTTCTTTTAAAAACCTACCTCTTTAACCCAGCTTTTGATCATCTGACCTATTATCTCCTCATGTGGCTTGGTGTCATGCTTGGTTTTATAATGCCCGTGAAAGACCTTGGGACACTTTGCTACATTAAACACACTATACAAATATAATTTGTTGTCGCTTTGCACACTTAATGATGTTGACTATTTGACTCTTTCAAGAGTCTGACTGCCCACCAACAGACACAACCACAAATCCAAATGCTCTCTTTCCCAAAGGCTGTTATTATATTCCCATCTCATTGGTCCACAGCCCTGTCAAATGAAGAACATGGGACCAAGGAGATAAGAGAAATTGGGCCAAAAAGACCAATTGGATCTCTCAGAACACTAGTCAACTATAGACAGACAATTGTATATAGATTTTCCAAATGGCTATAAAAATGAACAGGAATGAACAAACAAGAGCTAGGCAAACCTCCAGATTTAGAATGTCACACCTCCATCTGCCTTAAGAGATAGGATTGTGTCCACGATTATAGCTATTTCATAACCATGAAACACAAGTTAAAAGCATTATTCCAGTGTAATCAAAAATCAGCTCAAACTAGTTTTTAAAATATTTGTCAGAGATTAAAGAAAGATTTTCTTACCTGAAGCCCTGTCCCCACAAACTACACAAAACTCCAGTGGTGGTTTGACTGCACTTTGCTCTCCTGAAACAGTGTCGGTCACAATCTACAAAGGCAGAAACATAAATTGATGTTTTTTTTCCCCTCTTTAAATTCAATACAGTAAAAAGGATCAAGAGCCATGCTTCAGGTTGATGTTCAGCAGATTTCCTGCCATAGCTTTAGCAGACGTTCTGAAAAAACATAGGAGTTTTGGTCAAGTTATTATGGGGGATCAGGAAAACCCCTGTAGAAATTCCAGCTGGAAACTTCCATTAGGTAGGCAGTTTTGAACATCACAGGTGATGTTTTCTCACCTCGGTCGCAGTCAAAACAGCAGGGCCATTAACAGATCAGGAACATATTGAGCTCTGGCGCAGGCCTTGCCATGGCTTTTTAACTGAGTCAAGAAGGCTTCACACCAGCACCTTCTCAAGACAATCTGGAATGGACAATAAATGTTGACCTTGCCAGAACACACACATCCCAAAAACAAATAAAAAAAACGGAATTCAAAGAACGTGGCAAGTTAAGAATAACAAAGGACAAATACATAATTTCAATTCATGGACAGCCACATACATGCTGTTTTCTAATAACAAAGGCTACAACAATCTGTGCACATCCAATTTACATTCTCTGTACCTGTATATGCTGTGCTGATCCATCAGGAGATGTAAAAATGAGTTGGTTGAGACCTGCAGAGTCAGGTGTGGCCAGGATGACTTTTCCCTGTCCCGAATCAGGTCTGGCTAAAATCACTTTGTTTGACGATGAACCATCTGAATTTGTTAAGATGAACTGCTTGCTTGCACCATGATCCATCGAGGTGACTATCTGAATCTTCTGGCCAGTCTGCTGATCAGTGACAATCTACAAATAAAAATGTATCATTTAGTAGCTGACATCTGCCAAATGATACAAAGGGATAAACCAAATATAAAGCTGCCATTTTTTAGGTCTGCAGCAATTAAGGGACATCAGCAACCAATGAGACAAACAATTTATGTATTTAAAAAAATACTGGCAATTAAAAATACATTACAGGGAGGTAAGACACCACATGGACCAGTAACTACCTACGTGAGGGGGGAAGCCAGACTTTTTAATCTGCTTACATATAGCTATTTCTTTGTAAAGGCTGAAAATAGTATGGATGGAGCAGGTTTTAATGCTCAAGTACATGCAACGGTTAGGCTATTTTCACCAAATTTAGTAAGAGAAATTCTACCTGAATGCGCTGAGCTACTGTGACACCAGGGTCTGCGGGAACAATCTGAATCCTCTGTGGGGTACTGGTCATTATTGGTCGTCCTATTACAGTTCCTGGAGCTACAGTAGATAATGTCCCTTGAGAGTGGGAGACCTGTGAGGAAGTTGCCAGGAAATATACAATAATAAAAATAAAAAAGGCACATCTAACTTTAAACTATTTTGTTTAGTAAAACATCCCTGTTCATTGCAATTAAAGTGAACTTTTAAGATGATTTTTTTTTTTAAAAGTTCAGCATCTCCACCACATTTTCCCTTTTATGCAATTTCCCACTGGTGCCTTATTATCACACTTTCCTGCTCAGCTGGGAAAGTTAGATAGCCTGAATTTCAAATGGCTCCATTATCGTGATCATTGCTTATTATAGCACGGAGGGTGAACTGGAACCACGTTGAGCCGTATACCACTCCCTGACTAAAACACAAGTTCAAATCAGTGAAGAGAAGAGCATGAATGCTATGTCTATCAAAAGAACTTTATTGACTTTGTGGAAGAAAATGAAGAGCTATATCGCCAAGCATATTCATTTCTTGTTTTAATCAGCACGTTTGTTAAACAAGGCAGATTCCCTTGACAAACAGCTTTGATAAAACTCTCACTTCCATCCCTATGATTAGTTTGTTCTTTACTGGGCACATCAGCTGTCTTGGCTGTTCCAGAAATTCACTGTGCCATACAAGCAAAACTTAGAATTGCCATATACTTGATATTTATTATTCTTGTAGCTGTGTTTTCTAATGTGACGCTCATCATCCAAAATAAATATCTTACTTGTACCCACAGCATCCATATCTCTCATGAATTTAAAATATTGTACCCTGGTTGCCAAGAAAATAAAATCTGCTTCTGCAAGCCTCTTTGTAAATTGATCCTTATTTTGCCAATACAGCATGTTGCTCCGCATCAATACATCAATGCTCTTTTCAATGTATGGTCCTCAAAAATCCTCAAATCTGTCTTACAGTAACATGTTTCAACCTTTGTGGTTGTATGCACGAACCTGAATGCCCCCAGTACTTGATTAGCTTTTGCTTATGACAGTTTTGCAAATACTGGCTAACTTCTATGTTTAGTCAACAATCTCATCAAGGCTCTTTACCTACTTTTCTAATAGTCATTTCTTCATACTGTACACAGTTCACTTCTATTCCAATGTCCATTAGCCACATTAAAAGTGTCTATCTTTTCTTAGTTCTTTTGGTTATTTACTCCAGTTCTCTTTCAATGTCTTCATCTCAACACTCCTCCAACATGCCAACAATCTACTCAGTCACCTAGACAAATAACTTGGTGTTACCACAAAATATAACAGTGTGTGTATTACAGGAGATGAGAATCCCTTTTTGCAGAATGGCATCATGAATACATTTAAGCAGATTACCTCAGTTATCTGTTTCTGGATTCTTTCAGAGTGCTATTATTTCGCTAAAAATACCCAACAGAAGAAATCTTCACAAATACATTTAGAGAGTCATTCCAAAGTAGTCATAGAAGTCACACTGTCATATTTGTTTCTGGTGTCAAACAGGATCAACACCAAACAGATGCTGGCTACTACTCCAAGAATGTTTCCAGTTTTAGCATCACTGTCTGCTTTCTATTGCCCACCCACTTCTTAATAACCAAATTTACCATTAAAGTTCTTCTAAAGAGTGGCATGCAAAATTTTATTAAATCTCCTTTGGAACTTGCATTTATATAGCATTATTAATATAGTAAAATATTCCAAGGTGCTTCACAGGAGCATTACCAAACAAAATTTGACAGCAAGCCACAAAGAGATATTAGGCCAGATGGCCAAAAGCTTAGCTAGACAGTTAACTTTTAAAGATCAACTTTGAGGAGAAAGGCAGAAACGTTTAGGGAGGGAATTCCAGAATTCAGGGCCGAGACAGCTGAAGGCACAGCCACCAATGGGGGCAGTGATTAAAGTCGAGGATGTGCAAGAGGCCAAAACTAGAATAGCAGAGGGTTGTAGGGCTGGAGGATGTCACAGAGCAGTGGCATCGCCTTCAGTTCCCTTTTGAAGAGTGGCTCACTAAGCTGATGAAAACCACCACCTCAAATGAGCAGCCTTTCCCTTTTGGTGTGGGGTCCATAGAAATCCTAACACCTGCTAAGCTTGGCCTCCTGTTGCGCACAATGGATAAAACAAATCCAACATTATAAATGCGAACCATTTTGGAATATGTACTTGCATACATAAATATGTTATCCATATCCACTAGATATTCCTATAGATCATTCCTGTTCGTTAATGCCTCAATGACTAATGATGCTATGACCAACAACTATTAAATCCTTGCTGACTCCTCCATGCAGATATTTGATGGGTTCAGTTTCTAATTTGTTTTATTGGTACATTTTCCTTGTCAATCATCCTCTATTTGTTACTTCATATGTGCTTAGCAGTTTTCAGATGTTAGGTGCCTAAGGAGCACAGGGTGAATATTTCTTCTATTAATGTGAAGTTTTAGTCAAATCAGAAAACAGATTGTGGAAATGTGCCTTTACAAACCAGACCACTGGGGTAGTTTAATTTACGCACTATTTAAAAGGGCTACTATATTTACCTTGTGCGGCTGGCATTTTAAACACTACTTCTGTAATTTTCAGGATTCCAGATTGCATTAAATAATAACTGGCCCCTAAATGAGTAAACAGTATTTCTTACTGCACAGCATGTTCACAGAATTGAGTGCATCATTAACAGAGTGCTACAGTCAGGAACGTGGTGCAAGTGGCGGTACTGCATTTTCTTTATTTCAAACTTCCAACTTGTAGCGGAAGCTGAAGTAGTGAGTGTTCAGTAGCTTAGAGCAACTTAGTGTTTAGAGAAAGAAAAGACGAAAATCTAGATATATAAATTAGAATAAAACATGGAAGAGCGGGTTATGTATCTGCACTGCAGTCTGTGGGAGTTTGTAGGCAGCAAGACTTGTCCCGAGCAAACGCATCTACAGTAGATGTCTCTGTTTTGAATCTCTCCGGCTCAGTCATCGATAGATAATATCTTTTGTAAGCGTGGCTGAAAGTCCCACATGGTTTGTTGCCTACTTGATGCTAGGGTGAGAGACATCTTGAACTAGCTTGAAAAGATATCATCGACGGAGAGGGAGGGGGAGAATTTATTACTTGGAGTCCATGTTGAGGCCAAAATCATAGAAGTTAAGACAAAAAGTCCTGTTTGGAATGTAACAGGAACTAGGAGTTAAATTAAACAAAAGGATTATAAGGATTCGATGATTATAATCTCTGAATTATTACCTGAACTATATTCAAATTTGGCAAAGGAATAAACAGATTTGGGAGGTGACCATGTGGCTGAATTAGTGGTGTGGGAAAGAGGGGATCCATTTCATGGGACAATGGCACAGGAAGGAACTGTACTGTTGGGACGGGTGTCACCTGAACTGGGCCAAGGCCAGGGTCCTAGTGGAAAGGTTAAACAAGGCAGTCACAAGGTCTTAAAACTAGTAAGTAGGGAGGATGGGCAGTCTAAAGATTGCATAGGTGATAGTTCAAAAACAAACAAATGAAAATACAGTAACATTCAGAAATTGTGCTTTACATACTGAAAGTAAAGAGAAAACTAAAAACATAAAATTTAACCAGGAGAGTGAAAAATGGGAAATGTGTGGGCAAAACATTAGAGAAGGGCAGGTTAGGGTGGGTGGTCCAAATAGGCATTCTTTATACAACCGCGTGGGATGTAAGGAACAAGTTGAATGAATTGTAAATCAATACAAAACATAGCCCAGATCCTGGTCCATGATAAAAGGTACAAACAACAAAGGGTAACAAAGCAGATAGTAAGAGTACAAAAAACTTTAAAGGGGGTATTAAACCCAACACAAAAAACTTTTGCAATAACATTAAGAAGAGGGTGGTCAGAAATAATTTTTTCATTGACAACATCACCTTAGAAACAGATAAAGGTGATGTTGTCAATGAAACTAAGGAAATGATGAACATAAATAATTACTTTGCTTCAGAGGGACAGGTCAACATGCCAGGTTTCCAAGGCAAATTATAACGAATCAGGGAAAGGGACACAACAAAATAATCACAAGCAAAATAACCATAATGGAGAAACTGATGGTCCCAAGTTCCGACAAATCCCCAGGGCCAGATAATTTTCAACCTAGGATTCTCATAGATGGGAACATTGCACATGCCCTAACTACTATCTTCCAAAGTTCTTTCTAAATGGGAACTGTTACATTAGATTGGAAAATTGTGTCTGTCATTCACTATTTAAGAAAGTGACTAAGGGAAACCAGGGTATTACAGATGTGTTAGCTTCACATCTATTGCTAGAAAACAACTTGAGTCTATAAATAAAGATAGGGTGATTGAACACCTTGAAATTTTTCAGCTGATCAGAGAGCCAGCTTGGATTTGCAAAGGGCACGGTATGACTGATAAATCTGATTTTAAAAAGAGATAACTAAAGTAGTGGACAGGACAATGTCCATGCATGTTTTTTTTTTGGACTTCCAGATGGCATTTGATAAAGTCCCTCACAAAAAAAATTGTGGGCTAAAGTTGAAGCTCATGGAATTGAAGGTAAATTATTGACCTGGTTAGGAAATTGGCTGAGCAGAAGGAGACAGAGAGTAGGGATAGTGAGCAGGTACTCACTCTACTTGGCAAGATGTGACTAGTGGTGTCCAGCAATGATTTGTGTTGAAGCCTCTGTTATTCACTGTATTCATTAACATTTGGATGATGGATGATCTGAAGGAGATAGCTGAAGAGATAGTGGAGACGTTAGTGGTGATCTTTCAGGAATCACTGGAGTCAGGGAGGGTCCCAGAGGACTGGAAAATCGCTAATGTAACCCCCCTGTTTAAGAAAGGAGTGAGGCAAAAGACAGGAAATTACAGGCCGATTAGCCTGACCTCGGTCGTTGGTAAGATTTTAGAATCCATTATTAAGGATGAGATTTCAGAATACTTGGAAGTGCATGATAAAATAGGGCAAAGTCAGCGTGGTTTCATCAAGGGGAGGTCATGCCTGACAAATCTGTTAGGATTCTTTGAGGAGGCAACGAGTAGGTTAGACAAAAAAGAGCCAATGGACTTCTAGAAGGCCTTTGACAAGGTGCCGCACAGGAGGCTGCTCAGTAAGATAAGAGCCCATGGTGTTAGAGGCAAGGTACTAGCATGGATAGAAGATTGGCTGTCTGGCAGGAGGCAGAGAGTGGGGAAAAGGGGTTCCTTCTCAGGATGGCGGCTGGTGACTAGTGGGGTCAGTGTTGGGACCACAACTTTTCACTTTATACATTAATGATCTAGATGAAGGAACTGAGGGCATCCTAGCTAAGTTTGCAGATGATACAAAGATAGGTGGAGGGACAGGTAGCATTGAGGAGACAGGGAGGCTGCAGAAGGATTTGGTCAGGTTAGGAGAATGGGCAAAGAAGTGGCAGATGGAATACAACGTGGGGAATTATGAGGTCATGCACTTTGGTAGGAAGAATAGAGGCATAGACTATTTTCTAAAAGGGGAGAGAATTCAGAAATCTGGAGTGCAAAGGGACTTGGGAGTCCTAGTCCAGGATTCTCTTAAGGTTAACTTGCAGGTTGAGTCGGTAGTTAGGAAGGCAAATGCAATGTTGGCATTTATTTCGAGAGGACTAGAATATAAAAGCAGGGATGTGCTGCTGAGGCTTTATAAGGCTCTTGTCAGGCCACATTCAGAATATTGAGCGCAATTTTGGGCCCCGTATCTCAGGAAGGATGTGCTCGCCCTGGAGAGGGTCCAGAGGAAGTTCACGAGAATGATCCCAGGAATGAAAGGCTTAACATATGAGGAACATTTGAGGACTCTGGGTCTATGCTCGATGGAGTTTAGAAGGATGAGGGGGAATCTTACTGAAACTTACAGAATACTGAAAGGCCTGGATAGAGTGGACGTGGGGAAGATGTTTCTATTAGTAGGAGAGACTAGGACCTGAGGGCACAGCCTCAGAGTAAAGAGATGAGGAAAAATTTCTTTAGCCAGAGAATGGTGAATCTATGGAATTCATTGCCACAGAAGGCTGTGGAGGCCAGGTCATTGGGTATATTTAAGACTGAGATAGATAGGTTCTTGATTGGTAAGGGGATCAAAGGTTACGGGGAGAAGGCAGGAGAATAGGGTTGAGAAACTTACCAGCCATGATTGAATGGCGGAGCAGACTCGATGGGCCGAATGACCTAATTTCTGCTCCTATGTCTTATGGTCTTATAGATAACCACATATCCAAGTTTGCCAATGCTTATAACACCACCTATCTTTGTTCAATGTAGATGAAAGTTTAAAATTATAAAGAGATATTGATAGATTAATGAATGGGCAAAATTGTGGCAAACAGATTTCAAGATAGGCAAATGTGAGGTTATTCACTTGGGACCTGAAAATGATAGAACAGGGTGTTTCCTAAAAGGTAAAAAGCTAGAAACAGCAGCAGTCTAATGAGGTTTGGGGGTCCAGTACATAGTGTCACAAACAGGGATAAAAAGTAATCAAAAAGGCTAACGGAATGCTGGCCTTTATATCGAGAGGTCTAGAATACAAGGCGAGTAGGAAGTCATGTTTCAGCTATATTGGTTAGGCCACACCTGAAGTATTGCGAGTAGTTGAGAACCTTCGGAAGGATATATCGGCCTTGGAGGAAGCACAGCATAGGTTTACCAGAATAACATAGATTATGAAGATTATGCAAACTAAGTTTGTATTCCTGGAAGATTATGGCCAATTTGCTTGAAATTTTCAAAGTAGCAAAGGGAACGGGTAGGGGAGATTAGGAGAAACTCTCTCTGCTAGTTGGGGAAGTCTAGGATTTGGGACCGTAGTCAGAAAATTAAAAGCAAATCTGCTCTACCCCTCAATATTCCAGCCTCTAAACTCTCAGCATACTGTCTTCTTACATAGCCAGTGGTGGACTGGCTGACAAAATCCAGCATCTCGTATAGAGAGTCAAGGTAATTTTAATATCTGCTTAGCTAGGCCCCTGCTTAGTTTAATGAACGAAACTAATTCAAAATCATAAACTTCTCTGGAATATGCAAACAACCTCCCGCTTGTCTCAAGTTTAAGAGACAATGTTTAAGACACACAATTCTGTTAACTACTGTCTGGTACCTCAGTTAGAGGCATGAATCAACATTCTGGACAATTTGTATGCCACAAAGGTTTAACCCCCAGCAAAACAAATTTAATTTCATAATAACAGAATATAAATTAACCTGAAAATCACTTCTAGATCAAATAGGTAAAAATCTCAAAATGTAATCATGTGTCTCATGTGTACATTTATTAAACACTGAGATCTGCCAGTAAACGCACTGGTGAATGTTGCCCTCAAGTTTATTAGCCTTACTTGTTCGGGTTGCTCCATAAGGAGCCAACACAAAGAATTCACAGGTTCCAACTTGCAGTAAGCTGTTTTGTGTTTTTTCAGGAATTACATTTTTTTCCAACCATGCAAAAAGCATCCATGTCTGCAATGGATTGCATGGAAACTGCTTCTAAGGCAACCCAGGTAAAAGATATGATGGTAGAAGATTTTGTTTTAGCAGTTGTTGTCATCTTTCTCTCATCTGTTGGGTGAAGTCTTATGTGGAAGAACAATGCTCAGAGCAGATTTCAAATAAAGCTCTGAGCATAAAGACCAAAAACAGCCAACTGGATTCTGGACAACGCAACACTTTGAAGTGTTGATAGGAAAAGAGTAATACAGCTTCAGAGAGTTAAAAAACACTAATTAATGGATATTGGAAAACTGCACTTTAATTTTTGTTACCGACTTAACACTAATGAGGATTTGTTTCATGCAAAAGGCATCCAGACATACATACAAATGGACGTTGTATTGATGCTATTGTACCTATTGATGGGATGCATGGGTTGCATACAAGTAGGTTTTACTATACAGATAAAGTGTATTTTCTTATTTCAATTTGGTGTTCTCCTGCAATGTCTACATGCAGGACAAAATCAGGTATGCATTTCTCTTTTTACATTCAAAGTTCAGGTCACAATCTAGCAAATGATCTTGTTCTTTCTGCATAGTTCCATCAAAAGAAAAGCATATGGTGTGTCCACTTTAAGGTTAGGTGACTGTTGACTTGGTTCATAAATTTTTCTCAAGCTTAAAATTGTGCAAGAGCTTGCAATAAAGCTGAACATTTTTCTATTGAAGGATCCTAAACTAACATAAATCTTGATCGAGATGACTGAAGTCTATATAAAAAAAAACAAAATCTTATAAATTTTATCTGACAGGCAAAATCACAATGCAGTAGCAACTACTGTGCATGTAATTGACTTATAATCACTTCCAGCAAATAGCTGTAACAAATAAACTATACCTGCTGCTCAGCTAGTTGCTGAACTAAATCATCAGTAATTGTGATGAGCTTTACTTGAGCCTGTTCAGCCAAGGAGACTGGTGGACTTCCAGCCATAGACACTTGATGCATATGAACCTGTTGTGGACATAAAGCAGCTGTTTAGCAAAAAAAACCAACAGGAGGAGGCCATTCAGCCTCTCAAGCCTGTTCTGCCAATCAATTAGATCACATCTGACCTGTCCTCAACTCCATTTATTTGCTTTTGATGCATAGCACTTGAGACCTTCAGCAAACAAAAGCTACCTCACTCTTGAAGATTGCTATTGTCCCAGCATCTTTGGCTTTTTAGGGCAAAAGAATTTCAGATTTCCACTACCCTTTGCAAAGGCAAAGTGCTTTCTGATTTTCCTTCTGAATGACCTAGCTCTAATTTTATTATGCCCAAAATGATAAAAAAATTAAACAATTTGGTGCAGTATAGTAACATTGTTAGGAGACCACCTGCCTCCCAAATAGATGGTTGGAGTCCCATCATTGCTCATCACCTCAATACACCTATTCCAGCTGGCAGTGGGATTCAGCATTTTGTTTTCATCAGGCCGCTAAGTGAAGCACTGGGGTGACAGGGGCGGATGCAACAGTGTCATCCAGCACCCAGTGTTTCATCTTCCATCAGAAGCAGCAGTTGTCAGGCAGCCTGTTGCTCATCCCAATCACTCAGCTGAAAATAACTGGCTCGCCAGCAGCAACTTCTGCATGGGGAAAGTTCCACCAGAGACATAACAGAACAAGGAGTTTAACCAATACTAAAATGTTCCTGCTCAGAGGCCTCTAGAACTGAAAAAGATGAAGGATTTCTTGTGGAATAGTTTGTTGATGCCATCACAGGCTGGCAGACATAAGCAGCACGGCTTCTCACAGAGACGAAACAGAAATTAATAAGGAGACACAGCCCCTCCTTGGCAGGTACATACCCCATCCTCCCATTTGCAATCTCTCAAAACCTACGTCAAATGACATACACATTTACTACAACAAGAAAAGCATTTGTTTTGAGTCGGGGAGCTCTGATGGCGAAGTAACTAAAGATCCCAATTAGTTTAAGTGCACTACTTTGCTTAAGCGTGACCGCTACCTGATCAGCTACAGCTCATAAAAGCAGAAATTTTCAATAGTAAATAATCTCATTTGTACACTGGCACTGAGCTCAGTGCATCCTTCATGAATATTTTAAGCTTCTACACTCTTGGTTACCAGAATATACTCTAGCATTTGCAAGATCCTACAGTGGCACTGTAAATTACATTAGAATTATGGGGAGGGGGTAGGGAATGTTTTAAATGCCCAATTGAAGTCAACATCAGTTTGCTAACAACCACTTACTGCCACCTTGCCTAGAGACTGGAAAATACATTACAACTCAAATTACGACAAAATGATCACTACAAGAAGGTCAAACATCTGAAGTGATCTTTGAAAAGGCAATCATCAAGATCTTTGAATACACTCTCAACAACAGTTTATAGGGTGTCGTCAGAAATCTGTCTAACACCAACCCTTCAATCATGGATATACTTAAGCACACCAAATAGGACCCAGTTTTCAAGTAAACCCCTAGCTCTCTGTCCCCATATTATGTCAGGAAGAATTCAGGGGCGGACAATGTAATTGTGGATTTTTAACTACACAAAAAAAATGCAGAAATGCATGTGTTTGTGGAGAAAGTTAACATGAAATACTCCCATGCTGTATTGTTCTGAGAGCCAATGGTATAAAAACAAAGCAGTACAAAACTGTCCCTATGGGTTGCAGTGGAGTCTGAATTGCAATATAAATGCAACATTCTACATGTCTACAGGCATTATATTGATTTACAGCTGTAATAGCCACACCAGTATGGTAATCAAAGTGTAAACTCAAATGACCTAATACCACTTTCAAAGTGACAGAAAAGTTTACCTTCTACTTGTCCTCACAATGCTCTCAGCTTTTACAGAAGTAAAAATGCTACTGTAATTCAAAAGCGGTATTGATGGCTTAATACTTGCTGCTTTTTAGCATGCCTAAAGAGTGAAAGAAAAATTGCTTTAAAAACAGGAGGGGTAAAATTAATTATTTCATTAGCAACCAATTAATTCAAATGTGTAATTGAATTGAAATTACTTTTGAGTAATGCATTATTATTCAGGTTTTATCTTGTGGAAGCACCACAGCAGTATGCTTTCTTCCTCTATTGCATTCTTTGCTTCTACTCTTTTTTTAAACAAACGCATTTTCCTCCTAAACTCATGAGATTATGCCTACGCTTAACATCAAGCTCACATTCTTAAACAGCAGTGAAATCTCCAATTAGCAGTAGAGGTTTTCTTATGACTTATCAGACACCCCAATTACCACAACTGCAATTCGAGCCTTGTGAGGAAGACAAGGACTGTTCATTCAAATACTCCTGCACCAGGTGAAAGAGAAAGTCATAACAGCCCCAACATTGAGTCAAAGTAGCTGAAACAAGCAGATGCAATAACATTCAATACATTCCTTTCCAATATTCTTTCACGACCAGCTGTATGAAAAGGTCAATCAAAGGAAAGACATTAGTATTCCAACCTATCCAATCATAAAATGTCAATCGTGAAACTGCATAAGACAAAACTGAATGAGTTTTTACCCTGCAGATGTAAGTTTGTCTTTGCTCATAGCATAACATTTAAAATACAAAATACCTGGCAATTAAAGCAAATTAAGTAGCCAAGTAATCACAGCAATAACCAATGTTGGGGTTGTGCACTTGTGGAAGGGGGTCGGTGGGGGAGTGGTTCAAAAACAATTCAAACTGATAACAGTCTCTGCTCAGTTATCGTCCTTCCGTGTCAAAGGAAACCCAACACACTGGACAAAAGTATTCAGGCTTCATGAGTGTGGCTAAGTGAATGTTATCTTGCCCAATGTGTGTGCAAAAAGAGTTTGGTCTTCTTGGAGAACCCCCTCCCAACTTAGTTCCCCTGCTACCCCCCCATAGAATAGCAATACATACTGACTGCAATAAACTAGACTGCACCATGTTTGTACAGCAATCTGGATGTGCAGATTGCAGCAGGCACTTCTACCTAGATGAATCAGAACCCATTCACACAGGATTCCTTTGGCCAGTTAGCTCATCTCTACTGGCATTAGAGCGGTGGGCTGAAATTACACTCCTTTCTGTACTGAAATGTCAAGTTCCTGGTATCTTTCTATGCTCCTCCTCTTCTTTATCAATGCAATAAATGAAGGAATACCAAAGCATACCCCCATTTTATCTAGAGATAGGATATTTGAAAAATTAGATGCCCCAAAAACCATCCTACAAAGCCTGTTCAACAGTAATTGCCCATGTCAAAGCAACAATAATACAACTGGAGGCGTAAAAAAGTTTAAAATCACACCCAAAAGTTGTTGTTGTTCATTTAAACACCTCCATATTGAAAGGCTTAGTCTAGCAACCTCAGGTGCCCAATATATGGCCCTAGAGCGTAAAGAACATAAGAAATAGGAGCAGGGCTAAGCAATTTGCTTCCTCGAGCTTGTTCCGCCATTCAATACGATCATGGCTCATCTGATGGTGGTCTTAATCTCCACTTTCTGGCCTCCCCACATAACCCTAGACTCCCTTGTAGAACAAAAATTTGTCAAACTCAGCCTTTAATATATTCAATGAACCAGCCTCCACTCGGAGAAGAGGATTCTAAAGGTCAATGACTCTCAGAGAAGAAATCCCTCCTTATCTCAGTCTTAAATTGAAGGCCCCTTATTTTTAAACTGTGACTCCTAGTTCTAGATTCCTCCATGAGGAAAAATATGCCCTCAGCATATACCCTGTCAAGCCCCATAAAAGGTTGAAATATGAAAAGGACATCAAAGTGATGTCACTTTTGCCAAAGTAGAATATTTTAAGTGAAGCTCATGCCTGTGTCTGCAGGAGCTTCCACTTCCTGGACACAAACGAACAATGATCCAGCAACACCAATCTTCTCCCTTTTTTTTGTTCCTAATGCCCCATTTAGTGGGTACAGAGACGTCAAATTGGTTCTTGGATGATAGAATAATCAGCCAAAGTTCCAACACGCAATGGTTATCCAGTGATTGGTAAAAAGTGCGTGCAATATACTTTGGGCAAGGGCATCAGGCTTGGCTGAAGTGGCTTCACTGCCAAATAGCTTGCCAACACTTAGTGACACATGCATACACAGAAATAGAAGTCACAACACAGTAATGCTGTTTTCAGTATTTATTCTCTACTTGAGCAAATATTCCTAATCACATTCACACACCCTATTTCCACACCCCTTTACTTTCATCCTGCTACCCAATCGAACCTTCAATGTTGACTGAGTTTCTCCCTAAGCTAATAACCATGAAAATAAATTCTACACCTTGAAAGATCACCCCTCAAATACTTCCTTCCTACAGAGCAGAGCCAGATCTTCTGTTCACCCAGATTCCATCCTCACACGTTTTCCAGTGAAAGTTAACAGTTCACTGCTTCAGTAGATCCAGATATTTTCCCCTTCCAAATAAAAACCCAAAGTTTAAACATTGATCTAATTGCATCCTGGATATGACTAGTTACTTTTTTGGCAGCTGAAGCATTAAACACAGAATGGCTGCAAAAGGAGGTTTAATCAATAGGCTGCGGGCAGTTCCAGGGGTCCCAAGACCTCCAAGTCACTTTTGCTTGACCCATCTTCTCAGACCCTTCGTTCAGATGAGATATTAAACCAAGGCCCAGTTTGCCCAGTGCAGGTGAAAGCTTTACCGTAGCACTAATTAAAGTAAGAGCATCGAGTTCATTGAATCTTTGCAGCACAGGAGTCATTCAGTCCTTCGTGTTTATGCTGTCTTTTTGACAAACTATCCAATGAATTCCCTGCAGTTATCCCATGACACGGCTAACTCCCTCAAGAATTTATCCCATTCCCTTTGAAAGTTAAAGCATATTAACGGCACTTTAAAGTGATTCATGGACATGAAGCGCTTTTAGGATGATCCAAAATAAGTGATTTAAGTTCTGTTTAAATGCAAGCTTCTTCTTTTGCCATGCAATACTCTGTTAACTGATTTTTTTAAATTTCTAATATCTACTTTCTCTCTAGGGTGCAGAGGAAGGAACCAACATAATAGCTGACTCCTGATTGGATGAAAACCAGATCCAAAATCATTTTTTGCCCAGCCAATCAGATTCAGAAGTCAAAAGAGTGACAACGATCACATCAGAGACAAGATTAGCCTATGAAGCAATTGTTAAGCATAAAAGAGGAAGTGCTATTGCTCAAAGTTATTTGAACAAAAAGCCTTGATAGTCAGATCACTTAACAGCATCCCCAGAATGAAACTTAATGGAAATATGTACTTAATAAAAATCTAACTCTTTAACACTAACATGTCAAACTACAGTACATCATTCTGATTATGCAATCAAGGGAAAGCTAGGAGATATGGTTCCACCTCCACCACCTTAGTGTTCGCCTCATTGCAGCTGCAAAAATTCTTTGGCTTAATTGCTCACTTTATGAGGAATTCACTATCTCAAAAACAATTTACTGCAGACTCTGAGGCAGCTTTACATTTTGTGAAAGATCAGCAATCCCACCATGTCCAATACAATCAGCAGCTGGTTTGTCGTCATTCATCTGGAACAATTTCTAATTTGGTTTGAAATTCTTTCGACTCAATGGTCAGCCTTTTCCCTGAGACACATATTGAACACCTGCTGACTGAAATGATTCATGTTTAGCTTCTGCCTGAAATTGAAATACCAGGCAATTTGGAGCACATCATTGGAGACTCACTGTATGCACACTGCTCTCTCAGCACAGCAATCCACTCACTGGCCACGAAAAAGCAACAACAGGACCTCCTATATCCAGGACCCCTGTCCACCATCCAAGCCATTATGAAACCCCGAGATTCAGCTCAAAAAAAATCCTGTCTCAGACCCCAGGCTCACAAATGCTTGCCAAAATATTCCAACTCACCTCTAGCCTGGACACCATCTCGTCATGACATCCAGTGATGATCAATAACTGTGCATGGGAATGTAGAGTTATAAAATTGTGATTGTATATTTTGCTGTACAACAAATTTAAATTTTTTATATGAATGTACCCATAATTGTGTAAGTTTTATAAAATAGATGTATGAATGCACACTTAAATGGACACAAGTTTCACAAGTTGCTCATGTATAATCTTGAGCATCCAAAAAAAATTACGTTTTTCAAAAGAAGTCAGTAATTTCTGATGGCAGAAAATGACCTGTGCTTAAGGGAAATGGCCAATTTTGGTAGAGCATTCAAGAATCAAATTATCTCTTGATTTTGCCTAAGTAAACAGGTTGAGTGGTTCATTTTCTTTCCAGGAAATCTAATTCTAAAGACCTTATGATCTGTACAGGATCAACAGAATTAAAGCATTAGTTATGTGCTAAGGAACCTTAAAACTCATACCTCAGCGGCTACAAATATACAAGTATTGCAATCGATTATTTTAAAAGAACCTCAGTTAGCAAAGACATTGCGCCAAGAGGAGTGTGAGAATACTTACAATTTAGGAGATGGTAATTTTGGATATAATATGGAAGGAGTATAATCTAAAGGGAAGTGCAAATGAGATACATTAAAAAGGGCACTTGGTGTCCTGATATAGCCTTTAAAAGTGCACAGATGCAAAAGGTTACCAAAAGGCTAAGGTTCTAGGCTTCATCACAAGTGATATACATTGTTTTTAAAAGTTTGTTTACAGGTTGCATTTACTACACCCTTCCCTAGCATTGGTTGGGGAACTCTGATTTTAATCCAGTCCTGATGAAGGAACAGCGTTATATGTCCAACTCTACATGGTGCTGGCATTTAGGGTTGGAATCCCAAAGATTAGGGCCCAATACAGGGGAAGGCATGGCCGCCAACGGTTGGGAAAAGGGAGATACACAAGAGGTCAGAGCTGGAGGAACGTGAAATTCCTGGACAGTTGTATACCTATACAGATATAAAAGGAGGTGAGTCCATGGAGGGATTTGAACATGGGGCAAGAGTTATTAAAATCATGGCACAAATGGGCTGGGAGCCAATGTAGATTTGTGAGCATGTGGGTAATTGGTAAACAGCTTTTAGTGCAGGTTAGGATGTAGGCAACAAAGAAATGGGTGAACTCCAGTTCACTGAAGGTGGAAGATAGGAGGATGGTCAGAAAAGCAATTGGATAATCAAATGTGGAGGCAACAATAGCATGGATAATGGTTAAAAATAAATCTAGAAAAACTTAGCACACCAAGGTGCACCAGAATGTGGAATACACTGATCCAGAAGACCCTGGAGGAAAGTTGAATGAGAATTTTGAATGGGAAGTAAATGCTCGAGATGAATATAAATTCACCAAACCCCACCCCCATCACCACCACCAACCGTACTCCCTCATGCCAACTCTCCTCCCTAATCCCGACCAGAGTAACTTTGTTGTTGGGCTCTGCTTACCTTCCATCGCTTATTTTCTTCACCAGCTGCTCTCCAACCCCACCGCTATCAGAAGCTGTGGCGAAGGGCCAGGGGAGAAAGTTTTTTTTTAAATTAATTCGTGGATTGTGGGTTTTGCTGGCTGGGCCAGCATTTATTACCCATCCCTAGTTGTCCTTGAGAAGGTGGTGGTGAGCTGCCTTCTTGAACCGCTGCAGGTCATGTGGTGTAGTTACACCCACAGTGCTGTTAGTGTAGATGGTACACACTGCTGCTACTGCTCATCGGTGGTGGAGGGATTGAATGTTTGTGGATGTGGTGCCAATCAAGCGGACTGTTTTGTCCTGCACGATGTCCAGCTTCTTGAGTGTTGTAGGAGCAGCACTCATCCAAGCAAGCGGGGAGCATTCCATCACATTCCTGACTTGTGCCTTTGTAGATGGTGGACAGGCTTTGAGGAGTCAGGCTGTGAGTTACGCAGTGCACAATTCCTAGCCTCTGACCTGCTCTTGTAGCCACAGTATTTATATGGCTAGTCCAGTTCAGTTTCTTGTCAATGGTAAACACCAGGATGTTGATAGTGGGGTACTCAGTGATGGTAATGCCATTGAACATCATGGGGCAATGGTTGGATCCTCTCCTATAGGAGATGGTCATTGCATGACACTTGTGTGGCATGTGTGTTACTTGCCACTTGGATATTGTCCAGGTCTTGCTGCATTGGACATGGACTGCTTCAGTATCTGAGTCATCGTGAATAGTGCAGAACATTGTGCAATCAGCAGCGAATGTCCCCAGTTGACCTTATGATAGAAGGAAAGTCACTGATGAAGCAGCTGAAGATGGTTGGACCTAGGTCACTACCTTGAGGAACTCCTGCAGTGATGTCCTGGAGCTGAGATGACTGACCTCCAACAACCAAAACCATCTTCTTTTGTGCTAGGTATAACTCCAACCAGCAGAAAATTTTCCCCCTGATTTCCATTGACTCCAGTTTTGCTAGAGCTCCTTGATGCCACACTCGGTCAAATGCTGCCTTGGATGTCAAGGGCAGTCACTCTCACCTCACTTCGGGAGTTCAGCTCTTTTGTCCAGGTTTGAACCAAGGCTATAATGAGGTCAGGAGCCCAAACTGGGCATCAATGAGCAGGTTATTGCTAAGCAAGTGCCACTTGATAAGACTGCTGATGGCCTCTTCCATTACTTTACTGATGACAGAGGGTAGACTGATAGGGCGGTAATTGGCCGGGTTGGATTTGTCCTACTTGTTGTGTACAGGACATAGCTGGGCAATTTTCCACATAGCTGGTAGGTGCCAGTGTTGTAGCTGTACTAGAACAGCTTGGCTAGGGGGGCAGTGGCAAGTTCTGGAGCACAAGTCTTCAGTACTTTCGTTGGAATATCGTCAGGGTCCATAGCCTTTGCAGTATCAAGTGCCTTCAGCTGTTTCTTGATACCACGTGGAGGGAGTTGAATTGGCTGAAGACTGGCATCTGAGATGCTGGGGACCTCCAGTGGAGGCCGAAACGGATCATTTACTAGGCACTTCTGGCTGAAGACTGTTGCAAATGCTTCGGCCTTATCTTTTGCACTGATGTGCTGGTCTCCCCCATCATTGAGGATGGGGATATTTGTGGAGCCGCCTCCTCCAGTGAGAGTTGTTTAATTGTCCACCACCATTTACAACTGGATGTGGCAGGACTGCAGAGCTTAGATCTGATCCATTGGTTGTGGGATCGCTTAGCTTTGTCTATCATTTGCTGCTTATGCTGTTCGGTACGCAAGTAGTCCTGTGTTATAGCTTCACCAGGTTGACACCTCATTTTTAGGTATGCCTGGTGCTGCTCCTGGCATGCCCTCCTGCACTCTTCATTGAACCAGGGTTGATCCCCTGGCTTGATGGTAATGGTAGAGTGGGGGATATGCCAGGCCATGAGGTTACAGATTGTGTTCGAGTACAATTCTGCTGTTGCTGATGGCTCACAGCGCCTCATGGATGCCCAGTCTTGATTTGCTAGGTCTGTTCAAAATCTATCCCATTTAATACGGTGGAAGTGCCACACAATACGATGGAGGGTATTCTCAATGTGAAGGTGGGACTTTGTCTCTGCAATGATTGTTCGGTGGTCACTCCTACCAATACAGTCATGGACAGATGCATCTGCAGCAGGCAGGTTGGTGAGGATGAGGTCAAGTATGTTTTTCCCTCTTGTTGGTTCCCTCACCACCTGCCGCAGACCCAGTCTAGCAGCTACGTCATTTAGGACTTGGCCAGCTCGGTCAGTAGTGGTGCTACTGAGCCATTCTTGTTGATGGACATTGAATCCTCAACCCAGAGTACATTCTGCACCCTTGCCACCCTCTGTGCTTCTTCCAAGTGATGTTCAACATGGAGGAGCACTGATTCATTAGCTAAGGGAATCAGCAGGAAGTTTCCTTGCCCATGTTTGACCCAATGCCATGAGGCTTCATGGGGACTGGAGTTGATGTTGAGGACTCCCAGGGCAACTCCCTCCCGAATGTATACCACTGTGCCACCATCCCTGCTGGGTCTGTCCTGCCTGTGGGACAGAACATATGCAGGGATGGTGATAGTGGAGTCTGGGGCATTACCTGTAAGCTATGATTCTGTGAGAATGACTATGTCAGGCTGTTGGCTAGTCTGAGAGACAGCTCTCCCAATTTTAACATTAGCCCCCAGATGTTAGTAAGGAGGACTTTGCAGGGTTGACAGGGCTGTGATTGCCATCGTCGTTTCTGGTGCCCAGATCGATGGCAGGTGGTCCATCCAGTTTCAATTCTTTTTTGTGTCTTTGTAGTGGTTTGTTACAACTGAGGGGCTTGCTAGGCCATTTCAGAGGGCATTTAAGAGTCAACCACATTGGTACTGATGGGCAGGAAGAGGGGAAAATCACATGGGAGAGTCACATCGGGCAGGCCGCAGTGTGTTCGGCCAGACATAGAGAGACACAATAAAATTATTCAAAACAAGAAATATAGCAACAGGGAAGTTTTGTGATGTCTGAATTTAACAGCTTCCTGTCGCCCTCCGAATTAATACAATACATGCCTCATGCACTCCCAAGTGCATGTGTTAGGATCAACCCACCAACCAATCAGAAAAGAACGGACAAACAAAATCTGTGTATTATTATAGCTTTGCCTATATGCATGAACATAACCTGTTTCCTAATGTGCCAACTACAAGCTCAGGGACATGAATATTTTTTGCTGCTTGATTTTACCAGGATACTTTGGTTTGTGACAAGTTGCACTGGTCTGGCTATGGCGCATTATCTTTGATTTCTTCTGTCTTTTCATTATGGTATTTTGGGATAAAACAATGTTTCACATAAAAGAACCTGAAGGTATAAGAGACATTAATAGGTAAATGTATTAAATTGCTTTACATGCCTGCTTGGTCTTTAAATGTGAAATTTCATTATATTTTTGTGGCATAGATTCGAAGAGTCAAATGATCCAGCCCTGCTCTTGTTTCTTATGTAATGGCCTAATGATATGCAATACGAAGTTCCAAATGTTGATGCATAGTAGGAAGAGTCCCGCGTCCACTCCGTCCAATGGGATCGAGTTACATTGTGACTTTGTATTAATCAGTTTAACTTGGTGAAATTACCGGGCCGTTCTTGAACACAAGAATTCTGCTTTGCTGGTGGGTCGGATGGCTAAATGCGACTACGATGTGCTCTTATTAACTGAATAAAATGTACATCCTACGCACCATAATGGTTCTGCCTTCTATGGAATTTTTTTTACAATACAAGCACAGTTCAGGAAGGTCCTGATATACAGGGTTTATCAGATTGCATTGTACTTAGGCAGGAGCTCAGCTAAATAGGTCAAGTATTTGATACAGATCTATGAATCAATCCATTTCAATCAATTCGACCATCCTATGTAACCGAAAACCAATGAAATGGCTCATTATGGAATATAGTTATAAGCTATGCTTTATACCCAATGTTCCAATACATCAGCGAAGGATTTAGAATAGTATATTAGAGGTTGATTTTGTTTCAGTTGAGTCAATCTGGATCCAGTAGATACAGGGCTGCACATTGGCTCCACAGTAACAATTTGAAAATAAATGAGTCACTGTTTCAAGAACAGTTTATGTTGAGAGTTAGTAGAGGTATTTTTGTTCTACTGACATGAAGGAAAACATTGGAATATATACCTCTGGTTCATACTGAGTGCTATTTAAAATAAACTAAATGTGCTTGCTGGACTATGGTCTCTGGCACTGTTATGATCCCAGCTGACATTATTACTGGATAAGCCAGATCCCAGGATGGAACCCGGCTTGATAGATTCTAAGTTTTATTTTTTTGTTTAGAAACATGGAGGATGGCGAATGAACAGAGTCAATGGAGTCAGCTGCATTTTTAACAAAATAATAAAACATTTATTAAACAAGAAAAGATTAACTATAGTATAATACTCCTCCACCCACACTTATACCTTTACAGATATATAAAGATTTGTAAGGATAACACAAGTTACAAAAACCACCTTATTCTTTCATGTTCCCAGTTAAGTACACAGTCCATATAAATCAATAGATTTACACCACACCACACCCTGAAACCAAGTGACAGAAGCCACCCCAAACAGATGCTATGGATCGCTCAACTCCCCGCAGACGTTTGTCATACCGACCTCCATCCAATCTCCACTCTCCAAGAACACGCTTTGGAATCTTCTCCCAAACAACACTTCATACGTCTTCCACAAGAGTCCAACTCCAGGGTTTTGAACTCTCCTTCCGATGTTCCTCTCCCCTGGATTGCCATGTGAATTCAAGCTTTGCCTTCCATGGACTCTCTCAAATGCTCAGCCATGCCAACAGAACACCACTGTTTCACATGCCCATAATAAAGAGTTCAGACCTTTGGCTGTGTCCTTGGATCTTCTGGCTTCTCGCAAGCTTATTTTACTTTAAGTATGCATCCTGTGGCTTTCTGTCTTTAAGCTTGGAGCCCTTCTCTCTACTCCTTATTTTTAACTTCACTTAACAGGACCTTTTCCAGATTCCTGTTCTTTTCCTTTGGATTAACTTGAAGGGCTTCTTGGGCCTCTTTTTCCTTTAGGGCAGCTCCTTGTAGTCCCCTTCCCCAGTAGATTGGTGACAACTTAGTATCTCCTTTGAGATCCAGAACTCATTTGGCATTCACTGTCACTTTAACTTTAGAGCAACTCATTTAAGATTCTTAGACTTATTTTCATCAATGGTCTGCTAGTATGCCAGCTAGAGGGGGACAAACTGCTTCCTTCACCTTCAAGCATGATGACCAAATGAACTCAAACTACTTTCAGTTTCTGTGTCTGCGTGAGACCTCTCTCTGCGGACCCCTGTTGCTAGACAACAGCAGTTTTTTTCTACCTTGTGTTTGTTTTAACTCCCCTTCAAGAGTCATATGCCTCTTTAAAATGCAGGTATCTTTTGAAGTGAAACTAAAACTGAAGTTCCCCTTTTCTTAACACGCCAATACAGAAACACATATTAAACTTCATTCCTAACATCCACAACACAACTATAACTTACTTAAACTCTAATTCCTAACACATTCCTCCTTGAAAGAAAGCTTCACAACAGTGAAGGTTTCTTTACAATGGCCTTACATCTGCTCATGCAAGCTTACCATAAACCTCTAACATTAGCTTATTACATACTACACAAATAAATTTTCCATCTAGTTTCACAACTGCACGTTATCGTACAATTACAAAGGTTTACGCAAAACAAAGTCAATAAATGGAACAAGTAGGATTTACACATCTTAGCATTGTCATAACTCAACCCTTTTGTTTCTTTTTCCTCTTATTTGCAGTCTTTAACTCAGCAAAGAATGTTTCATTTAGGTCCACAACCCAATCATCCTTTTCGTTAGCTATAGGCATAATTCCATCCTCAAGTTCCTTTACCAAACACAAATGCGGTAAAAATTCTCATTTCGATTTAGCAAAGTCAAAAAGGCATTTCTCTGCATTAACGTCTCATTTCTTCTCTGGTCAAAATCTCTTTTCACCTTTTCAAGGATATTATTGAGATGCTTATGTTCACATCAAAGGGTTTTGTGCTCCTGCTTGGTTTGATCTTTAACTTGTGATCTTGTTCCTCCCAATCCCATTTCAAACAGGTCATTTCCACTTCTCTGACCAGTGTCAATTATTTTCTCCTTCTGGAGTTTCATAGTCCGTCGTAACCCTTCAACTCTTTCATATAATCCACAAACTATATTATGCCTCTTCTCTACAGGTTTTGAATGGTCTTTTGCAAACTGTTCACTTACCTGAATTCCAACTGCTGTATCTTGTGTACTAACCTGGAAGGATCATTTTGCAATTTCAGTCCTTGTTGTTGACAATTCTTAATTTCAAATTCTGCAGGCACTTTAGCAGTTTCTGTACTACCCATTACGGAGGCTGATACATCAGTAATATTACTTGGATCAGTTCTTTACTCAATCAAACCACAATTTAGCAAGGAGCTTTTATACACAGGAACAACTTAAGAACTGTGACACTCCATACCGCACATCTCTTTCCTTTTTTCCAGTTTGCTTTGAAGTTCAAGAATCTCACTGCTCTTTTTTGGATGAAGTTCTAACAGTTCATTAGTTTTGGTTTTTAACTCTGCATTCAACCAACTATTCTGATTCACCAGTACTTCCTTTTTCTATTCAAGGCATTTTTCACAATATTTCATAGCGACTTCTGCTACTTGAAGTTCATCAAGTTTTAAATGAAGATCGACCTTTATCAAATTTGCTTCTACAAGTTTATTGATTAGACATTTCAAGTCCTCCATCAAGTGTTCTACTTTCCATAACTGATTCGCCATTAATCTCACCAATTCTCGTTTTTCATTAACAAGCTCTTCTTTTACGCAAGAAAGTTGGCTTTCTACATTGATCAGGTTTTCCTTCAATTGCTTGTTATCGTCAATAAGCATTTCATTGTTGGCCACAGTAATTTTCTGAAGTTGGTCAAGGTCAGCATGATCAACTGCCTACTGCAATACAGTTGTTGCCACATTACTGTCTCCACTAGCCAAATCATTACCCAGAAAAAAATCTACCCTTCAAGTGGTGATTTTGGAATAATTCCCACTGTAACAATTCCGGTTATAAAGTGATTTTGTACATTGACTTTACATAAAGAAACAGATTCATAAATTCCATTAATACTTCATATTAATACTTTTCTCTGCATAAAGCTATACAGAACACAAATTGTATCAGTAGCCACCATCAATGATTGATCTGTCCCTGTATCTCTCAAAATTTTAACCTGTTTACTTATTTTGTTGGAGGAGAAGGGAACACATCTTTCTTCAACACAAAACATCCAGAACTTCTGTTAGCATGACTTCCTTCACTAGTAGTCAAAGAATAATTCTCTGGGCTACCCTGAATCATATCCCCCTTTCCCATATGTTCCA
The DNA here is from genome assembly GCF_017639515.1 of Carcharodon carcharias. NCBI lineage: Eukaryota > Metazoa > Chordata > Chondrichthyes > Lamniformes > Lamnidae > Carcharodon > Carcharodon carcharias. The sequence goes on along the minus strand of NC_054479.1, from coordinate 84,356,713 downwards.
AGGGAACACGTTTCACCTACACCACTGCTACAGTTTTTCAACCATTTTCTTTTCTGATACCACCTTTCCTGAGGATTCCTTTGACATTCCTACTACTGCAATAGGTGTACAATTTAATCTCCAGCCATTTGTCCAAAGGTGTCCCATCATGTTACAGCAGAAGTACTTAGGTCTTCGAATGTCACTGCCACCTTCAGTACTTTCCTTTCTAGTCGGAGGAGGAATTTCCTGGGAATTCCCAGCTGTCTCCTCTCTTCCCTAGCTACTTTCCTTCCTTTCATCTTCCCACCTTCTATCCTTTTTGGGTTTATAGGGGTGACGGAAAAAGGGTTTAGATTTATGGACCAGTTCATAATGGTCAGCCATCTCCGCTGTCTGTGTAGCTGTTTTAACCCTCTGGTCTTCAACATGGGTTATAACTACTGGAGGAAGTGAATCTTTAAATTCTTCCAAGAGATTATTTCCCTCAGTGCTTGATATGTTGTCTCTACCATTAATGTCTGTATCCAACGATCAAAATTACTCTGCTATACTCTCTCAAATTCAGTGCACAGGTCTACCCAGGCTGTTTCCTAATATTCCGAAATTTCTGCCCGTACACCTCAGGTGCCAACTCATACACATTAAAAAATATCCTCTTTTCATTGCATAAACCTTGTGTGTTATACCCACCAACCAACTCTGTAAGAGCAATGTCCAGATTACTTTTGGCCATTTCAGTTTCTTTGCTACCTTTTCAAACAAAATAAAGAATGCCTCTTGAAGGCCCTTTCCTCAACCTTTGGGAGGGCTTGAACAAATTTAAACATCTCCCCACTGAGCTTTGTGATGGAGGTTTTTTTTAAATCAACAGAACATTCCTCAGCATCTGCGGGGTCTTTTTATGAGGTCCAGCCTTTTAAGCCAGTATTCCTTTTCTCATTCCTTCTCCCTTTCGTCCATTGCTAAGTTCTCCTTCTGGTTCTCTTATGTTATTTCACTCCCCTTTTCTCTCATGCCTTTCTGTTTGCTCCCTTTGAAACGTTCTCTCTTTTTCCTTTTCTTCTCTTTTGCCCTCCTTCTCTTTTGCCTCCAATTCAAGTTTTTTCAGTTCCTTTTCATGTTCAAGTAGCTTCATTCGCAACTGTATCTTAGCTAACTCAATTGATTCACCCCTGGAGAATATGGTCTCTCTGGTACCCCTTCCAATTTCAAATGCTGCACTATTACCTAAACTATGTACACTTTCCTCACCCCTATGGCTAATTCTAACTCCAATTTATCCACCAATTCCATTAGCTGAGTCTAGTAAATCAGTCAGAGTTACATTTTCCATCGGTAGAAAAGTCTAACCAACATCCAGCGTCATTTCAGTTTAACAATGTATTAGAAACCTGGTCTCCGTCCTGTTAACTCTTACTAATTATTATTCCACGTCCAATAACTCGCTGTCCGGGTTTCAAATCCCCCAATTTATGTTACGATGGGAGGAATGCGTGAATTATCAAGCCCCACTACTCTGCAGGCCATACCATTAATTTAAAATGATTAATTTTCTCACCAAAATGGCCAATTGTTTATCTATACTTCTACCCAGAAGAAAAGACACTCTGACCAGGGTTCTTCCAAAAAACTCAATGAGTAATTTATTATAAAACAAAACTCCTTTTAAACAAGTTTCAAGAATTGGTTAACACATAGTTGTAATTGAGAAGTTTAACTATCTATCTCTTCCTAAAGAATTTCACCAGCACACACAGACTAACAAAGGGCAAACAAATGGAGTTTCTCTGGAGAGATGGACTTTAGAGGATGGGTGTAAAAAAAAAGGATAAAGTGCGCAGGGTCGCAATGCTGTCAACCTGGAGCTCCCCCATGTGAAGACGCTGCTCCCGGTGGATGCCTGGAAGTTCTCATCAACTGGTCTCAGCTTTGCAGGTCCAAATGCGGACTAGTTACACTCAGAAGAGGGTTATCTGGCTACAGGTCGACAGCTACTCAATTTTAGGCAAGGTAGAGAGAGAGCCAGTTAGGGTAGCCTTCCTTCCTCAGCTTGTTCCCCAACAAGATTGCCTTCAAAACAAGCAGGTTTGTAACTTAAGTTTTGTCCTCTCACTCATGTGATTTCCAGCAAGTCACCAACCTTCCAACTGTGTTTTCTTCTCTATCTATTAGTGATTGCAGTTCAAAACAAACAACCAGATCTTCCTCAAGTGCCATAAAGGTAAGGTGATTTCTTGGAAGAGGCCTGCTTGCTGACAATTCCAAGGTGAACATATGACCTTTTAAAAAAAATCCCAGGTTAGCATCCATATGTCCAGATCACACCATGTCCTTCCATTTTGTAAAAGAAAATTTCAGCCTTGAGAGATATGATTCTGACAGCATATGATAGGGTGCATCTTCTGGTCAATGGGCTCAGGTGACGGTATATGATATATTCTAATAAACTAGGCTATAACTGCAAGGTTTCTCTAGGTCTCACTACATTTAGTTATAGATAGTGAGCAGGTAAAGGCACACACTGGTTCACAGGGGTTCACAAGCTCTTTGTTGAATGGTGGATGATTGGCTTAAAGTACAGCCATTGATAAAAACGCAAAACATAACCAAAAACCTAACAGGATCCCAATTCGAGGCCATGCGTTTTCAAATTATTAACATAATAACTCCATCTAGCAAAACACTGTGTAAATGAAAAGTTTAGTTACTTTTCACTTTTGCTGCAATGAAAGATTATGCACATTTTATTTTATATTACATGTTAACTAAACAGGTTTTGAAGTAATCTGACAGCCCAATCTCAATGAGAGGCAAACGCTTCAGGTACTCCTTCTATAAATTATGTTTTTAAAGCCCTGGGACATTTTACAATGTAACACTGGTGTAATAGCTTGATAACGTACCAACTGTTGATCAACTAAAGCTTCCTTAAAGTTAAATTTTAATCGCCATTTAGAAAAACAGTCTTTGGTAATAATTGGAGATTCCTCAAACTGCTGCTACGCTTCAAATTTTTATATTCTGGCGACGTCAATATAATTAGCATAATTAAGCCAACAACTGCCTATGATAATTGAAGAGGCAGTTCCATTAAAATTGACTTCAGGTAAGTCTCTGGCAGCTATGTTTTATTCAATTTGCACCAGTTTTTTTTTAACCTCTTGTAACATGTCCGATTTGAGAAATGTAATGTTATCAGGTATTAGGCAGCCCCTTTATGTTGCTGCATTTCTACATGCAAGTCTCAATTTGATGTTGAACAGTTCCCACCATAAACACCTATCACAATTTTCCTTTTCCATTGGGGAAACAGTGAGCTCCAGCACATTACCGTAAAACTATGATGAAACATATCCAATGATGACTGAAATAAGAACTCCAAATTAAACTTCTTCTGAAATCATTAGTTTTCGGAAAACTGGTCTAACAATGTTGTCTGCATACCTCACTCATTTGATGTTCAGCAATCTGCTGTGCTAGCTCCTCCATATTGTTTGCCATTCAGCTTATGCATGGGCGCTTCCTGGAAAAAATACATACAAGTTATCCACTGAGTACTTGAAGGTTCAGAAAAATCATGAAATGTTCATCAGGTGAAGAAGTATATTGGGGCTCAACAGATTCAGAATCTACAAGTGCTGAGCACCAAGTTTTAACAAATGTAATCTTCTATTTCTATGGCAAAAAAAATGAGAAAGCATAAAATGCTGGGAAGGACCTGCATTCCGATAGTATCTCCCACAACCTCAAGGCGCCTATTGCACGTTACAGTTAATGAAGTACTTTTGAAGGGTGATCACTGTAGTTATATAGGATGTGTGTCAGCCAATTTGTTTTAGTGATGTTGGTCGAAGGACAAAATTAGCTTCACTCTCTTTTTAACTTTTTTTAAAACTTGGTTTAGGTGAGCCAGGAAAACAGATAAAGAACCATATCTCTACTGGTGCATAGAATTTATAGGAGGGTTGGTGAGTTTGTTGTAAGTTAGTCAAAGAAATTTTCAAATGAAAGTACACAATTGCCACATGGATGCACAACAGTAGAGGGTCCGATCACGTTCATCAGGTTATAAAACAGATAAAGAAAGCCTTTTGGCTTCTAGCTTCACAATCCAAATAGACCCATCTCACTACCCATCAGTTTCTGGAACGACTTTGGGATTTTTTTTTGAGTCCTTTGCCCTACTTAAATGAGCAATTCCAAATGATCTGTGAAAAATTTGCTGACACCTTTCCTAGAGTTGCCCTTGACTCATTTGAATTTGTACCCCTTGTCTTACTTTTTGAAGCATTTCCAGATTTATCTCCTCTATATCACTGACTATTTTATATGCACATCTACAACTTTAACAGCTCATCATCTTCTTTGAAGGTAAAGCACCCAAGTTCCTTCAGTCTTCCTTCACAACTCAATCCTCTGACACTACAAATCAGCTATTCCTTATGTGAAAGCAGTGTCATCACTTTTTTTCCATTCATCCTCTGGCTGGCAAGACCAGCATTTATTGCTTAAACTCAGGTGGTGGTGGCGAGCCTTCTTCTTGAACCCGATAGTGGCGACAGTGCTCTCACAATGCTTTTAGGCGTGGAATTCCTGGATTTTAACCCAGTGATGATGGAGAAGTGATACATGTCCAAGTCCAAGAAGGCATGCAACATGGAGACTAATTTGGAGGCGCTGGTACTTCCATATACCTGCAGGCCTTCTTTTCTAGGTAATGATGTTGCAACTTTGGGAGGTGCAGCTGAAGGAACCTTGTCTGCAAATTTTGACTTCACCTGGTTGTGACATTGGTTAGCTCTGTATATAGCACGCATGTGGTCCTTTGTTGTAGCTTCATCACGTTGGCTCTTCTATGTTTTTCACAAACAGAGTTGGTCATCTGGCTTGATTGAGATGGAGGAGTGAAGGATACTGTTACAGATGGTGAGATATTACAATTCTGCTGCTGATGGCCCACAGCATCTCAAGGGTCACAGTTTTGAGTTGCTAGATCTGTTCATTTATCTCACTTAGTAGTGCTAGTGCCACATAACATGGTGGAGGAGGTCCTCAGTGTGATGATAGAACTCCACAAGGTCTTTGCAATGGTCACTATTACCAACAGTTCATTGACAGACATATGTGAGACAGGTAGATTGGAGAAAACTAGATCAGGTGGGTAATTTCCTCACATTGGTTCTCTCACCATCTGCTGCAAATTCAGACCGGCAACTATGCCCTTCAAGACTACTGAGTTACTCTTGTTGAAGAGCATAAAAGTCTAGCAGCCAGAGTATAATCTGTGCCCTTGCTACTCTCAGTGCTTCCTCCAAATGGTGTTCATGGACAAGTACTTATCCAACAGTTGAAGGAGAGTGGTAGGTGATGATCAACATGAAGTTTTCTTGCCTGTTTGACCTGAAGCCAGAGAAAATGCTGAGGACTTCTAGAAGTTTCCTTTGACTGTGCACACTGTAGCAGTCCCAATAAGTCCCAATAGTGCCCCCAACACAAGTGGTTGCCTTGCCAGTGGGATGGAACATACACAGGGATAATAATGGAGCAGTCTCAGATACTTGCTGATAGCTATCATTTTGTGAATAACAGGATATCAGATTATCCTTCACTGGTCTGTAAGATAGCACCAATTTTGACACCAGAGCCTAGTTAGTAACGAGGTGTTTTGAGCATGTTGTGCCTTGATCATATCCCAATTTGATGCCTAGGTTGCAGCTAAGTCTTTGTAGTGCTTTTATATAACTTAGTGGCAAGCAGGGCCACTTCAAGAGATATAAAGAGTCACTCATTTTGATATGGAGTAGCATTATAGGCTAGCCTGGGTAAGGACGGCAAGTTTCCATCCCTAAAAATGCGTTACTGGACCTGTTGGGTTTTTAATGAGAATCTGACAGCTCCATTGGGCGGAATCTTTCAGTCCCGCCAGCAGTGGGAATTGAGGTGGGAGGTGCTCTTAATTTGGTGGGAGGCAAAAACTCTGTTTCCCAATGGCAGGGAATTTGAATTTTGTTCTCCCAACTTTCAAGGTGGGTTAAAGTTGGTCGAGCTTTCCGATGAACAATGTCAGGAACCCCATTAGCACACATTAGCATCTCATGCATGCTCATTAAATGAGGTGCACCTTGCCAGAATTATGTATGCCCTCCAAATTAAGGCCCCTGCTAGCGAGATTTTAGAACATTAAGTTTCACAGATGTATATAAGTGGGGGGCACCTGGCAAGCTTCACCTTGTCCATGACTTTGTGGTCAATAGGTGCTGCGTTTGCCTTCAAGAGGGTGTCTCATAACTTGATTCATATCAGGTGCCAGTATCAAAAGCTGCACCAAAGCTGGACACAGGAGACAGGCTAAGCGGGGGAAGTGGATGGAGGCATTTGGGAGTATCTGGGGGTGCGGGGGAGGAGAAGAGAGTCTTAGAGGGTATGACCTGTGGTGTCCTAGGGACTGAACTCAGGGCACTGGTGATAGGAGGGAACAGTCACAGTCAGAGGAGGATGCGGAATGCGGTAGGGTGGCAGGTCCTGATTGAGAGTTTGGTAGCTGAAGGTCTCATTGGGTGAGTCACAGAGGGGGACTAGATAGATGGCTCAGTTAATTGGAGGGGGCAGGGTCAGGCTGGGCATGGGGGCTGTAAAGGGATGTCAGATGGGGATGTCTAGACAGAGGCCAGATGAAGGGCTTAGCACTGGCCTGCTGGCTTTAAGATGAAAGGAAACCTGGAAAGGACATGCTTACTGAATTTGTCACTTCAATTCATTCACAGATCCAGAGGCATCGATGATGCAGTCTGCAGGAAAACCTTCCTTGTTAATGGCTCTGATCCAGATGAGGAGAAGGAGGGCCCATCGCAGGTTGACACAGAGCCAGGAGGAGTAAGAGCCTGAGCAGCAAGAGGCAGCAGGCCTCAAGGTGGTCAAGATGCTGGCAAGCAGGGTCCACTACAATTGCGAGCAATGGCTCAACAATGGGTATTTCGCAGGCATTGTTCTTCTTGTTAGGAAATAGATAGTTTAAGTTATATTTATATTGGTGGGTGTTAGGAATGAGTTTTAGCTTTAATATTTAAGTTTGATTTGAATTTCTGTGTGTGTTAAGAAAGTTCAAACTGAGTTTTAGTTTCATTTTTAAAAAAAGGAAAACTCTATGACTATGACTATGCATTTCTAATGAGGGTTTTACGACTTTAAGCTAAGTTAAACAAAGGGTAAAAGAACAGTGCTGATGCCTAGCAACAGGGGTCCATAGAGGCAGGTCCCTCCCACAGGTGCACACAGAAAAACTAAAGAAACAGCGGTCTTAAGTTCAGTTTGAAGACAGGACTAGAGAGAGACTGGACACTGGAAGAAGGAGCTGCAGATTTCCCAAAAGAACCAAAAGGTCCCAAGGCCAAAGAAGTGAGGCAAACAAGTAAAAGTCCCAAGTAGTCCCTTTAATCAAAGGAATGACAGGAAACTGGAAAAGGTCCTGTGACTGAAGTTAACAGCAACGGGCAGAGAGAAAGGCTCTAAGCTTCAGATTTAAAGAGACAAAAGCTGTAGAAGGCAGATTTAAAGCGAGAACAGCTTGCAAGAGGCAAGAAGGCCCAAAAGGATGGCTGAAGGTCAGTAACTCTTTGCTATGAGCATATGAAGCAGTGGTGTACTGTTGACAGCTGAGTCAGTGAGAGAGAGTGTGTGGAAGACAGCTTGAATGCGTGTGGTGGCCCAGGGAAGAGGACAACTTCTCAAAGGCAACTAGGAATGGGCAATAAATGCTGGCCCAGCTAGCGAAGGCCACATCCCTGTGAATGAATTTTAAAAAAACATCAGGAGAGTTGAAAATCCTGGAGGTGAACCCTTGTGGAAGACATCTGAGAGAAAGCATCGGCTTGGGAGAAAATTCCAAGGCAAGTTCTTGGAGAGTGGAGATTGAAAACCCTCATGTGAAAGAGAGTGTTCAGAGAGACTGTTTGGCTCATGGTGTGACAAGCATCTGGGGGGAGTTGAGGAGATGTCCATGGCATCTGCATGAGGTGGCATCTTTTTTTAAATTCATTCACGGTATGTGGGCTTCGCTGGCTGGGCCAGCATTTATTGCCCAACCCTTGAGCAGATAGTGGTGAGCTGCCTTCTTAAACCGCTGCAGTCCATGTGATGTAGGTACACCCACAGTGCTATTAGGAAGGGAGTTCTAGGATTTTGATCCAGTGACAGTGAAGGAACGGCAATATATTTCCACGTCAGAATGGTGTGTGGCTTGGGGGCGCACTTCCAGGTGGTGGTGGGGATCATGCCGACTTTTCTGCCCACCACCAGGCTTACTTCAGAACAGAAGATTCCGCCCATAGCCTCATTTGCAGACACCAGTTTATTATTTCTAGATTTCTTTTAAATTGAATTAAAATTCTCAAACTGCCATTGTGGGATGTGAACTCACATTATCTGGATTTTCCGTTCAGTAACGACTTATCAAACTAAGATGCTGTCTTTAATGTTCTGCGAACAAGTACCTTTTGTTCTTCTGCAGCATTAAGCTTATTTCTATCCTGAGTATGGTTAATTATTTTTCTTAACCAGAATGCATCAACCGCACACTTACTGACACTGAAGAATCCAGAGGATAGAGGAAGAGGCCAAGATGCGGCTTGGTGATGACCATTGTGGGGGTTTAGAGGGGACAGGTGGTGGCAGCAATAAACAGACAGGGAGGCTACAATTTCCAATACGAGTATTTGCCTTGTGTCTTGGTTTTCAGAACTGACAACATTCTAGGTGTAATTTGACTAGAGCACTACATAAATCAGGCTTATCAAAGTACCTACCCAATTCTACCCAATCTCTAGATAAACAGCATGTTCCAAGCATTATAATCCTTATTCCATACAACAGATACTAGCATTAATGATATGCCAGCACACAAATCATTCTTCCTTTATGGATATAAAATTGGATAAGCATTCCAAGATGAAATATAGGCATCAAGCCAATACATAAACTACATGAACAAAAGAAAATATTCTCAATGAGAATATCAACCTCTACTCCTCAGGGCACCAGCCAACCACGGGACATGGTCATTTTCCTTCAAAAGGGTGTAAATAACTGCAGAAATCACTCGTCTGGGTGGAAGTTCTACCCTTTGATCATGACCAGAAGACTTCCAGAGGTGCATCTAGCTCCACATCTTGGTGTGAAGTGACTATAATGATGACATAACCAGTTAAATGTTGCAATGGGACTCCTGGAAGACAATGCCACCATCTCTGACAATACTATAAAATGCTTAAGGTTGTAAAACACAACCTCCTTGGGATAATTAACCAATTAACACATCAAATGACCGTCCTTATGCATCCACACGAATGTATAACTCGAGGAAAATCTAACGGACAACCGCTACATGCTGAGTTTAGTATACAAGAATAGTTTAAGAAATTGAATGTGGGCAAAAATCATTTTGATACATATGGGTACAGAGCACTACATGAGCTGTAATTTTCCCCCTTTCTTGGTAGGGAGCTAACTTTCATTGCAGAAACCAAGATAAAGAACCAGCATGTGTGAAATATATGCATGGCATGAATTAGTGCCATAAAATGTGTGTCAAATATGTCAACACATAGCATTAATTTAGCCTCATATCAATGTGTTGTACAGTGTTGATCAGTGGCAAAAGGGATAAATAACTCAATGGAACAAGTTGTTAAAGGTGGCAGCATCACACAAATTAATAAACAAAGTGAAATCAATTCTAGCAAGTTTTCGGGTAGTAAACAAGCATGGTGTTACTAATAGGTGTGGTGCAAAGACGAGCACTTCCATGTTGAAAATATCTATACCATTAAAAAAAATGGCAACGTACGGTGTAAAAATATTAACCACAATACTCAATCCTTATATGTTATAGCTATCGCTTCCCATGCTTTTAACCTTACCCCATTACATGCAACTAATTGGAAGTGTGTGCAGAAGGGAGCTCATGCCTCAAGTTGTCATAATAACTAGTTTAAAGCTATCACCTTTTTTGTACCAACATCTGTTCTCTTGTCAACACATGTAAATTGTACTAATTTATCTATTATTTTAATGGAATAATTGAGAACACAACATTTAAACAGTATAAACACCAATGACAAACTCAGCTCACACTTGCGCAATGAGTTTAAGTTATCTGAAAAATTTCAATACTATAAGTTTAATTCAGAATTCGCTGCTGCCTACCTACTGTTTTACATCCTCCTTCAGCCCAGCACTTCAGATGAATGATAGCTTGTTAATCTGCTGGATAAAATAGGCAAGAAAGTTAGATACATCTAGCATTTCAAATAAATAATAGCCCACTCACATCAGTTGAAAAACAATCATGTACAATACAAAGATCAAGCATTCATTTACACAGCTTTATGTCCTTAGGGTATCTCAAAGGGCTCCAGAACCAATAAATTACTTCTGGGCCATAGTGGCTGTTGCAATGTAAACAGATGCACCAGCCAATATGTGCACAGCAAGATCTCACATTCAACAAGGTAAATCACCAGGTCACCCACTTCATTGGTACTATTTGAGGGGAAAACGTTGGCCAGGACAGTGGAAAAGCTTGCAGTTTTTCTTCAATCTTATACATTTAATGTCTTATCCATAGGTAGTCCTTCCAATTAGGCAGCACTCCCTCAACATCTCACTGTAGTGTGGAGCCTGAGTTACATGCTCAAGTCTCTGTAGTGGACCCAGGACCTTCAGACTCTGAACACAGTGCTACCAGTGAGCCACGGCTGACCACATACTATAAATTACAGCCCTAACTTTTCCATCACAGTTTCACCCTCTTTGAGGTTTCCACTACATCTCTTTATTTACAAATACACAAATGTAATTTGAATGCTCAATTTTTCTTACACAAAAGCAAGCCCAAAACTACATGCTTACATTACATTACAACACTTCGAAAGCAACGCCACTATCAGGAACTTCCTTTTTAAAGAGTGTGCCAACCTCAAACAGGCTAATAAACAAAGCACTGAATTATTTTGGCAAGAACATCCAGGAAGTGTTGTCCTGGCCCACCTGCCATCTTGCACCCTCCATAAACTTGAGCACTTCCAAACTCTGCTGCCCATGTCAAAATTAGTACCAAGTTCCATTCGCCCATCACCCTGGACTTGCTGACCTACACTGGCTCCCAATCCAGCAATGCCTCGATTTAAAATTCTCATCACTGTTTTCAAATCCCTCCATGGCATCCCCATCTCCATAGCCTCCTCCAGCCTAACAACTCTGAGATTTCTCTTGCACAAGCTCGATTTTAACCTGGCAGTCATGTCTTCAGCTGCCTAGGTCCTAAGCTCTGGAATTCCCTCCCTAAACTTCATTGACTCTCTACCTCCTTTAAGGCAGTTCTTAAAGCCATTCAGAAGAGTCATATTGGACACGAAATGTTAACTCTGTTTTGCTCTTCACTGATGCTGCCACACCTGAGATTTTTCAGCACTTGGCTTTCCTTCCTTAAAACCAATCTCTTACTTGTCCTACTGTATCCTTACAGGGACATAGGAACAGGAGGAGGCCGTCTGGCCCATCAAACCTGTTGTGCCATTTAATTAGATCATGGCTGATAATCTATCTTAATGCCATTGTCCCACGCTATCCCCATATCCCTTGATGCCATTAGTATCCAGAAATCTATCGAATTCTGTCTTGAACATGCTCAATGATTGAGAAACCATAGCCCTCAAGATTCACTACCAAGTGAAGAAATTCCTCCTCATCTCAGTCTTAAATGGTCTGGCCTTATTCTGAGACTGTGTCCTCTGGTTCTAGACTTGCCAGGCAGAAAAATATCCTATCTAATCTACCCTGTCAGATCCTGTAAGAATGTTGTAAATTTCAATGAAATCACCTCTCATTCTTCAAAACTCCAGAAAATAGAGGCCCAGTTTCTCAATCTCTCACCATCCCAGACAATCCCACCATCCCAGAGGTGAACCTCTGAGGAATGTACAACCTTCCTTAGATAAGGAGACCAAAACTGTACACAATACTCCAGGTGAGGTCTCACCAAGGTTCTATATAAGTGCAGCGAGACATCTTTACTCCTGTACTCAAATCCCCTTGCAATGAGGGCCAACATACCATTTGCCTTCCTAATTTGTTTGCTGCATTTGCATGCTAGCTTTTAGTGACTCATGAACAAGGACATCCAGGTCCCTTTGGACATCAACACTTCCCAACCTCTTACCATTTCAGAAATATTCAGCTTCTGTTCTTTTTACTCTTGTTCACATTATATTCCATCTACCAAGTTCTTGCCCATTCACTCAACCTGGCCAAGTCCCCTTGAAGCTTCCTTGCATCCTCCTCACAACTTATATTCCCACCTAGTTTTGTGTCATCATCAAATTTGGAATTACTACTTTTGGTCCCCACATCCAAATCATAAGACGTAGGAGAAGTAGGCCATTCGGCCCCTCGAGTCTGTTCCACCATTCAATGAGATCATGGCTGATCTGATAATCCTCAACTCCACTTTCCTGCCTTTTCCCCATCACCCTTATTCCCTTACCAATTAAAAATCTATCTATCTTCGCCTTGAATATACTTAACGACCCAGCCTCTACTGTCCTCTGTGGTAAAGAATTCCATAGATTGACTACCCTCAAAGAAGCAATTCTTCCTCATCTCTGTCTTAAATGGGCGACCCCTTACTCTGAAATTATGCCCTCTGGTCCTAGACTCTCCCATAAGGGGAAACAACCTCTCAGCATCTACCCTGTCAAGCCCACCAAGAACCTTATATCTTTCAATAAGGTCGCCTCTCATTCTTCTAAACTCCAATGAGTACAGGCCCAACCTACTCAACCTCTTCTCTAGAAAATCCCTCCATACCCGGGATCAATCTAGTGAACCTTCTCTGGACTGCCTCCAATGCCAATATATCCTTCCCAAGATAAGGGGGTTTAAACTGTTCACAGTATTCTAAGTGTGGTCTAACTAGTGCCTTGTATCGTTTTAGCAAGACTTTCCTATTTTTATATTCCATTCCCTTTGAAATAAAGGCCAACATTCCATTTACCTATTACCTGCTGAACTTGTATGCTAGCTTTGTGTGATTCATGCATGAGGACCCCTCCAAATCCCTCTGTGCTGCAGTTTTCTGCAGTCTTTCTCCATTTCAATAATATTCAGCTCCTCTATTCTTCCTTCCAAAGTGCATAACCTCTCATCTTCCCATATTATATTCCATCTGCCAAGTTTTTGCCCACTCACAACCTATCTACATTCCTCTGTGGACTCTGAGTCATCCTTACCATTTGTCTTCCCACCTATTTTTGTGTCATCCACAAATTTGGCGACATTCACTTCCCTCATCCAAGTCATTAATATATATTGTGGCCTCAGCACTGATTCCTGTGGCACTCTACTAGTTACAGGTTGCCTTCCTGAAAATTCCCCCCTTTTGCCAATTCTGTCTTCCATTAGTTGGCCAATCCTCGATCCATGCTAATATACTACCCCCCCAACACCAAGGGCTCTTATCTTATTAAGTAGCCTTATGTGTGGCACCTTATTGAACGTCTTTTGGAAATCTAAATATATTACATCTACTGGTTCCCCTTTATCTATCCTGCTTGTTACCTCTTCAAAGAATTCTAATAAATTTGTCAGCCATGATTTCCCCTTCATGAAGCCATGCTGACTCTGCTTGCTTAGATTATGTAATTCTAAATGCCCTGTTTTTTGTCTCCTTCCCTTTTTGAATAAGGGTGTTACACTGGCAGTTTTCCAATCCTCTGGGACTTTTCCAGAATCTAAGGATTCTTGGAAGATTACTACCAATGCATCCACTATCTCTGTAGCTACTTCCTTTAATATCCTAGGATGCAACCCATCAGGTCCAAGGGACTTATCGGCTTTTAGCCCCATTAGTTTCCCTAGTACTTTTTCTCTAGTGATAGTTATTGTATTTATTTCCTCCCCCCACCCCCCTTTGCCCATTGATTATTTAGTATTTTTGGAATGCTATTAGCGTCATCTACTGTGAAGACTGATGCAAAGTATTTATTTAACTCCTCTGCCATTTCCTAGTTCCCCATTATTATTTCCTCAGCCTCATTCTCTAAGGGGCTTATGTTCACTTTGGCCTCTCCCTTTTTATATATTTAAAGAAACTCTTACTGTCCATTTTTATTAATGTTAATTTACTTGTTAATTTACCCTCAAAGTTTTTCTCCCTCTTTATTGTTTTTAAAGTCATCTTTTGTTGGTTTACCACTAATCTTTGCCACATTGTATGTTTTTTCTTTCAATGTGATACTATCCTTAACTTCCTTGGTTAACCATGGTTGGTTTATGCCCTTCCTAGAATCCTTCTTCCTCACTGGGATATATCTTTGTTGTGAGTCATGAACTATTTTCTTAAATGTCTGCCATTGTTCATCAACCGTCTTTTCTGCTAAGCTCCTCTCCCAGTCCACTCCAGCTAACTTTGCCTTCATTCCTTTATAATTACACTTATTTAAGTTTAGCACAGTTGTTCCGACCCAAGTTTCTCACTTTCAAACAGAATGTTAAATTCAACCATGTTATGGTCACTGTTTCCGAGGGGTTCTTTTACTCAGGTCATTTGTTAAGCCTGCGTCATTACACATTACCAGATCCAAAATAGCCTGATCCCTGGTTGGATCCATAACATACTGTTCTAGAAAACTGCCCTGAATACACTCAATGAGTCCTTGCTCATGGCTACCTCTGCCAATTTGATTTTCCCAATCTGCATGAAGATTAAAGTCACTGCCTTTTTGGATGATTGTATAGACTGTGAACAGCTGTGGCCCTAGCAGTGATCCTTATGGTACCCCACTAGTCTGCCACCCTGAGAATGATCCATTTATTCTTACTCTGTTTCTGTCCATTAAACAATTCTCAATCTATACCAGTATATTACCCTCAATCTCATATACTTTTAATTTTGTTTACTAACCTCCTGTGGGACCTTATCAAAATCCTTTCGAAAATTCAAATACACCACATCTAGTGGTTCTCCTTCATCTATGCTACAAGTAACATCCTCAAAAAACTCCCAACAGGTTTGTCAAACATGATTTCCCTCTCATAAATCCATGTTGAATCAGCCCAATTGTATCATTACTTTCTAAGTGCCCAGTTATCACATCCTTTATAATAGATTCTTATATCTTACGTGGCTTAGTATCAAGTATTGTTTGGTAAATTTCTTGTGAGGCACTTTGGAATGTTTTAATATGATAACGGCACTAGATAAAAGCAAGTTGCTGTTGTCAATATTGATATTTTGTGTTCTTTTCTACATTAAAATATTGTTCACAGCAATTCTTGTACTGAGATGCTGCTTGGGCATCAGATGGCATGTGCTGTAATTAAGTTATTGATGAAACTACTCAAACTTGGGGTTAACGACAGTGCAAAGTATAAAACAATTATAAAGAGTCAAGGCTTTGCTCTACTCTTTAGGTAAATCCAAAACTATTCACGTTTCTAAGTCCTGATTTCCATTCACTCACTATCTCTTTTGAAAAAGAATTGATTTTTAATAATGCACGTCTCAATAAAAAAAAAATCATATAAGAGGAAAATTGAGATTTGCTGTAATCAAAGAACAATGTCTGTTTATATGACTTGGTAGTAACATAGATATAAATATTACCACAGCAACCAGATGGGATTTTTATCTTTGCCTCTGATCTGATCACAACAGCTTCGCAATGTCAGGTGCTTCTGTTAGGAAATGATGCAAGGGACTGAGGCCAGGTTTAACCAGAATATTGCAAATTCAGAAATATTGTTACAGAGGCGACTCACAGCTCTCAGCTCCTCATACAAATGAATTTTGCTGAGCTATTTGAGGGCACACCAAAATTAAATGTGTAAAATCAAAAAACATTTCCAAATAACAGCATGGTGACAATAAATGTATAACAGCTCTCTCTGCTGTACTCATTTCCAAAATCCACACAATGGAAACTATGAATATTCGATAATTATCAGTTTGTTCCAACAATCATAGGATCCCTGATTTTGATTGCTATCCAGTGCTCACTGCTGTAGAGTGAACATGTACCAGGTGAAGAAAGGATCTTATTTGACTATAATACACATTGCTGGAACAGCCAGTCCAAATTCACTATCTGTGTTCACTTGTGGATCTTCACTGGTTGATGGTGTACATGGAACAATAAGCCAAGCAAGAATCAGATGGAGAGAAAACAAGGGTCGCATGTTATCAAAGCAATACCTTAAAAAATACATGCAATTTCAATGCAGGTTACACTGAATGCCAAAACAAAACTTTCTCACTCTGCACCACATCAGCAAACATTCCCTTGTTAGATTAGACACAAAGTAAAGCTCTCTATTTTCAAATTGTAAAATTTGCCAATCTCAAAATCACCATCCATCCTGTATTACCGCCATTTTCCATACTAGCAATTCTTTCAGTACAGTGCACTGTAATTCACGTACAGCAGATTACTTGTTCACACAAATTACGCCAGTAGTCAGGCACGTCTACATCAGGAGATTAAGCTTCAGATCAGGAGGCAGCCAGAAAGGAGCATGTTTCAAGTGTGGCCAGATCCCAGAACGGGGCGTGGATGGGAGAAGCAAAAAAGCAGACAAAACTACTTCAATGTGCTGGCATCATATAGACATATGATGCTACAAACTCACCTTCAAGTTACTAAACAAAGATGACAACCAATCTCTTCGTGCAACTATCAACTCTTAAGAACCATGTGGAACTACACTAAGAAGGATGAGGCAGTGAAGACTGAGTGAAGGGTAATGACATACAGACATGATTGATTTTGAGGTTTAACCCCTTGAGCCTCATGAAAATCAGTTTTTTTATTGGAACAGCTGTTAATTCAGTGGGAGGAAAAAGTGAGCTAACAAAGGCAAAGGTTAGACAGTGTAATGAAACATTGAGATATAGGTCACTGTAAGCTAAGACACCGAACTGTGGTTAGCAGGCCACGAAAGGAGTCTGATGTTCTGATGGTGAAATGAAAATGGTGAAATTTGTCAAAGGACCGCCACAGGTGGCACAAGCAGCAGCTAACATCCCGCACACATGGGAGGAGTGCCATGAACCAACTTTTTACTGATCTCAAAAGTTGGTTCTGAAAGGCTTTCACCCATCAGTTTGGGATCAGTGAAATCCAATTACTGGATACAAAAAAAAGCAGTGTTTTAACACACTACTGCCTTTGCTCTCCATATATTAACTCATTTGTACTAAATTTCAAACGTACTTTTCCTTTGGCTCCTTATTCCTTTGCATTTTGACATGATTAAAAAATGCTAGCATTAATAAATTGCTAATGATCCTAATTTGTTAGTGCTGCCGTTACTATCCCTATTATTTGCAATGGAGTGTGAAAACAATGAGACGTCATGGATCAACCCGTCAGGCTAGCACCATTTTTAAGCCTAGATTAAACCAACATTGATGACTATAACTCAGCCTGCCGACACAGCGTTTACTAATCCAACCTCAGGTGTTATTACTTAGCCAGAAACACACTGAAGCAGAAGCAAGCTGAATGCCACCAGCACATCAATTATCAGCCCAAGCCTGATTGTTGTCCAGGTCCTGCTGCATATGACCACGGACTGCTTCAGTATCTGAATAGTCATGAATGGTGCTGAATATTGTGCAAACATCCCCAATTCTGACCTCAAGACGGAAGGAAGGTCATTGATGAAACAGCTAAAGATGGTTGGGCCAAGGAAGCTACCCTGAAGAACTCCTGCAGTGATGTCCTGTGACTGAGATGATTGACCACCAACAACTACAACCATCTTCCTTTGTGCTAGGTATGACTCTAACCATTGGACAGTTTTCCCCTCGATTCCCATTGACACCAGTTTATCTAGGGTTCCTTTATGCCACACTCGATTAAATGCTGCTTTGATGTCAAGAGCAGTCAATCTTACCTCACGGGTTCAGCTCATTTGTCCATGTTTAGACTAAGGCTGTAATGAGGTCAGGAGCTGAGCGAACCAGGCAGGACCCAAACTGAGCAGGTTATTTCTGAGCAAGTATTGCTTGATAGCACTGTTGATGACACTTTCCATCACTTTGCTGATGTTCGAGAATAGACTGATGGGGTGGTAATTGGCCGGGTTGGGTGTGCCCTGCTTTTTGTGGACAGGGCATACCTGGGCAATTTTCCAAATTGTCTGGTAGATGCCAGTGTTGTAGCTGTACTGGAACAGCTGGCTCAAGGGGGCAGCTAGTTCTGGAGCACAAGCCTTCAGCACTATTGCTGGAATATTGTCAGGACCATAGCCTTTGCAGTATCCAGTGTCGTCACCATTCCTTGATATCACATGGAATGAATCGAATTGGCTAAAGACTGGCAGCTGTGATGCTGGGGACCTCAGGAGGAGACAGAGATGGATCATCCACTCAGCACTTCTGGCTGAAGATCGCTGCAAATGCTTCAGTCTTGCCTTTTGCACTGAAGTGCTGGGCTCCCCCATCATTGAAGATGGGGATATTTGCAGAGCCTCCTTCTCGTGTTAGTTGTTTAATTGTCCACCACCATTCACGGCTGGACATGGCAGGACTGCAGAACTTAGATATGATCCGATGGTTGTGGGGTCACTTAGCTCTGTCTATTGCAAGCTTTCACTATTTGGTATGCAAGTAATCCTGTGTTATAGCTTCCCCAGATTGACAACTTATTTTCAAGTATGCCTGGTGCTGTTCCTGGCATACCCTCCTGCACTCTTCATTGAACCAGGGATAATCCCCTGGCTTGATGGTAATGGTAGAGTAAGGGATAAGCTGGGCCATGAGATTACAGATTACGGTTGTGCACAATTCTGCTCCTGATGGCCGACAGCACCGCATGGATGACTATTTTTAAATTGCCATATCTGTTGGGAATCCAACCCAACTAGTATGGTGGTAGTGCCATACAACACGTTGGACAGTATCCTCAATGTGAAGATGGGGCTTCATCTCCACAAGGAACGTGCGGTGGTCACTCCAAAATCAAAACCAAAAAGGAATAGCGAAGATGTAAAACTTGCAGCATCTTGAAAAACAGGCCAGCTTATGCTTCATCAAGTGATCATAAGGGCAGGACCAAGGAACAAGAAAGTAATTTTAAGGTTTTGCACACTGCACAGAAAACATGAGCATCCCCTGAAGAGAAAATACTTTGGAGACAATTCACAAAAGTTTCAGTAAAGGTGAAGTTGTCTTCAACAATGTTAATCAATCCGGGTCCAAGGGATGCATCTAGAGGGATTTTGCTTTCAAATCAGAGCAAAATATTCTAACTATGGGGCAAACTTTCCTGTTTACTATGTGTATTGAAATCACAAATGTATCAACTAAACAAAAGCTTAGGGAAGAGTCATTCTCTGGTCCATTCCCCAGGGCAATGCCTTGACCAATCAGAGTTGACCTGCCTGGTTTGAATTTGAACAAAGCTGGGCACTTAACTGTTCCATGTTGCATCCTCCATGGAAACACCACCACCGGAGTCCACTTGCCAACCAATCAGCACTCTCTTCTCATAGAGTATAAAGCCATGATAGCATGTCTCTTTTTTCAGCAATACACAGATGTATCTATGAAAGTGAGTTACAATTTTTTTGCATGGGGCAAATCTTTCCCCAACATATAGAGCACCAGTTGGATCATCTTGAGATTACAGACTGGTTCCTGACTTGAACAGACAGCACATCATAATAGTGGTAGGTACCAACAGAAGTGATGGTCATGGAAACATAGAAACGTATAATTAGGAGCAGCAATAGGTCATTCGGTCCTTAGAGCCTGCTCTACCAATCAGTATGACCATGGCTGATCCACTATCTCAACGCTATGCCCCCGCTCTCTCCTCACATCCATCAACACCCTTAGAGTCTAGAAATCTATTTTCTTCTTAAATATATTCAGTGACTTGGCAGAATTCCACAGGTTTACTGCCCTCTGAATGAAGAAGTTTCTCCGCATCTCAGTCCTAAGTGGCCTACCCCATACTGTGAGACTGTGACTCCTTTTTCTAGAACCCCAGAGTCAGAGGAAACATCATTCCTGCATCCAGTATGTCCAGCCCAGTCAGAATTTTATATGCTTCAATGAGATCCCCTCTCATTCTTCTAAACTCCGATGAATACAGACCTGGTCAACCCAATCTCTCCTCATATGACAATCCTGCCATCTCAGGAATGAGTCTGGTGAATTTTTGCTGCATTCCCTCTATGGCAAGTATGTCCTTTCTTGGGTAAGGAGGCCAAAACTGTACACAATACTCCTTGGTCTCACCAAGGCCCTGTACAGCTGCAGTAAGACATCCTTGCTTCTGTACTCAAGTCCTCTCGCTATGAAGGCCAACCTACCATTTGCCTTCTTAACTGCTTGCTGCACCTGCATACTTGCTTTCAGTGATTGGTGTACAAGGGCACCCAGGTCCCTTTGTACAATGTTTCCCAATCACCATTTAAATAATACTCTGCCATTCTGTTTTCCTTACCAAAGTGGATAACTTCACACTTATCCACGTTATACTGCATCTGCCATGTATTTGCCCACACACTCAACTTGTCTAAATCGCTTTGAAGCCTCAACATCCTCCTCACCACTCACATACCCACCTAGTTTTGTGTTGTCAGCAACCTTGGAAATATTACATTTGACTCCCTCATCCAAATCATAGAAATATATTGTGAATAGCTGAGGCCCAAGCACTGATCCCTGCAGTAGCCCACTAGCCATTGCCTGCCACTCAGAAAAAGAGCTATTCATTCCTACTTCTGTTTCTTGTCTGCTAACCAATTCTCAATCCATGCCCCACTCCCATGTGCTTTAATCTTGCACACTAAGCTCTTATACGGGACTTTATCAAAAGCTTTCCGAAAATCCAAATACACCACATCTACTGCTTCTCCCTTATCTATTCTACTAGTTACATCCTCAAAAAACTCCATTAGGTTTGTCAAAAATGATTTCCCTTTCATAAATCCATGTTGACTTTGTCTAATCCCGTTGATAATTTCTAAGTGTCCTGTTATCACATTCTTTATAATAGACTTTAGCATTTTCCCTACCACTGATGCTAGGTTAATTGGTTTGTAATTCCCTGTTTTCTTTCTCCCTCCTTTTTTAGATAGAGGCGTTAGATTTGCCACCCTCCAATCTGCTAGGACTGTTCCAGAATCTGCAGAATTTTGGAAAATGACAACAAATGCATCCACTATTTTCGTGGCCATCTCCTTTAGTACCCTGAGATGTAGACTATCAAGCCCTGGGGATTTATTGGCTTTTAGTCCCATTAATTTCTCCAGCACTATTGATTTTAGTAATACTAATTTTCTCCAATTCCTCCTTCTCACTAGACCCTTGGTTCCCTTCCATTTCTGGGAAGTTATTTGTGTCTTCCTCCATGAAGACAGAACTAAAGTAGTCATTTGATTGCTCAGCCATTTCCTTGCTTTCTTTTATAATTTTTTTCAGACTGCAGGTGACCTATATTTGTCTTCACTAGTCTTTTTCTTTACCCATATTTATAGAAGCTTTTACAGTCTGCTTTTTGTTCCTTGCAAGTTTACTCTCATATTCTATTTTTCCCCACTTAATAGTTACATGAGGCCACAGGCCTAGTGCTGGAAAATGGGATTAGAATAGTTAGGTACTTGTTTGACTGGCGCAGACTCGATAGGTCGGAGGGCCTTTTTTCTGTGCTGTAGGCCTCTATGAATCTAATCAATCTCTTGGCCCTCCTTTGCTGAATTCCAAACTGCTTCCAATCCTCAGGCTTGCTACTTTTTCTCGCAACTTTATAAGACTCCTCTTTGGATCTAATACTATTCTTAATTTCTTTTGTTAGCCATGGTTGGGACACTTTTCCTGTTGCGTTTTTGTGCCAGAAAGGAATGTATAACTGTTGTAATGCATACATTAGCCATTGCCAATCCACCATCATACCTTTTAATGAAGTTCTCCAATCTATCTTAGCAAACTCACACCTCATACTTTCATAGTTTCTTTTGCTTAGATTTAGGGCCCTAGTTTCGAATCAGACTACTTCACTTTCCATCCTAATGGAGAATTCTATCATGTTATGGTCACTGTAGCCTAAAGGATCCCACACAACAAGATTATTGATTAAACCCTTATCATTGCACAATAGCAAATCTAGGATAGCCTGTTCCCTAGTTGGTTCCTCGACGTACTGGTCTAAAAAAACCATCTTGTACACACTTTAGGAATTCATCCGCCACAGTATTATTGCTAATTTAGTCTGCCCAGTCTATATGTAGGTTAAAGACTCCCATGATTACTGTAACACCTTTGTTACATGCATCCCTAGTTTCCTGTTTAAATGTTGTCCCCTACCTTACCACTACTGTTTGGAGGCCTATAGATAACTCCCACTAATGTTTTCTGCTTCTTGTTGCTTAACTCCAACCCAGGCTAATTCTACATCTAGATTTTGAGTCAATATCCTCTCTCATTATTGCATTGATTTCATCCTTAACTAACAATGGCCCCCCACGTCCTTTTCCTTTTTGCCTGACCTTCCTAAATACCAAGTACCCTTGGATATTCAGTTCACAGCCTTGGTCACCCTACAGCCATGTCTCTGTAATCGCAATCATGTTGTAAGCATCGACATCTATTTGCGCTGTTAATTCGTCTACATTATTGTGAATGATCTGTGCATTCAGATACAGTGCCTTTAGAGTTATTTTTTTTTTACATTTTTACAAATGTACTATAGCCCTATTTGCTGCCAGGCCCTGTTTCCTCTGCCTTCCACTTTTGCTTTCTACTTTTCTGTCTTTCATTCCTATCTTTGTTTCACTCTCCTATGTCTCCCTGCTCAGGTTCCCATCCCCTTGCCACTCTAGTTTAAACCCTCCACCACAGTACTAGCAAACACCCATGAGGATATTGGTCCTAGTCCAGTTGGGGTGCAACCCGTCCAGCTTGTACACATCCCATCTTCCCTAGAATTGGTCTCAATGCCCCAGGAATCTAAATCCCTCCCTCCTACACGATCTTTCAAACCATGTATTCATCTGGTCAAATCTTCTATCCCTGATCTCACTAGCATGTGGCACTGGGAGTAATCCTGCAATTACTACCTTTCAGGCCCTGCTTTTTAATTTATTTCCTAAGTCCCTATATTCTGC
This sequence comes from Carcharodon carcharias, assembly GCF_017639515.1. NCBI lineage: Eukaryota > Metazoa > Chordata > Chondrichthyes > Lamniformes > Lamnidae > Carcharodon > Carcharodon carcharias. The sequence continues at coordinate 84,333,562 of NC_054479.1, read as the reverse complement.
TTTCAGAACACCATCCCTCTTTTTATTTATGTCATTGGTACCAATATGGACCACAACCTCTGGCTATTAACCTACCCCCTTCAGAATGCCCTGCAGCCGCTCAGTGACATCTTTGACCCTGACACCAGGGACATCCCATCCTGGTGTCAGAATCATAAGAACATACCAAAATTTTGGACGGGAAAAGTCGGTGACCCACCCAGCCTGTCCTGTAGATTCATGATATCGTATGTACCACAATAAAGACATTCCTTTCTCTACATGGGCCATATAATCTCGTGAGAGACCCCCACCCCTCACCGTCCAGCTGAGCCACTCATGGTGCCAGGGATTTGGTTTCTCAGGGGATTGCAGCAAGAATCATCTCCCCCGGAGGGAGATGGACTCAGCAGACTCCTACATTACCTGCCTAGGGTTTTTACTCTGTCTGGCGGTTATCTTTTTCCTTTCTGCCTGTGTACTCTTTACCTCTGGTGTGACCACCTCACTATACATTCTACCATGAAGATCTCATCCTTGTAGATGCTCCAGTGACTCCAGCCACAGCTTCAGCTCTGAAACGTGGATTTTGATTGTTGCCGTTGGAGACACTTCTTGCACCCGTGGTCACCCCGAACACTGGAAGTGTCCCTGACTTCCCACATCGTACAGGAGGAGCATTCCACTTGGCCAAGTTACCTAGCCCTGGCCATGACTTACCCTTAAATTACTTCCTTTTACTTTTAATATTCTTTAAACTAGAGGAAGTAAGGGCAGAAGAAATACTCACCAGGTCCTGCTTACCGAGGCCACCACTCTTCTTTCCAAGGAAAGGTAGAAAATGAAAGGAAAACCTCCATCCCTCTTCAATGAATTCTCTCACTCACCAAACTCTAACTTAAGCACTCTAATGCAGTCCAAAGCAGTACTTCAATGCAGACAAAAGCAGCACTGTAAGATGGCCTGATTTTAGGTTGTTTGAATCTAGCTTCCGGAAACCTGTTTAAGCTAGTTAACTAATTTACTAGCTGCAGCTATAAGCCAAGTCTGTGTGACCCCTGCTTTAAAACTGGCCTAAAACTCACCTTCTCCCAACCCAAAGAACAACTTTTAGTTAATTACTAAATTAAAGACTAGACTTTAGATAGAAATTAACCCTTAAAAGTTCCTCTCTCACCAGACTCCAACTTAAGCACTCTAATTCAGCCCAAAGCAGTGATCTCCTGCACTAGCTACGACTGCCTAGGTGATCATTTTCCAGACATTTTTCCCTGATTTGCCTTAGATTTTTTAACCTAATTTTTGGCCTCTCACAAGAGATTATATGGCTCCTGGAGAGAAAGGAATGTCTTTATTGTGGTACATACAATATCATGGATCTACAGGACAGGTGGGGTGGGTAACATAGACTTTTCCCGTCCAAAATTTTGGTACGATCTTATGATTCTGGACATCCTATATTCAAAAGTGATGCATAATACAGTTCTGAGGATATAAAGAACAAAAAGAACAAATCCAAAAAATTGAAATTCTCACATCCACATTAGCCATTTCACACAATTGTACAGATCTGGATTACAGCTCCCTCAACATTCTTTCCCCCACTGAAAAGTAATAAGAGTTCACGAGTCTTCATAACTCAAAAGGGTGTAATTCATCTCAACAGAATATAAGAGAATATCTGTTCATCCAATGAGGTCAGAAATAAAATACTTACTCATATTTTGCTGACAGTGGCAAAGCAACGGCACTCACAGCAGATCTTGAAGAAGGCAGCCCACAAAGATCTAGTGATCTCTGTAGTGTGGATTTCCCTTTTCCTGACAAGTCAAGGGGATCGCCAGGCATCTCGCAATAGCAATGGCATCATGCAATGTAAGCAGGTAATCGTAAACTAGGAAATAAACAATTGGACTATGTATCTGAAATGAAGGTGGAAGCTGAAATATCATAAACTTCAAAAAAATGTAAACATGGATACTTATATAATGGAGAAATTTTGCTCTAAAAGCTAATTTTATGCTTACAGAATGTCAGAGGATTTTCTTGGCAGTAATTTTCAATTAAGTACACTGGTCAAAACCCATTCAACAAGCTGTAACTTTTTCAAGGGCTTTTACAGCGAGACTAATAGCGTAAAAGGGCAAATTTTCATCAGTTTAGTGATTTCTAATGAATTGCAATCTACCATTATTTCAACTGCACTCCCTGTGGGGAAGCACAGAATCGCCAACAACAACTTCTGGATTTCTGCATTTAGCTGTGCATGTGCTGACTCCAAAAACTGCAGTCAGTTTCAGAGAAGTAATGACAGTAAATGTTGGCAGTCATCATCATTACTACAACTAAATCCAGACCCATGTTCTCAAAAATCATTCATTACAAAGTCACGGCTTCCTACAATTTCATTAGCAGGTTAATTAGGTTATTGCAATGGAAGGAAGGGCAATGCAGGTGCAAATTTTATTTAAATTTTATAAAGGATTTTGGTTACAAGGTTAGTTTGGAGAAGTTAGTGTTGTTCTCCTTGGAGCAAAGGAAATTGAGGGGAGATTTGATAGAAATATACAAGATTATGACTGGTTCAGATAAGGTAGGCAAAGAAAAAAACTGCTTCCATTAGCTCTTGCTACAAGAACTAGGGGACACAGGTTTAAGGTTTTAGGCAAGAGATGTAGGGTGCATGCAAGGAAGAACTTTTTTTTAAAAACGCAGTGAGTGGTAATGACCTGGAACACACTGACTACGAGGGTGGTGGGAGCGGAGATGACCGATGAATTCAAATGGAAACTGGATGGATACTTGATAGAAATAAATTTGCAGGGCTATGAGGGTAGAGCGAGGGAATGGGATTGATTGGACTGCTCTACAGAGAACTGGCATGGACTCCTGCTGTGCCAAAATAACTCCATAAGTGAGGGTTCTTGCGACACAATAACAACTGTTAATGGTATAATCAGAACTGGAAATACTCAGCAGTTCAGGCATCGTCTGGAGGAGAGAGAAGCAAAGTTAACATTCAGGTCCATGGCCATTTGTTAGCACTGGAAAAAGTTAGAGGTGCAACAGGTTTTAAGCAAATACAGAGGTGTAGAAAGTGGGGAAGAGGGGATAAAGCAGAAGGGAAGATCTATGATAGGGCACAATGCAGGAGGGATTGAATGACAAAAGGGATGATGTCACAAGGCAATGGAAATGTTTCCAACTCGAGACCCTGCACTAGTTATTTTGCAAAAACATGTGGTTCAATGAAAGTCTTTTCCATTTCAGTTTTCAAAAACATTTATCCCCAAGTCATCTAGTCATGTTATCGCCTAGGCTGAGGTTTAATAACAAGCTCAACGGACTCAGTTAACTCAAGAAACACAAAGAGCTGATCGGAGTGTTTGTTAAAAGGTACTGCTACTTTCCCCATGCTTAAATAAGTGTTTACCTTTAATGTAGAAAAACATTCTACAATGCTTCAGAGGCCTCAGAACAACCAGAGATTCACAGATGGAATTCTAAAGAATTTTTAAGCGATGGTCTGGTCAGCCAGAGACCAATGTTGGTCAGTGAGGACAGGGGTAGTAAGTGAGTCAGGCAGAGTAACAGCAGGTCTATGAACAAGTTTATTGAAGGTGTAAAGCTGACAAGAGAAGACTGGAGGCATCAAAGGGATGGGCTGAGGTAAGCACAGGGGCAGGCAAGGTTAGGGATGAAGTAGATGGTCTCTCAGAGAGAGGATACAGAATTGGAAACTCTACTCCGGCTTCAACAGGAATTTGAGGTAGTAAGCAGTCTCATTGAATAGCGGCCTGGAGTTCAGAGGATTGTGGAAAGGCAAGCTCACGTTATCCATGTACATTTGGATGATGTCACCAAGCAGCAGTTAAGAAAGAGGAGGGGACCAAGGACACTGCCTAAGCAGGAGAAACGTTCCAGGCATGGCAGAGTTCGGACAAGACATATGGTTTCAAAATGAGATTAAGGAGGCAGCAATATAAAATTGTCCAAAATTATTTTCAATATTTTCTTTACAGGCAAGCATGTTTTGGTATCAGTCATCCCTATCTAGGGAGGCCATGTGTCTAAAATAGGTTTCATAGTGCCACACAAAAATCTGAAGAGTAAAATATTTTTAAGCACCTTCCCTAACAATTTTGATTACTTATTTTGGAACTGGCAAAATAAGGAATACTTGGAATGTTCAATTTTTCTCTTTTACCCTTCCTTCCTGAACTAACATGCATCGCAATGACCACTCCACCCTCTCCTTCCCCAGCCCTAAATCCTTGGTCACCTTTAGTATTGTACTTGCATTATCTAGGTTAGGTTCAAAAACAAAAGGCTTAAAACTTAATCCCCCCCACCCCCACCAACACCATGCTTCCTCTTTTAATGCCTTTTAAAGGCCACCTACTCCTACCAAACATTGCACAATGGAGTCTGGAACATGTCCCACTTTACATTCAGAATGACCAAGTTATCATGCCACCCAAAAATACCAATCCTAAGAGTGCTGCAGCTCTAAAATCTTTTGGAAATGTCATTACTGTGTGGACTAGATCGATGTTGTACACAAGATGATGAAAGAACTTACATTTATATAGCGCTTTCATGACCTCTGGGCATCCTAAAACCTTAGAGTGTAATCCCTTCTGTGACGTAGGGAAGCGCAGCAGTCAATTAGAAAGTGCTATAAGTATGCTATGCCCTCAACAGTATGGAGATGCAGCACAGCTTGGCATTTGGCTTGCCAAACTTTTGAGTGCAGACTGAACAAGAAAAATAACATTTCTTCCCAGCCCATAATTCGCTTGGGAGTAATGTAGACAATAGGTCACTGTGACCTTCAGGGAAATCAGCAACAAATGCAATTTAAAATAAGAGCCACTGCAACAAGAAGAATCTTTTCTTGAAACAACTGCATGCAAACTGCTGAAGTATTGGGGGCATGTCTTTTGGCTAGGTTTCTGTTATTTTACAAGTTTCAAATCAACATTGTAACACCAATCTAACAGAACGTTTTGAAAAAGTTTCAATCTACATTTTGTCCTTGTGTAGGAGAGGAACACCCTGATATTAAACCTGCAAATAAAATGATGTGAAAATAAAAGCATTAAAGGAACTGTAATATATTCTAATAGAAGAATGCAAATGCTGAATTGATCAGCTTGCAAAGTAAATCTCAAGCAATTATGCCCAGGTATACAGGCCAGTGCAGTTAAACAAGGTAGAATACAGCTGCTATTTTGGTGCATTGCCTTTGTAACATTTGTCCATTCACTGGATGTATCTTGATTTAATTCTTCATTATTGTATAATTACAAGGCAGCTGCTTCAATCAGGAAAAAAAACTTCTATGTTCGAAACCTTTACAGTCTTTATTGCAGAATGCCTGAGCTACATACAATGCACTCACAACTCTGCCAAGTAAATTAGGAAATCATATTGCAAAGAATAATTTCACAATGCAAGACTGCCAACAGTTTCAGTGTCACAGTAAAGTTAAGCATACAAAATATACTCAACAATGTTCAGGTAGGGAAGGGGCCTACTCCTGATCTGTTGCTATCTCTTCCTCAATTCTAATCTGTAACCAGAGCTATTCCAACAGTCAGACTCCTGTTTTTCCCATGCCTCTGAGTTGGGACAGAGAGGGAGACACAAGAGAAAGAAGAGAAGGAAGAATTGCATTTATATGGTGCCTTTCATGAACTCAGGGCATCCCAGAGTGCTTTAGACAAAATTAAATACTTCTGAAAGTGTGGTCACTGTTGTAATGTAGGGAAGATGGCAGCTAATTTACATACAATGGTCATGTAATAATGACCAGGTAATCAATTTTTTGTGATGTTGATTGAGGGATAAATATAGGCCAGACACCAAGCCAATATTCAGCGCTCTTCTTTGAAACAATGCCATCCATCAAGAGGCTCATTCCAAAGGCGGCACCTCTGTCAGTGTAGCACTGCACTGAAGTGTCAGTCTAGATGTTTGTGCTCAAGTCCTGAAGTGGGAAAGAAAGGAAAGGGAGAATAAGATAAATATCAACATTTAATGCCAGTGGAAGACAACCAATTTAAGATTGTCAATCGGGCTCGCAGTGTGGTGCATTTGCATGTACTGGAAGCTACATACATGAATATACGGGGCTCTGTTCTTTGCAGACAGAAAGAACATGTACACACATTACGCCTGTTTCTGCTAAACAAAATAAGTGATGGCCATTCTCTGGTTCATTCCTCAGGGCAATGTCTTGGCTAATCAGAGTCAAGCTGCCTGGTTTAAAATTTCAAACAATGCTTGGCAGTCAACTATCAGTCACCATTAACTACTGCATTCACCATGGCAATGCCTCTACCAGTGTCCACTTGCCAACCAATCAACACTCTCTTCTCATGTAGTATAAAGTTGTTGCTTCCTCTGACATTGTTGCAGTTGTCCTAATGAGTGCAAGACAAAAAGCTTTGACAAAAGTCTTTTTTCAAATTACTTTTGTACTACAAAATGACTAGCATCAATAATAACCAAAATTCATACATGGCAGCATAAAAAAAGTCTAGCTTTCAGACATCACCAGTTTTCTGGTACCTGGATTTGAGGCACTGTAGCTGTATTCAAAACAAGAATCTTAACAAGCCCTAACTGACTGACAGATGATGACTTCTTGCTGCTTTCTGCTTTAAACAACTGCAGTATATCAGTTCCTGCTATAAAAAGTCAATAGGAGTATTATTCCAAGGGAAATCATGAACAAATCAATGACTCAAGTTATAACTAAATAAACTAAATATAACTAACTGCAGGTAGCACTTTCTCTTCTCAATTTAACATGGTAAAAGCATGATTATGCTCAGAGTAGCAGGAAAAAAATACCACATCTCAAGACTTGGAGCAGTCGGGTTAGCTTTGTTCTGCTTAGCATGTGTGTTTTACACCAACAGTCAACACCTGTATAGAGCTACCAATCCACTCAACTATATGAAAAATTGATTGTGACCTTTGATAAAGAATCTTAAGAAATTTCCATCTGTGCAATTCGTTTACCCTTGCTGGAAAATGCTTCCTGCTACATTACACCCTTTCCTATAATATGTATTTCTTCTGGCTTGCTGTTTAACACACAAAAGGAGAACTTTACGAATTACTCACTTGTTTTAAAAAAACCAGGATTACAGGCCACGGGCCAAATTTTAACTGCCAAGGAGAGGCTGCCTTGAGTGCAAGCACGGGGTTAAATTCCCGAAATCCCCTCCTGGATTAACACCACCTTCCCAGTGGACCAGGAGCGAATGCAGTGTCAGTGGTTGTTTAAGGGGCTATCACTGGAGGACCACCCCACCACCTGTTTCCTGCCTTTCCAGCTGGGGTTGTGTGTGTTATTCTCCTGCAAGATGAGAAAGCGGGTGTGCCAAGTCTCCTTTCCATTCCTGGGGTTGAAACCACAAGAACCAATGTACAGTTCAGCCATTCTGACCCCTATCAGGGTCACTAACTAGGGATCTTTCCTGTTGCATCATCTCGGTTGCCCTCGGATTGGTTGCTAAACCCGGAGGTTGGATGACAATTCTGTGGCTGAGTTAAGGAACCATGGCAAAGGCAGCTTCAGTTACAAATGGGTTCCTGGCTGGCTACTGGCTCCTTCACTGCGAACAAGTGTATTCGGTTCAAATTCCACCTCAAGCATTACCAGCTACTCAATACCTTTGTATTTACAAGTATATTGCAAGAGTAATAAAAATCATCAGCTGCTTACTGTTCTCTAACTTACATCACTGATGCTTTCTGAAGTAGTAAACTTAACCTATGCTTTTACATCCAGCTGCCAGGGTTGAAGAGGAGTCCTAGACATCTCTCACATCTAGAGATACGTGAGCCAGGCAATGCACATGCTTTTGTTTGTTTCCATAGCTTGTTGTAGCTAGAACAGATTGCCAGCCTGAAGTCAGAGGCTGTAGCTCTGTGTCAAGCACGGCTGACCAGGAGACTCTCCAACTCTTGCCACCTGCCATTGCCATGAATTGGAAGGGTTTGCTGGGTTATGAACGTAACTCTGGGGCCATCCAGTCTTTGAGTGGAACTTGGAGCTTCTAGCTCAGAGGCTGGGACGTTATCACTGCGCCACAAGACCTCCCTCTGGACATTACAAAGGGTTAAAGACAGAACTTTAGGAACTGTGGTGATCGAAAGAGAATGCATTGAGATTTCCAAACCAAGCTTCAGCTGAATGAATGTTAAAACCATATTACTATTATATTAAAATAAACTATAAAATTCATATGCCTACAGTTAAATGCTGATGTAAACTTACCATACTACAATTATACCCTCCCCTGCCTGAAGGTGCTGTAGACCATCACCGGTAGGGGGTGTGCAATTGGTGTATGACAAGGTTGCACAGGAATTTTTGCTGGAAACATAAATCTTTTAAATAGAGATTGAATAAGATCTGCATGCCCTGGTCCAATTATCTGCTATCTAACCCTACCTGAAGAACACGGTCATGATTTCATGGTGATGCCACAGGAGATAAGACTAACGACACACATCCAATGCTCAGAGGTAGTCAGGTGCTTGGCCATTATTGGAGCTTCCGGGGGTAGAATGAGAGTGCACTTTTCAGTATTTCCTTCAAATAGTTTTAGTTGTTGAAAACAATTCATTTACAGAAAGGGAACAACTTCCTGATTCATTGTGAATTCAATTCCTTGCACAATCATGTGATCTGGTCAAGCTGAATAAACACTCGGTTTTATTTTCTTACAAGATTAGGCTCCTTGTGGCAGGATCTGAAAAGCTGAATCAAATGTCCTGAAAATATGTGTCACCGCTGACAGGAAGAGGTTAATGAGTTACCACAGTTGTAAGCCTTTATTTGGCAGAGGTGGTGCCAATTTTGGGATTTCATCAATTTACAAAATGGAAACCAGATGTTGGGATGCCACTGGCATAACTATCCTACACGAAAGAGAAGGATAGCTGGCCATGGTCCAAACTTTTAATTACTCTTCACTGACCCATGCTGTATCAACTCAAGCTTGAGTTTATGTAGCACTTATGGTAAAGAAAAACACACCCAGGCAGTTAAAATAAATGTATATGATCTCAGGTGAATACAAGTTTCAGGTGCAACGGTCTCCACAGTTGATCACCTACTGACATTCACTGCCTTGTGATCACACATTCAAATATATTCAAGAGCTTGTTTTTCTGTAGCATTCCTTACATCCACAAAGATATTTATGATAATGATATGCAGTTTTTGTCTGTCCAGATTGATTTGATTGCTGTTCTGCACCTGTGGAATGACAATTATGTACTGAATTATATATTTTAAAATTTTATTGTAACACTCACGTACTGAGTGTGCCAAATATAATAATTGTTGGATCCATCAGACACAAGGCACCTGGAGTAAGGTGTAAGGTCCTCTGTTTAGAACCAAGGTGTGGTTCTTCTAATTTCTGCTATGTAAGCAGTTTCAGGGAAGTGCTTAGGTGCTGCAATTTTTAAAACTTCTCACCATGGCGGGGGTGGGGGGGGGTGGATTGGAGAGGAATTTTGTATTTATTTTTCTTCTAAATGGCCTAAATGCCTAACCTTGGGTCTTGGCTCTTACATGGGATTATAAAACTAAGTGTGAAGGGAGCAGGTATGATGGTTTGTAGAAATTATACATACTTAGATACAAGTTCTCTCTCCAAACCTTTTCAAAAGCCCATCTCTGTCATCCTTTAATATATGCTTAAAACCTCTCTAACTAAGCATTTGATCACCTGTCCTAATGACTCCTTCTTTGACTCAGCGTCAATGTTTATAGGATTATGCTCAGACACATTTAGATACTAATGGAAACTAGGCTCCCCAAGCAATTCAAAAAAGGCACAAGACTTGAACATATTCAAGAGCAACCTATAGTGCCCTGTTACTTTCTCCATGGTATTGCCTTGGCCAGTGTTGACTTGCCAACCGATCAGCACCCTTTTCTCCTGTAGTATAAATTGTTGTGATGTTTTGAAATTTGGTATTCTTGTGTTTGTCTTGATGAGTGCAAGATGAAAAGCGTTGGCAAAATGCCTCTCTGTTCAGCAACTTTCTTTGGAATTCAAATGACCTTTGTACTTAGCATTGTCATCTGAAAACAGAATGTCAAAAGTTATACAGGCAATCAAGCTATTTTTGTTCTCTACACCCTGATTCATTTGGCATAACCTTCAGCTCTATGCCAGCTTATCCCAAACCACAACCTCACCACAAATTCATAGCCTTGTGCTAAATAAAAACCTGTCCAAAACCATCCATATTCTCAGTTCTGTCACATTTTTAACAGGAATTTTTCACTGAATGATTAGCCAATAGGGGCTGCTGAAATTGTGCAAATTCCCGCCACTTAACAGCATCTCATTTGTAAATCTAGAGACTTCAGACAGACATCCCACACTAGCACAGTGTGTATACCAAATGTGACAACAGCAAGAATGTGAAGCATCTCCTCACAGCACAACATTTAGCAGCGGGTTCAAGGTCAGGTTCTGAATTACAAATGAACAAACGTGCATCATACAAGATTTTTGTCACTCTGTTGACAATGTCACTTTATGGATCGAAATGCATTTTTAATTTAAAAAAGCTTAGTAAAGACTCAATGTTAACATCCTCACATTAAATTAGCTCACTAAAGTGACACAGCGTTCTCCATCACTTCTGTAACTTTAGGACTAGTGAATAATAGTGAATTGCTGACTTTGGTTCAGGTTAATGACTTTTTCCCGGCACACACGAACAATGACAGTATAAGCCAAGAATGCAAGAGTAAACAAATGAAATAGGGCCGGACTAAGCGGCATCTGAAAACCTTAATGCATATCTTGATGTAGGAATCTTACCAAGCTTCAGCTGAAGAAAAGGTTTCAGAACATAAGCATAGATTTTATATAAAGCACAAAAGTCACAACACCAAACGGGGTGACTAAGTAGAAACAGAAGCCAGTTTAGGGAATTGTTCAACCTCTTAACACCTAGCACTCCTATTGCATCTAAAACACATCCAGGTTTGACTCAAAAATTGTGGAAGACCACCACGAGAACAATTAGCACTTCTAAAACAGTGTTTTGCACTGCAAGTCAAGAACACCAAAGTGATAAGTCAAGATCTAAGAAAGGTTAGAACGCCATAAAATTGAGAATGATCAGTGAGCCATCTACACGTTATATGGACTCAAACTCTTAAATGATGAACAAAGATTTATCTTTTGTGTAAAAAGTTTTTGCAGCCACCCCGTGTATGCATTTTTACTCTTAAGGTATGGAATCTTATCTTCGAAATAAAATGGGTTGTGGTGATATCACTAAGAGAATATGCAAATGATTAAGGAACCAGGATGCAAAAGCAGCATGTGGCCAACATTAGTTACTCTTTTTTATTCATTCACAGGATGTGGGCTTTGCTGGCTAGACCAGCATTTATTGCCCATGCCTAATTGCCATTGAGAAGGTGGTGGTGAGCTGCCTTCTTCAACCGCTGCAGTTCATATGGTGTAGGTACACCCATAGTGGTGTTAGGGAGGGAGTTCCAGGATTTTGACCCAGCCACAGTGAAGGGACAGCAATATATTTCCAAGTCAGGATGATGAGTGACTTGGAGGAGAACTTACAGGTGGTGTTCCTATCTATCTGCTGCCCTTATTCTTCTAGACGGTGGTGGTCGTGGGTTTGGAAGCTGCTTACAAAGGAGCCTTAGTGGGTTCCTGCAGTGCATCTTGTAGATGGTACACACTGCTGCTACTGTGTGTCGGTGGTGCAGGGAGTTAATGTTTGTGGGTGTGGTACCAATCCAGCGGGCTGCTTTGACCTGGATGGCATCAAGCTTCTTCAGTGTTGTGGAAGCTGCACTCATCCAGGCTAGTGGGGAGTATTCCATCACACCCTGACTTGTGTCTTGTAAATGGTGGACAGGCTTGGGGGAGTCAGGAGGTGAGTTACTCGTCGCAGGATTCCTAGCCTCTGACCCACTGTTGTAGCCACAGTATTTATATGGTTGGTCCAGTTCAGTTTCTGGTCAATGGTAAGCCCCAGAATGTTGATAGTAGGGGATTCAGGTGATGGTAATGCCATTGAACATCAAGGGGTGATAGTTAGATTTTCTCTTGTTGGAGATGATCATTGCCTGGCACTGATGTGGTGCAAGTTACTTGCCACTTATCAACCCAAGCCTGTATATTGTCCAGGTCTTGCTGCATTTGGACATGGCCTGCTTCAGTATCTGAGGAGTTGCAAATGATGTTGAACATTGTGCAATCATCAGCGACCATCCCCACTTCTGACCTTACGATGGAAGGATGGTCAATAATGAAGCAGCTGAAGATGGTTGGGCCTAGAACACCACCCTGAGGAACACGTGCAGTGATATCCTGGAGCTGAGATGACTGACCTCCAACAACCACAATCATCTTCCTTTGTGCTAGGTATGATTCCAACCAATGGAGAGTTTTCCCAGATTCCCATTGACTCCGGTTTTACGAGGGCTCCTTGGTGCCACACTCAGTCAAATGCAGCCTTGATGTCAAGGGCAGTCACTCTTACCTCACTCAGGAGTTCAGCTCTTTTGTCCAAGTTTGAACTAAGGCTGTAATGAGAGGAGCTGAGTGACCCTACCAGAACCCAAACTGGGCATCAATGAGGAGATTATTGCTAAGCAAGCGCCACTTGATAGTACTGTTGATGACCCCTTCCATTACTTTACTGATGATCAAGAGTAGACTGATGGGGCGATAATTGGCTGGTTGCTTGTGTCCTGCTTTTGTGGACAGGACATACCTGGGCAATTTTCCACATAGCCAGGTAGATGCCAGTGTTGTAGCTGTATTGGAACAGCTTGGCTACGGCACAGCAAGTTCTGAAGCACAAGTCTTCAGTGCTATTGCCGGAATATTTTCAGCAGCCATAGCCTTTGCACTGTCCAGTGCCTTCAGCCATTTCTTGATATCACATGGAGTGAACTGAATTGGCTGAAGGCTGACATCTGTGGTGCTGGGGGCCTCCGGAGGAGGCCAAGATAGAAAATCCATTCGGCAATTCTGGCTGAAAATTGTAGCAAATGCTTCAGCCTCATCTTTTGCACTGATGTGCTGGGCTTCCCCCGCCATTGGGGATGGGGATATTTGTGGAACATCCTCCTCCATCGAGTTGTTTATTGTCCACCTCTATTCATGACTGAATGTGGCAGGACTGCAGAGCTTAGATCTGATCAGCTGGTTGTGAGATCACTTATCTCTGTCTATCACTTGCTGCTTACACTGTTTGGTACGTAAGTAGTCCTGTGTTATAGCTTCACAGATTGACACCTCATTTTTAGGTATACCTGGTGCTGCTCCTGGCATGTCCTCCTGCACTCTTCATTGAACCAGAATTGATCCCCTGGCTTGATGGTAATGGTAGAGTGGGGGATATGATGGGCCATGAGATTACAGATTGTGTTCGAGTACAATTCTGTTGCTCCTGATGGCCCACAGTGCTTCAAGAATGCCCAGTCTTTAGTTGCTAGATCTGTTTGAAATCTATTTCATTTAGCATGTGGGTAGTGCCACACAACATAATGAAGAGTATCCTCAATGTGAAGGCGGAACTTCGTCTCCACAACGACTGTATGGCAGTTATTCCTGCCGATACTCTCATGGACAGATACATCTGCGGCAGGCAGTTTGGTGAGGATGAGGTCAAGTATGTTTTCCCTCTTGCTGGTTCCCTCACCACCTGCCGCAGACCCAGTCTAGCAGTTATGTCACTTAGGATTCGGCTAGCTCGGTCAGTAGAGGTGCTACTGAGCCACTCTTGGTAAAGGACATTGAAGTCCCCCATCCAGAGTACATTCTGCACCCTTGTAGGAGGAAGCACTGAGGCCCACTTGTGTTGAACATGGAAGAGCACTGATTAATCAGCTGAGGGAAGGCGTTATGTGGTAATCAGCACATACTGATATCTATACACTTTATATAGGATAGCTCAGGAGACAGGTCTTCTCTAGGGATTCAGTAACCATTACTCACAGCAATAGCTGCAACCACACACACACACACGAATTTAATAAAAATGTGGAATTAAAAGTCTAATGATTGTCAACTGTTGTTAAAAACCCATCTGGTTCACTGATGGTGTGCCGTCCTTACCTAGTGTCCAGACCCCCATAGCAATATGGCTGACACTTAAATGCCCTCTGAAATGGCCTAACAAGCCACTCAGTTGCATCCAACAGCTACAAAGTCTCGAAACTGGACCATCCCCACCGGGAATGACAACAGCAAACTCAACCCCTTACTAGCAGCTTACTGGGAGCTAGCACCAAAATTGGGAGAGAAAACAAAATACCGCAGATGCTAGAAATCTGAAATAAAAACAAAAAGTGCTGGATATACTCATTGGGTCTGGGAAACAGAGTTAACGTTTCGAGTCGAATATGAGAGTGCTGAGTATTTCCAGCACTTTTTTGTGTAAAAGTTCTCATCAGTTCAGTGGTTTCTAACTTGTTGCAGCCTGTAGGGGTTTGAACAGCCCACCCTGTGAAAAAAGATAGAATCGCTGAAAGCAATTTCCAGATTTCCATGTTAAACTGCACATATGGAGATTCCATAAGTTGCTGTTAGTTTCACAGGAGTAAGATGGCAAACACTGACTGTTTCAGCGTCATTAATGCCACATAATCCAAGACACACTATTCCCAGCTGTTTGATAGCGCGGCTCTTATAACTATTAGAAACCACACAAAAGCAGTACAGGTGTATTCACCCTCCAACCCCCAAATCAAGCACCTCATCTGTGCTCAAAATCTCCTTCTGGAATAGGCCAGCTGAGATCAGAGCACAATGCATTAGCAAGGGCAGGTGGAAAATAGAAAACTACATCTGAGCATGCGACAGCACTGTCAATCGTTTCTGTTTATTGCTTCATGGGATGCAATCATTACAAGCAAGGCCAACATTTATTGCCCTCGAGAAGGTGGTAGTGAGCCACCTTCCTGAACCACTGCGATCCATGTTGTTTAGGTACACCCACAGTGCTGATAGGCAGGGAGTTCTAGGATTTTGAGCCAGCATCAGTGTAGCAACTGCAATATAGTTCCAAGTCAGGATGTTGTGTGGCTTGGAGAGGAACTTTCAGGAGGTGATGTTCCCATGCACCTGCTGCCCTTGTTTTTCTAGGTGGCGGAGGCTGAGGATTTAAAAGGCTCTGTTGATGTAGCCTTGGCAAATTGCTATGGTGCATCTAGTAGATGGTACACATTACTGCCACTGTGTGCCGGTGGTAGTGGGCTGAATGTTTAAGGCTAGTTCAGTCTACACTTAATTCAAATTCCTGTAATGCAAAAGACCACTTTTCTGACTTCTAAATTCCCATTTGTTGTTTTATTTTTGTTGCTAATTTCAAATTAGCGGGTACTTTAAATTTTAATGGTCTCAGCAACTATAAATTATCAGTAGGAAACTATCCGATTTAGCAGGCTGCTTTATCCTGGATGGTGTCAAGCTTGTGTGTGCTGTTTGAGCTGCAATCATCCAGGCAAGCAGACATTATTCCAACACACTCCTGACTTGTGCCTTGTGAGTGATGGACAGGCTTTGGGAAGTCAAGAGGTGAGTTACTCACCAGAGAATTCCTAGCTTCTGACCTGTTCTTGTAACCACAGTATTTATATGGCTGATCCTGTTCAGTTTCTGGTCAATGGTAACCCCCCCCATAATTGATAATGGGGGATTCAGCGATTGTAATGTCATTGAATCCAGGGAAAATGGCTAGATTTTCTCTTGTTGCAGTGAGTCACTGCCTGGCACTTGTGTGGCACAAATGTTATTTGCTACTTATCAGCTCAAGCCTGAATGCTGTCTGGGTCTTGCTGCATACGGGCATGGACTGCTTCAGTATCTCGAGGAATTCCGAATTGTACAGGACATTGCAATCATCAATAAATGCCCCCACTTCTGACCTTATGATGGTGGGATGGTCATCGATGGGGCAGCTGATGATATTAACCAGCTCTTAATATTAACCAGAGATGAAGCCTTTAAGAATGATGGCATTCTAACACTTTACATGACTGAAGTTAAAAGTTTTAAAACAATTAAGGAAAACATAGTTTTAAACAGACTCCAGTAATGTTTGTGATTTTCAAGCAAATTGTCATATTCTCCCCTCTTCCATATTGAATAGTGCACGAGTAAAAAAAGTGCAATGGATTTGCACAGCAAACTGCAGTGAAATGTAAATTCAGAAGAGAATAAATAATCTAATTTGCATATATGGACAAGAGAATGCATCTGAGCCTGTTTCGAGAATGACTTGTGGCACTTCAGTCAACCAGCGGTTGTAATGCTAGCAACTAAATATAGAAATGCAGAAGGGACAACAAGGAATCTAACCTTCCAAGAAATGTCAAATATATAGTTCCCAACTGATAATTTATAGTTGCTGGGAACAGAAAAGTTAAACTACCCGTTAATTTGAAATTAGCAAAAATAAAACAGCAAATAGGAATTTAGGAGTCAGAAAAGTGATCATTTGAAATTACAAGAGTTTGAATTAAGAGTAAACTGAATAATAGAATCATAGAATGATGCTGCACAGGCAGACACCATTCAGCCTATTGTGTCTGTCGTGGCTCCTTAGTGGAAATACCTAATTAATCACATTCCCTGTTCTCTTAACAAAGCCCTGTGAATTCCCACCGCCTCCCACCCACCACCCCCCCCTAACCTCAACCATTTCCAATTCTTATTTGAAAATTATTTATCAGCTTCCACTACCTTTTCTGGCAGTATGTCCCAGTTCACAACAACTCACTGGCAAAACAAACAGAGGCGGGGTTTTTGCAATCACCTGAAATCACTTAATCTCAGAATCTTAACGACACAGGAGACGGCCATTTGGCCCATTACATCTGCACCAGCTCTCCAAATGAGCATTATAACCTAGTGCCATTGCCCTGCCTTTTCCCTGTGCCCTTGCACATTAGATGATTATTTGAATAGAAACAATGTCCTCTTGAATGCCTTGATTGAACCTGCCTCCACCACACTTCCAGGTAGTGCATCGTGCTTAGTGACCCTATTGCCATTGCATAGAGCTTCCCCTTATTTATTCTACCAAAATCATGATTTTGAATATCTCTATGAAATCTCTTCTTAACTGTCCCTGCTCTCCAGCCACTCTACATAACTGAAGTCCCTCATCTCAGGTGCCACTGCAGTAAATCTATTCCACACCCTTTCTAAGACTGTGCCAAGCATCCTTATGTGGTGTCCAGAATTAAACACAATGCTCCAGCTGAGCATAACCAGTGTTTGATAAAGATTTAGCAAAACTTTCTTGCTTCTGACCTTCAAGCCACTATTAATAAAAGTGCAGGATTCCCGAATGGTTTTTAACAGCCTTCTCAGCTTCCCCTGTCTGTTTCAAAGATTAGTGTATATACATATTTACATAGCCCGTGTCCAAATGCAGCAAAGCCTGGACAATATCTAGGATTGGGCTGACAAGAGGCAAATAACATTCGCGCCACACAAGTGCCAGGCAATGACCATTTCCAGCAAGAGAAAATCTAATCATCACCCCTTGATACTCAATGACATTACCATTGCTGAATCCCCCACTATCAACATCCTGGGGGGTGGGGGGGTTGTTATCATTGAACTGGACTAGCCATATAAATACTGTGGCTACAAGAGCAGGCCAGAGGCTAGGAATCCTGTGGCGAGTAACTCACCTTCTAAGTCCCCAAAGCCTGTCCTCCATCTACAAGGCTCAAGTCAGGAGTGTGATGGAATACTCCCCACTTGCCTGGATGAGTGCAGCTCCCACAACACTCAAGGAGCTTGACACCAACCAGGACAAAGCAGCCCGCTTGATTGGCACCCCATCCACAAACATTCACTCCCTACGTACAGTAGAGCAATATGTACCATCTACAACTTGCACAGCCGGAATTCACTAAGACTCCTTAGACAGCAACTTCCAAACGCACGGCCACTACCATCTAGGAGGACAAGGGCAGCAGACACATAGGAACGCCACCACCTGCAAATGCCCCTCCAAGCCATTCATCATCCTGACTTGGAAATATATCACTGTTCCTTCATTGTTGCTGGGTTAAAGTCCTGGGGGCTCCCTCCCAAACAGCATTATGGGTGTACTTACACCACATGGATTGCAGCGGTTCAAGAAAGCAGCTCACCACCACCTTCTCAAGGGTAATTAGGGAATGCGCAATAAATGCTGGCCTAGCCAGCGATGCCCACTAACCTTGAATGAATAATTTTTCAAAATCCTCAGGTCTCTCTGTTCCCGCATGTTCTTTAAATTTATAACAATTTAGTTTATATTGCCTCTCCTCATTCGCCCTACCAAAAAGCATATCATTTCATACTTCTCTGCATTAAATGTCTGTTATGTGTCTGCCCATTTCACTTGTCTGCCTGCATCCTCCTGAAGTCTGTTATTATTCTAACAAGGATTCAGAGTTTCCTGTCATCTGCAAATTTTGAAATTATGTCCTGTGCACCCAAGCGCAGCTCATTAAAATAAAAAAAGAGCAGCGGTCCCAATACCAACCCCTGGGCAACATCACTGGAAACTTCCCTCCAGCCTGACCGCGACACTCTGCTCTCTGTCTCATAGCCAACTTCATATTCACAATGCCACTGCCCCTTTCATCACATGGGTTTTAATTTGACCAACAGGTCTAATGAGAATCCAGCATTGTGGATCACTATCGCAAGCTCTGTAGACATAGGTCTCAAAATTGGAATCTGGTTACTAATTTTCATTAGCAAATTATCTTATCCACCAGAAAACTAAGAATTGGAACAAAAAACAAGCAATTAATATACAAATGTTACAGAAATTGAATGCTGAGATTCATGTTAAAGAACAAAGAAAACAATTGTTAGAATCTGAAAACTCTTGCACAGTGAAAAAATCCACCAGCAATATATCTGAGGCTTTCCTTCCATTTATACTAAAGGTTTATTATCCATGATTATTCAGTCTTAGCACCATGACATCCAGGACTCACCCATACAGTTAAAACAGGGGAGACAAATAAGGCATGGGCAAATAACCACTTTTGTCCCAATATTTACAAAAAAACACTCTGGACCAGATGCTAATTCTTTCTAGCTTCAGTCTTACTGGCCAAATTAGCAAGGAGGGGGGTGGGGGGGAAGAGAGACAGAGGCAGAGAGAGACAGACAGAGAGACACAAACAAAAAAAAAAGGTGGAAGAGGGAAGGAAAGAGAGAAAGATTAGAGCTTGCTAGCAGAGCTCGGAGCGATAGTTAGACATCATCTGCCCCATTTGGCTTCACTCTGGACAAGTTCACTGGATTGGAGTTATCGATTGAGACTGCGTGGAGTGTGGTTGCTTCTTCTGGGCCTCAAGCATTGTTCTATTCTCTTCTGCCCGGCTCACCCAAGCCTCTCACCTCTTGGCACGCAAACATTCTGACTACAATGTAAAATGAGTACAATACAGTACAATGAAAGGGTTGGTCCACCTTTTCATAATCTTCATGCTTTCACACAAATTCCAAGTGAACTAGCCTTAGATTTCTCTCAATCTGAGCTTAGAAAAAATTAAAACTGGAGGCCTTGAATTAGAACAGTCTCATTTCAGTTCCCTTAAATGAAAACTTGGCACCAAGAATTCAGAACCTATTGCTTCTCAGTAATCTGTCCGTCAGTTTAACAATTACCATTGTTGTAGGTGTCAGTTTAGCAGATTGTGTGCTGCTTCATTTGATGCCATCATTTCAGAATCACATTAAACAGAAATCGGGTTTTACAGACAACAACTAATACATTACTTTACCCCTAACATCTCGCAGTTTGGCAAATAACAGCATAACAGACAAATAAACACCAATCGTAAACATTTGCATGGGTTTATTTCTCTTACGTAAGCATTCCTTCAGAAATAGACTTTTCACTGTTCATAACCAATCAACAGAAAATGCAGCTATTTTCTTTTTTTGGTCAGAAAGAAAGCAAAATGTTGCTGACTGACAAATTAAATTAAGTAATTTAGTCACTTCATGTTACTTCACAATGCAACAAGTAGCCCTTTAGGAAGTTAAAAAAGTTACCATACCATATGTTCAAACGACAGAAAAATCACAACTGCAATAATTTTTCAGTTACCCATTTCCAAGCACATCAATAGTCATAGTCAATTTAATGATTTGGCAATATGATACACGCACAATCAAGCATTTGAGCGTAAGCTTAGATGGAATCGCAGAATACAAAAATCAGCAAAAGATTATGTGCTGGCTAGATACACATTCACAAGGACAAACCAATCTTTCAGGGTACAGGGAAATTCTGCTCTTTACATCAGTGCATCTATTAGTTATCAGGAAGTCTCTCAACAATTTACACACAGATAGCACTGTTTATAAAGTAAACCTTTGCAAGGTACCTTACAGAAGCAAAAACAGATGGCAAACAGTAGCAAGATGGAATGGATCAAAAACATGGTCATAAAGGAAGGGGAAAAAAGAGGGTAGCAACGCAGAAGCATTTAGGGAGCACATTCAAGAGTTTGGGGTTGGGACAGCTAAAGGCTCTGCTACTGTAGGACAAAACGACAAATGCAAAGGAAGTCTGAATCAGAGAAGAGGGAATATGCTAGTGCATAGGATGCACCTCGTTAACAATCTGCACATTTGTACTCATAAGAGCTTCAGGCAATTAAAGTTGAACAAAAATAATACCCAAAAACTAGGTAACTTTGTCTCATCTAAAATTCCAAAACATATGGAAAAAACTTGCATTTATATAATGTCTTTCATGACCAATTTCCCCTAAGCGCATTACAGTTAATGAAACATTTAAGTATAGTCATAGCCGTAAAAGTAGGAAACCTGACATCAAGGTCCCACAAAACAGATAAACTGTTTTTACTGATGTTGGTTGAAGGATAAAATTTAGCCAAGACGCCAGGGAGAACTCTCTCTATTCTTCAAATTTTCTTCTTGCACGTGACATCTTGCAGCTTTGCAAGTCTTAAGTCCAAGTTGGACAGTCAAGTCACATCACTATGTTGTTAGGCAGTTTGCTTGGGATCCTGCAGCAACATTTTTGTCACATTCATTCACAATATGGTGACCAATCTGACCCAGATAACCAGTCGCATGCTGGACTGATCTTGAAATTCCATTTGTGGAGGAGGTGCGTTGTCCTTGCACGATCCTCTTGAGCATAGACCATTGCTTGAGAGACCCCTGGGAGGTTCTACTGTCAGATCACTCACCAGATGTGTGTGTGATATTGCTGCCACCCCAGCAGTTGCATCATTTGTCCTTTTGGTCAAAACTTGTATGCTCAAAGCATTCGCAGAGCTCCAGAAAGGTCTGCATGATTTGAGTCTCATTCAGTAGGTTCTGAAGGTCTTCAAGGATTAGCAGTTTTGGGTTGCTTCCAATGTGGACCAACTCTTTCAGAGGTTTTGGCCTTCCGGCACACGTCAGGAAGTGGGATATTAGACAGGACTGGGAGCCATTACACAGGTGTTGATTTCTGTGTATGGCTGATTATCCTTATTGTATTGAAGGCCATGCCCAAACGTTTGTGTGGCTGCTCTCTGCACGCACGCACACACACACACACGGGAAAACAGTATTCTACTGAAGAGAAAGCAAGAGCAAGGCTAGCAGTACGAAGAGTGTTCGGACTGGATCTCCTGGTAGTTTCCAGATATTGTTCATTTTAGGCTTGGTGTTTTCTGTGACCCTTTTCAGGTATTTGTTTTTATACCAAACATCCCAATGACTGGTGGATCATATCAAACAGCTCGTCCCTTCAGCTGTTCGCAATAGGCAGAGTACTGACTGCACTCAACTAACCCATGCTCACAAAACTCAGAACATTATGTCTAACATTAGATGTGATTCCGCAATTGGGTAGCACTTGCTGAACAATCCCAAGTGTGCCAAAAGTGACACAAACAACCAATTTATCATCAGATGAGCTCACAATGCAACTCACTTACACTTGCAAGAAGCCAGATATATCCGTATTCAGGGGCCTGGCCTCTGCAGATGAAAGAAATATGTCCAGGCATAGCATCTATTTTGAAGAAACAAAAGCATGGGGCACAATAGCCTCTGGTGCATTTGCCATAGCAACGTCTCAACCAATCAGCATCCTTTTTCTCATGCACTACAAATTGTTGTTCCCTTCAAAATCTAGCATTCTTGCATCTGTCCTGTTGAGTGCAAGATGAAAAGCTTCAACAACATGTCTCTCTGTTCAGCAATACTCAAGATGTTGTTGTTAAACATTCACTCCCTCTTCCATCACTGGTGCACCATGGCTGCAGTGCATAGCCTCTACGAGATGCAAAGGTACTTAAGGCAGCACGTCCCAAACACACAACTTCCAACATCTAGAAGAACAAGAGTAGCAGCACCTCCAAACCACACACCACCCTGACTTGAAAATATAAATCACTTTCTTACATTGTTGCTGGGTCAAAATCCTGGAACAACACTGTTGAGTACCTTCAACACATAGACTGCAGCAAATCAAGGCAACAGTTCACCATCACCTTCTCAAGGGTGATTAGGGAGGGCCACAAGTGCTGGCCTTGGCACTAATGTCCACATCATGTGAATGAATAAATTAAAAAAAAACTTGTTTGAAACTGAAGGATTATGAATAACTAAGTGGTCAAGAATGTTTAGCTGCCACTGTCTCTGATATGTCACATTGCTTGCCCAACAGCCAGGACTACATGAGCAGAAATTTCCACCAGCTAAATACTGGTAAGACTGAAGATATTGTCTTTGATCCCTGCTACAAACCAGCTTGCGAGCTACCAACTCCATCACTGAGAACTATCAGAGGCTGAACCAGACTATTTGCAACCAAGGTATTCAATCTGACCCCAAGATGAGCTTCTGACCACATTTCCGCTCCATTACCAAAGCTGCTACTTCCACCTCCATCACACTACCCAATTCCATCCCTGCCTCAGCTCATTTGCAGCAGAAACTCCCAGCCATACCTTTTTTAATGCTCCTCTGGCCAGACGCTCATCCTCCACCCTACATAAACTTGAGCTCACCCAAAACTCTGTTGCATCCTAACTCGCACCAAGTCCCATTCACTCATCACCCTCTATGCTTACTGGTCTATACGGGTTCCCAGTTAAGGAAAATCTCAATTTTAAAACTTTTATCCTCGTTTCCCCATGGCCTTGTTTCTCCCCATCTCTAATCTCCTCCAGCCGTACAATCCTCCAAATTCTCTGCACTCCTCCAATTCAGGCCTCCTGTGTCCTTCCAATTTTAATTGCTCTACCATGCCTTCAGCTGCTGAGGCCCTAAGCTCTGGAATTCCCTACACTAACCTTTTCTCCTTTAAGACTTTCTCTTTGACTAGCTTCAGTCTTAATATCACCTTGTGTGTGAGGCTCGGTGTCAAATTTTGATTGATGAAACTTCTGTGTACTTTTGGACATTTTGCTACGTTAAAGATGCTATACAATACAAGCAGTTGTTGAGTTATGAGTAAAATAATGTATATCAATGGTTGAAAGGTGCTGATTTATTTGGTGTGGTAAGGGTTAGGGGGTTGGAAGGTAGGGGGAAAGTTGCTAGAACTGGGCCTGTGTAGCCAGAGTTGTAGAGATTAACAAGCAAGAAATGTATGCAATATTTATATTTTAAAAAGCCTATATACTGTGGCAACAAAAACAGAAAATGCTGGAAAAATTCAGCAGGTCTAGCAGCATCTGTGGAGAGAGAAACAGAGTTAACATTGAGTCCATATGACCCTTCTTCAGAGCTAAAGAAAAGTAGAAGTGTGATGACATTTATACTGTCAAAAAGGGATGGGGCAGGTGGAGCTGGATAGAAGGCCAGCGATAGGTGAGGGCAAAGGAGGGATTGACAAAGATGTCATGAACTAAAGGATGACGGGAGTGTTAATGGTTATGGTTAGTGCATAAAGGTGATAAAGCAGAATGTGATAATAGCAGAACAAGGGTAGCATTGTGTGAAAGAACATCATGGAACAAGTAACAGATGGCCCTGTCGGGAATGGGGAATAAGGAACTCCGGTCTGCCCGCAAGCACAACCTAGACCTTCCTGTCGCTTGGCATTTCAACACCCCCATCTTGCTCTCATGCCTACATGTCCACCCTTGACCTGCTGCAATGTTCCAGTGAAGCCCAACGCAAACTGAATAGGCACTTTACTGCCTTCTGGACTTAACACTGAGTTCAACAACTTCAGACCATGAACTCTCTCCTCCATCCTCACCCCATTTTAATCCCCTTTATCTACATTCATTTTTAATCCATTTTAATTTTTATTCATTTATATGTGGTTTTATCCCCCTTCTATCCCATTTTCTATCTTTTTATCCCTACTACCACCCTCTCCCCCCACCCCATCCCCTACAGGGCCATCTGTTACTTGTTCCATGATGTTCTTTCACACAATGCTACACTTGTTCTGCTATTATTACATTCTGCTTTCTTACCTTTATGCCACTATCAGCACCTTATTTTAAGCACTAACCACTACCATTAATACTCCCTTTGTCCTTTAGTTTATGACATCTTTGTCAATCCCCCCTTTGTTCCCACGTATCACTGGCCTTCTATCCAGCCCCACCTACCCCATCCCCCTTTAACAGTATATAATTAATCACATTTCCACTTCTCTTCAGCTCTAAAGGGTCATATGGACTTGAAATGTTAACTCTGCTTCTCTCTCCACAGATGCTGCTAGAGCTGAGTTTTTCCAGAATTTTCTGTTTTTGTTTCAGATCTCCAACACCCGCAATATTTTGCTTTTATCTATATCCTGTACTTACTAACTTACACAACACTGCATAAAAGTAACCTGCCAGTTTCTCTGGTGGTTTGGCTGAGCCACACAGGCAGGAGAGCCCCAAGTTCAATTCCTTGACTTGTACTAAGTTAGTTGATCTTGGGTGCTAACAGGATCAGAAAGGGGAAAACTGACTGGGGTTCTTCCTCATCTCCATACCAGTGCCCTCCCAGTGAAAAATGCCACCAGTAGCTAAAACAGCAAGTTGTTCATCTGTTGTTCTTGGTTACTATTGACTTGTAGAAGGTGAGCAAGTCATTTTTTTTCTACAGTTATTAGGAAAATCCTCATGCAAATATATTAGCAGGGGTCTGCACAGAAAGAAATTTGGACTTTGTTCAGGAATTACGTTAATCCAACATCATCAGATTGAGCGTGGAGAGGTCGAGCTCAACGAGATTGCTCAGAATTTATATTCAATTTTGCGCCAAATCATTTCATAGTGACGTTGGTCATAAATTGACCACCTGTTCGATGATTATTGTGCACATCTGCAGGGAGCTTTCCCAGATTCAGAAGTTTCAATTAGATAAGTTTATTTCTGTCCCTGGCTGAATATGCAAAACAAAATATTTTCATTTAGTTGCTGTTGGGATTTGCAATAAAGCAACATTTGAGACTTGTTGTTTATCCAGACTTTGCAATTAAATCTGTATCGAGCATAAGATGCAAGTTTAAATCTGATATGTGATTAGAGCAGCAGCAATACTTGTATAGTGCCTTTAACATAGTGAAGGGTCCCAAGACACATAACAGGTTTAACATCCAGCCACATATGGAAATATTAGGACAGATGACCAAGTTTTGTCATAGAGATGGTTTTAAGGAGCATCTTAAAAGAAGGCAAGGAAGTTTTGAAAAGCTAAGCATTATGGAAACTTGATTTTCTTTATGCAAGTTGATCAATCTTGATAGGTTAACTATAATATTTTCCTGTAAATTCTCAATCAACTTTCACATGAAAACTAAGAATAACAAATGCATTATGTTCCACTTGCTCCACTATTCTGTGAGTACTTTTTGTGAGTGAATAAACATCCAAGTAAAACACTAACCTTCAGGCTGTTGCTGGATACCGTTTTTCTGTATAATGTCGTATTGAAGATTGCAAATGGTTTTATTTTCTAACATCCATCAACATCAAAAGTGATTTATAAACTTAATTTGTTCACAGACTTCAAAAGTAGAAATAGCAACCCAGTCAAAGTCAGGTAACATATCAGAGCAAGGAGAGATGTGCCTTAAATAGCTATTGTTTGCTGCAAAATCACTAATATTATGATTTTAACACCTGACAAAGTTTAAAAATACAATTACAGTAGTAAGCCAGCTAGCAATCACAACCCAACCATTTTAATGAGACCTCTCAAGAATTTTGTTGGAGAAACTTAAACTGTCTTGATTAGCACTATTATATCAATAACTTAAAATTCTGAAACATACAAAGATGCATTCTGAAGCAAACAGATGCCAGGAGTCATAACTGCTCTAATAAGTCTCAAGTTATGCTGTGCCTGTTTGAACCCCTCAGCCCCACAACATTTTTGTATTAAATATCCACTTTACAACAAGTTACAAAACAGCTATTAAGCTGATAGACTCATGGATATTTGAGAGTTAATGCTGAGGACTTAATCGAATGTAAGATGTTCATCTGATGCTTAGGAACACAAGCACCATTTGTGTTTTACCATCATCAACAGAGATTATATTGGAGTCTTGTTACTAGCTTCAAGGCAACAATATAATGTGCAGTATAATACAGTTTAAGCTTTTTCATTAAGGTTTGGGTCCTTTTTATGTTAGTAGTTTTAAAGAAGGAACTCAACTAAGATTCAAAAGGACAAATTGCTCAAGGTTTAAAGCACACCCTCCACAAAAGTCTACTCAAATCTTTGAACCTTCTAAAAACGAAATGGTTTTAACCTTCTTAGGCTGTCCCTAGGGATCAAGGATGACTTGCTTTTGCACTAAAAATGAGTTTTCTGGTGACAGAAAAGTCCAATGCACAACCTAGTCTCTGTCACAGGTGGGCTGATGGCGGTAGGAAGAATGGTGGGTGGGGTGCCCGGGTTGCCACATGCTACTTTCACTGTTGATGCTTAGCTTCAGCCAGCCCTTGGCGATGAGACTCGTGTTCAACTCCTTCCCTGATGCTATCCCTCCACTTCAGGCAGTCTTGGACTAGGGATTCCCAGATGGCGGTGAAAATGTTGCACTTTTTCAAGGGGGCTTTGAGGGCATTGTTGAAGCGCTTCCTCTGTCCTCCTGGGGCTCACTTGCTGTGGCGAAGCTCCAAGTAGAGCCCTCATCTCAGGAGTCTCATGTCAGGCATGCGGATAATGTGCCCTGCCCGTCAATGCTTCGATGCTGGCCTGAGCGAAAACAGACTTTGGTGCACCTATCCCATCAACAGATTTGCAGGATCTTGAGGTCCCTGCCATACATAGTCCACATCCCTGAGCCACATAGGAAGGTGGGTATCACTACAGCTCTGTAGACCGTGAACTTGGTGCTGGATTTGAGGTTCTGATCTTCAAACACTCTCTTCCTCAGATGGCCGAAGGCTGCGCAGACACGCTAAAGGTGGTGGTGAACCTCGTCATCAATGTCTGCCCTTGTTGACAGTAGGCTTCCAAGGTATGGAAAGTGGTCCACATTGTCCAAGGAATCGTCGTAGATTTTGATAACCAGCGGGCAGTGCTGTGTGAAGAGGGCAGGTTGGTAGAGGATCTTTGTCTTACGGATGTTTATTGTAAGGCCCATGCTCTCATACGCTTTGGTGAAGGTGCTGACGATGGCTTGGAGCACGGCCTCCAAGTGTGCGCAGATGCAAGCATCATCTGCATTCTGTGGTTCAATAACACAGAGGATGGGTCAACCTTGGATCTGGCCTGCAGGCGGCAGAGTTTGAACAAGTTCTCACTTGTTCTGTAGTTTAGCGCCACTCCATCGGGGAGCTTGCAGAAAGTGAGAGATGGAGCATTGCGATAAGGAAGATCGAGAAGAGCTTCAGTGCGATGACACAGTCTTTCTGGATCCCAGTCCGAAGGCACATTGGGTATGTGGTGGATCAGTTGGTCTGGAACACAGCTTGCATGCCATCGTGGAGAAGTGGAGGATGATGACAAACTTCTGGGGGTAGCCGAAATGGAGGATACTCCATAATCCTCCGCGACAGACAGTGTCGAAGGCATTTGTGAAATCAAAGAAGGCCATGTATAAGGGTTGTTGCTGTTCCCTGAATTTCTCTTGCAGCTGCCACGTGGCAAAGGTCATGTCAATTGTGCGCCTTAATGGGTGGAATCCACGTTGCGATTCTGGGAGGAGCTCTTCAGCCACAGGGAAAAGGCGATTGAAGAGCATTCTTGTGATGACCTTTCCTGTGGCCAACAGCTGGGAGACTCCTCTATAGTTACTGCAATCAGACTTCACCTTTCTTGAAGATGGTCACAGAAACAGTGTCTGAGATCTCCTGACATGCTCTCCTCCTCCCTGACACAGGAGATGAGACCATGAATTCATGCCAATAGCACTTCTTTGTCTTGCTTTAGTGCTTTGACAGGGATTCTGCCTACTGATGTCTTGTTGCTTTTTTTTTATTATTCATTCATGGGATGTGGGCATTGCTGGCAGGCCAGCATTTATTGCCCATCCCCAGTTGCCCTTGTCCAGAGGGTTTTTAAGAGACAACAACATTGCTGTGGGTCTGGAGTCACATGTAGGCCAGACCAGGTAAGGATGGCAGATTTCCTTCCCTCAAACTCTTTAGCTATTGAATGGCCTTTTCTATCTTGTGCTGGGTTGGGTTTGCGGTGGTTTTAACATTTTGAAACTTTCAACCATTTGGCTGAGAAGGGATTTTGGGTCAATTCTAATTACACTATTATTATAGAGTTAGATTCTGTATGCAATGGGCCAAGTAAAAGATACATGCCAATTTGAAAATCACTCAGGCTTGGACCCATGTCGAATACCACATCAGCCAGCCTGGAACTGCTAAGTTTTACATGTTAACTTAGTGTTGAGACAATGGAATGTCACTGAGTATATTCCAAAGCAGTTCACACAATATTGCTGAAATGGGTTTTTATTCAAAACACCCACCATGGTGCTAGTTCAGCTAAGTCCCAAGCTGCCAGACGCTTCCATAAGAGGGTTTTTTTCATTCAAGGCGATCACTTTAACCGGCAGCCTGGTTGACCAATTCTGATTACGCAATTGAGAAGGGCTAGATGTCAGATTTTTTCATTCTATGGAGAAGAAAGTGTGAGCCAAAGACATCTCACTCTCCGGTCAGCCTGAGGGAGATGCAATAAGGAGAGCAGACAGACATCACTGAGTGGGGCTGTACTCCTGGACAGACATGGGCTGCTTGCATCACCTGAGCCTGAAGGAAGAGCATGTCATAAAAGCTCAGACTTTCATTGAGTACTATCAATTTTTAATAAAATAAATGCATAAATCCTTCTAGAGAATGGGTGCCAGTACAGCTACTGGCTGCTAATTTGCAAAGTGTGTTCATCCCATAAAAGGGCAAAGCTGTGTGGTTTGAATAAATGCATCTTTTTAGAATACTGTTTGTTCATAGATTTTATGTAAAGCAAAATAAATGTTAAGCACAGATACATTGTGGTTATGTTACTGGATAGTAATCCAGAGGTCTGAAAAAATAATCAGGATGGGAGATCAAATCCCATTCAATTAATGAAGTAAATCTACAATAAATGGGTAGTCTCAGAAATGGTGACCATGAAGCTATCACACCGTCATAAAACCCCATCTGGTTCAATAATGTCCTTCAGGGAAAAAAATCAATTGTCTGACCTACACACAACTCCAGACCTACAGCAATATGGTCGACCCTTTACTGCCCTCAGAAATGGCCTCAAGCCACTCAGTTGTATTCAAGTAGGCCTCACCACCTTCTCACTTACAATTAGGGATGGGCAATAAATGCTGGTCTTCACAGTGATCACATGAATGAAGAAATGTAACTTTGCTGGTTTACAATCAACCTCGTTTCATTAGCGCTATTCAGCCTACCTTCCGAAAAGAATAGAATAGCAGCATGTCAAGGCAGTGTGCAGGTTCTGCCATGGTTCAGTGATAGCGCTCATGTCTTGGAAGTCAGAAGATCGTGGGCTTGACTCCCAGTCCAGAGACTTGAGCACATAATCTAGTTTGGCTCTCCAGTGCAGTACAGAGGGAGTGCTGCATTGTTGGAGGAGCTGCCTTTTGGATGAGATGTTAAACCAAGGTCATCTGCCCCATCCGGTGAACATATATCGCAGAGCACCATTCAAAAAACGGGAATTCTCCCACTGTCTTAGTCAACATTTACCTCAAAACAAAACGTAAAAAGCATGTTATTTACTTCATTGTTGTTTGTGCGACCTTGCTGTGCGCATGTTGGCTATTAGATTTCCTACAACAGTGGCTACACTTCAAAAGCATTTTGTAATGCACTTGAGCTGTCCTGCTGTTGTCAAAGGTGCTTTAGAAATGCAAGTTTTTTTTCAGTACATATGACCAACCCCCTATTGTGTAATTGGATGTTAAATAATAATCAAGTTAAAACCCAAGAAAATATCTAGAAAATATTGATTTTTTTTTAAAGTGGTCTATTAAAGGAATTAATTATCCGTTGAAAATTTAAAGATACCAGTAAATCACCAGCAATTTCCAATATCCAACTTGCATTCATATAGCATCTTTAATGCACAAAATGTTTCAAAATATTTCAGAGGCAAAAAATCAGACAAAATGGTACACCAAATAGATTGGAGAAAGTAGGTTCTAAAGAGTGTTTTAAAGGATAAGCCAGGGGTGCAGAATCGATGGACTTTATGGGGTTGAATCCCTAGATGGCTGAAGACACAATTATTAACGGTGAGGTGAAGGGAAGAGGGGATTCATGAGATCAGAGCTTTCTAGACATGAGGGTAAGAATGGAAGGGGGCAGGGAGGGGATGTTTTCAGGCTAGAAAGGACATAGAGACAAGGAGAAGTAAATCTGTAATCAGCATATATGTGCAAACTAATTTTGTTTGATGTCACGGAAGAGTAGAATGTAGATAAGAAATAGGAGGGGGTCAAGGATAACAATGGACACCACAGGTAGTGGTGCCGGAATGGGAATAGAAGCTATTGCAGGTGATACATTGGCTGCGATTAGATAGATAAGAATGGGACCAGACGAGCACAGTCCCACCCAGCTGGATCAACAGTACAGTGGCAGAAGAGGAGGATGATGCTTATCAAATGCTGCAGACAGATCGAAAAGGACAAGGAAGAATAATTCACTATCAGTCACATAGGATGCCATTTGTGACTTTGATAAGAGCAATCTCAGTGTCATGGCAGGGACAGAAACTTGATTGGGGTGATTCAACTGGATGCGAACGGATCTGGGAGGCAAAAACATGTTCAAGGACTTTGGAGAGGAAAGGGAGTTAAAGATGGGGCAGTATTGCAAGTGTCAGTGTGAAGGTCACTAGTTGCAGACTCCAGCAATTACTAGATTACATTCCAAGGGTGGATGCATCAGCAAATTTAGATATAAATAATGGAGGTTTGAGTTAGCTAAGGTCTCAATGCATTAATAGCAACAACTCAAGAAGCTTAACACCATCCAGGTCAAAGCAGCCCACTTGATTGGAACCACATGCACAAACATTCACTCCCTCCACCACCAACGCACAGTAGCAGCAGTGTGCACCATCCACAAGATGCACTGCAGGAATTCACCAAGGCTCCTTCGACAGCATCTTCCAAACCTACAACCACTACCATCTAGAAGGACAAGGGCAGCAGATAGAAGGGAATACCACCACCTGGAAGTTCCTCTCCAAGTCACTCACCATCCTGACCTGGAAATATATTGCCGTTCCTTCACTGCCACTGGGTCAAAATCCTGGAACTCCCTCCCTAACAGCTCTGTGGATGTACCTACACCACAGATTGCAGCGGTCAAGGGCAACTACGGATGGGCAATAAATGCTGGCCCAGCCAACAGCCCACATCCCATGAATGAATAAAAACCTCAATGCAACCTACATCTACACTACAGCTAGCACTGTGACATTCATAACGTGTTTCCTTTAGCTGGCTAGAATTCTGCTACTCCTGAGACCTTTGCATCTAGGACCACACACTAGCTGAGAGCTCCCCCGCAAAAGTCAAAACATAGGAAGTGCGGATGGCAGAACGTCCACTGCCTAAACACTTAAATGCACACAAGGTAGGTTTAATATGTGCCCAAGATATCTAAAGCATCTTGAGTGCTCTTTAATCTTACGTTATCAATGCACTGGAGTTGCAGCCATACAGAGCTTTGGGCCTTATTGTAACTCCAGATTTGTAATTCAAATTTACAACTTAAGAGCAGGTATCATTTGCGGTGTAAACACACCAATCCACAAGCAGAAAGTGTGATGTTCCTATACAATATGTGGTAAGTTATCATATTACTGCAGCTCAAATGTGAGATTCAATCACACATTAATCAGGTATTGAAATGTGGCCATGATACTCCCTTTAAAAAGAATTGGATGGAGAAAGTTCCAGGGATACTGCACCAAATTATATATCTACAACTCAGAAACAGACCATTCAGCCCTACTGATCTGTGCTGGTGTTTACTTACAAGCCTCCTCCCACTGACCTCTGCTCCCATATTCCTCCATCATCTGTGCATCAAACTTCACCTTAAAAAGTGTACATGCTATCTGTTTCAAGCTATGTGGCAGTATTCCAAGTTGCATCACCATGTGAAGAAATTCCTCCTAAATTCCACATTTGATCTGTTAAGGATTAGATTATATTTATATCCTCCTGCTCTACGTTTACAAGCAATTTTAAACAGCTTCTCCACGTCCACCCTCTCGCAGCTTCATACTTTTATGCATCAGGTTTCTTCTTAGTCTTCTCTCATCCACAGAGGAGTCATAGCCTGATCAATCTTTCCCTACCAATTGCACCCTCCCGATTCCGGTAGCTCTTTCTGCAATGCATCAACATCTTTTTGTAGAATGAAGGCAACTGGAATCATAGAATGATACAACATAATCCATCTTACATGTGCCAACTCTTTGAAAGCTATCCATTCTCCTGGCCTTTTGTCGAATTTTTTTCCTTTTCACTTCAGATCCTCACATCCTTCACAGCATCAGAACATACAAATCAACACAAGGTCACGTCCCACACATTATCACACAAAGTTAAAATAAAAAGCGTTTCAATCTGTTTTGTGGTCCAATATCCAAGGTTACATTTACTCCCTCGCCCCTTTCAACTCTTGACATAATCGGGCTGCAGCTCGGCCCTGGTAATAAACCAGGTTTTACTTGTAAATTTGCAAAATAAAACGCCTCAGGATCCATTCCAGGAGGTAGCCGGAGTTTCCCGGGATGGGGGTGAGCTCTCGGCAGGGACTGACTGCAGCTGCGGGAGGGCGCGAACTCTACATTCGGATGCGACTTGAAATCGAGCCCGCTGTGTGCGCCAGGAGGCCCCGGGGTCCGAGTGGCCGGCGGGGGGGGGGGGGGGGGGGGGGGGGGTCGCGGAGGGGGTAGTGGTGGTGGTGATGTTGGGGCCGGCGGAACGGCGACAGGATGGAGGCCGGAGCCGGAGCTGCGGCTGCTCTGGGTGAAAGGTCAGCGGGAGGGGGTGAACCGCTTTCGTCAGAAAAGGCGGCCGGAGGAACGGAGCCTGAGGCCGGGGAAGGTGGGGGGAGAGATACAGAGACAGAGACTGGGACTCTCTCCGTCCGACCAGCCTCCTCACCGACACCGGCCGCTCCGGACAGAGGGAAGGCCCGAGGCCTGCGGGCCCAGCTCAGGGATCGCCTCAGTCTCGGGGCGGTGCCTAATCGGGTGTCGGCGGCGACAGCCAGATCCCGCCAACGGGGGTGGGGCGCCGAGCCCGGCTCAGTTCAAGGGCCGTTCCCGCCTCTTACCTGAGACGTTATTTTCAAACAGGCGGAAAAGCCCCGAATCTCCCCCTCCCCCCCCGCGGTTTCTCGGCTCCGCCGCGGGTCAGAGTTCGTGACCTCTCCCTCGGTTCGACTAGCGACGCATGCGCATACGCCAACGCGGCGACAACACAAAATGGCGGCGGCCCCTGGACTGGAGCCAAAACCCAACCTCCCGCGGGGGGGGGAGAGAAGAGAAAGCAATTATTCCGGCTGGCTTGCTTTCTCCCCCCGCCCCCAGCCGTTCGATGTACCTCGCAGCCGGTGAAGGACACCCCCGGAGGTGGTATTCTAGTCAGCAGCCTTCCCCCGGGCCTCGGCGCAGGCTGGGCGGCTGATGGCGCCTTAGGAAACTCCGTCCGTCCCCCATTTTCTGCAGGGCCTCCTTCTCCTCTACCCCCCCCACGCCCATGCACAGGCAGGCTTGGCTAACATCCATTTATTTCACTGTTAAAAACAATGAAAAGCACTAGAAATCTGAAATATAAACACCCCAAAATTTAAAATTGAAACATTATAAAAGGAGTAAAAAAGCTGGCAACTTGAAGTAAATTAACAAGAAATTTCAAATTAAAAATACCTGAAATTTCGAGTATCTCACCTTTATCCACCCCTCTTGCCCCTGCTTGGTCAATTCCGCCCGCCCAAGAACC
This sequence comes from Carcharodon carcharias, assembly GCF_017639515.1. Lineage (NCBI taxonomy): Eukaryota > Metazoa > Chordata > Chondrichthyes > Lamniformes > Lamnidae > Carcharodon > Carcharodon carcharias. The sequence continues at coordinate 84,299,083 of NC_054479.1, read as the reverse complement.
ACAGCAAGTTTCTCACCAAGATTTTCTCACTGCTTCCCTCTCCGGTTCTGTACCAAGTCTGTAAATTCAACTGATCTTACTCTCTTTACTGAGTTCACTGCCTTCCTATCCTTATCTCCCTCCATGTGAACCTGCCTTCTATATCCATCTCATTGAGCCTCCCTTGTCCAATCTTACAGCATACCTAAACTCGAACTCACCCAAAACCCTGCTGCTGACATTGGGTTCTCAACGGACAATGGCCAGATTTATTTTAAATTCCCAGCTTGGCCTCACTCCCTCTATATTTCTGTTACCTCCTTCAGGCCTACAATCCTCTTACGATCTCTACATTCCACCAATTCTACTTCTGGCGCACTCCTCATTTTAATCATTTCACAATTGGCAGCTGTGCCTTATCCCCTCTCCTTTAAGAAACTCCTTAAAACCTACAGTTTGAACAAGCTTTTGGGTTACCTGGCCTAGTTTCTTATATGGCTGTGTCAAATCTTGTGAACACTTCTGAGAATAGTCTTGGGATGTTGTACTATCTTTTACTCTATAAATGCAAATTATTGTGCCAATCACAGATAAGGCCACCTCAAATAACTTTCTTGAATCCCCATCAAATCACGTTCCTCGACCAACCTCACTTCTCACTGGAAAAATAAGAACTATAAGAAATTTGAAAGGAAAATATTGGAATGCTAAAAGAACAAAACATTGAAATAGAAAGTATTAGAAATTAGCAACAAAATATTAAACATGTCAAATACAAATTATAGAAATTTGAAGAAAAAAATTGATATAAAAATATAAGATATCCAAAATTAAAAATACGATAACTGAAGTAAAAAAATCTGCAACATTGAAATAAAAAATTCTGGAAAATTGAAAAAATGTACAAGAAACCTGAAATCAAACATACTGGAAATTTGATATGAAATATAAGAAATCTGAAATAACAATTTGAACTAAAATATGGAAGAAATCCAAATAAAAATACTTGAAATTTAAAAAAGGTATAAGATATTTGAAACAAGTTGTTCAAGAAATTTGAAACATTTTTTTGAAATTTGAAATAAAGCCTACAATTTTTAAATAGGTCTGCTTGGAAATATAAAATACTAGACATTTAAAAAAATAGCAATTGAAATGTAAAAATTGTGAAATTAAAATGGAAGATGTTTAAAAATAAATGGACATTTGAAACAAAATACAATAAATATGAAATTAATGCTGGAAATTTGATTTTTTTTATTCAGTCATGGGATGTGGGCGTCACTGGCTAGGCCAGCATTTACTGCCTGTCCTTAATTGCCATTGAGAAGGTGAGCTGCCTTCTTGAACTACTGCAGTCCCTGTGGTATAGATACAGTTACAGTGCTGTTAGGGAGTTCCATGATTTGACCCAGCGTCAGTGAAGGAATGGCAATATATTTCCAAGTCAGGATGGTGAGTGGCTTGGAGGGGAACTTCCAGGTGGTGGTGTTCACATCTGTTAATTTCAAAATTTGCAGATGATGCAAAGCAATTTCAAAATTTGTGAATGATACAAAATCTGGAAACATTGTGAACTGTGAGGAGGATAGTGCATAACTTCAAAATGACATAGATAAGTTGGTGGAATGGACGTACATGTGGCAGATGAAGTTCAATACAGAGAAATGTGAAGTGATTCATTTTGGTAGGAAGAACATGGAGAATCAATATAAAATAAAGCGTACATATCTAAAGGGGGTGCTGGAGCAGAGGGTCCTGGGTGTATTTGTGCATAAGCCGTTGAAAATGGCAGGAAAAGTGGACAGAGCAGTTAATAAAACATACCCTTGGCTTTACTAATAGAGGCATAGGCCAGAATTTTTACCTTGATGGGCAGGCGGGCCCCACCAGCTCGACAGTGGGTGGGCAGCCAAACTCCGCCGCTGAAACGGGGCCTGCCGCCATTTTGAATGGACAGGCCAATTAAGGCCCACCCAGTAGCCTGCTCAACAGGAAGTGCTTCCTGTGCGGGAGGTGGAGGGATTCCCCATCTGTCAAAGTGCGCTCTTTCGCGCATGCGCGAAGTGCTATCTAAGTGTGAAGACTAAGTGCTGTCTCAGGGAGATTACTGACAGTCAAAAAACATTAAAAATTGAAAAATATGAAAATTATTAACATGTCCCCCTCATGTGACAATGTTACACGAGAAGGGAAATGTTAATAAAAAGGACATAAACTTTATTAAAGTTTTTAAAAACGGACATTAAACCTCATCCCGCCAGTGGATGAGGTTTCATGTATTATCAGAAGCCTGCTGGGGCTCCTGGCCTGCCCGCCAGCCTTAAGGTTGGACAGGCAGGGTCTTTAATTATCTTAATGATCCTGTCAATGGCCTTAATTGGCCATTAACAGGTCGGCAGGCGGACAGCTGATTTCGCTGTCTGCCCGCCTTGCTCAATACTTAAATGGACCGGGATGACTTCAGGGGTTCCTCCCGATGTCATCCCGCCTCATTTTCCCATTGGTGAGCGGGCACCACCCCCAAATTGCGGTCGGGAAAATTCTGCCCATACAGTACAAGAGCAAGGAGGTTATGTTGAACTTGTATAAGACACTAGTTTGGCCTCAACAGGAGTATTACGTCTAGTTTTTGGAACCACACTTTAGGAAAGTTGTGAAAGCAATGGCGAGAGTGCAGAAAAGATTTACGAGAACAGTTGCAGGGATGAGGACCTTAAGTTACGAAGATAGATTGAAGAGAAGGCTAAGAGGAGATTTGATAGAGGTGTTCAAAATCATGAGGGGCCTGGACAGAATAGATAAGGAGAAACTTCCTACTTGTGAAAGGATTAAGAACAAGTGGGCACAGATTTAAAATAATTGGCAAAAGTAGCAAAAGGGACATGTGGAAAAACTTTTTCATGCAGCAAGTGGTTAAGGTCTGGAATGCACTGCGTGAGGGGTGTGATGGAGGCAGGTTCAACTGAAACATTCAAAAGGGAATTAGATTGTTTTCTGAAAAAGAATGTGCAGAGTCATGGGGAAAAGGTGGGGAATAGCAATAGGTGAATTGCTCATTTGGAGATCTGGTGCAGATACGATAGGCCGAATGGCTTCCTTCTGCACTGCAACAATTCTGTGAAAATATAGTATTCTAGAATTTTTTTTAAAACTGTGAGGTAAAATATTCTGGAACTTTGATATAAAAATACAAGTAGTATGAAATAAAAATGAAAATTTGAATTAAAAATATATGAGATTTGAAATAAACATTAAAAGGAAATACTGGAAACTTGAGATTGAAGAAGAAATCTGACATTCAAAATATAAGAAATTTGAAATAAAAAATACTGGAACTTCGAAATAAAAAATCCAGAAATATGAAATTAAAAATACCGGAAATTTTATATAAAAATACAAGTAATCTAAAATACAAAGATCTGGAATTTTGAAATCAAAATAGCAATTTGAAATTTGAAAAAATGCCTTAAAATAAAATTGAGAAGTTTGAAAATAATCTGGAAATCTGTAGCAGAAAGTACAACTTGAAGAAATTCTAGAAATTTAACATAAAAATATATAAAATAAAAATACAATGTATCGGAAATAAACTATTCTGGAACTTTGAAATAAAACATACAAGAACATAACATGAAAGCAAAATACTGCGGATGCTGAAAATCTGAAACAAAAAGAAAAATAGCTGGAAAAACTCAGCATCTGCGGAGAGGAACACAGTTAACGGCCCAAGTCCATATTACTCTTCATCAGAACATAATATGTTTTACTTTAAAAATTGATTTTGAATTAAAATCTATGAATTTTAAATAAATATTTAAAATCTGATCAAGGTAATACCAGGACTTTCAAATTTAAAAAAAATAAAAGAATATGAAATAAAAAAAGTAATAAATTAGAACTAAAAATATAAGAAACGAGTGTTAAAAATACAATGAATCTGAAATAAAAAAACTTTGAAACTTAAAAAAATGAAATAAAAAATTGAAATTGATTTTGAATTTGATATTTGAAATGATAAACAGGAAATTTGAAATAAAAAATCTAAGAAATCTGAAATTTAAAATGTGTAATGTTTAAGAAAATGGAAATGTAAAAAAAAGTTTTAAACTGAAAAATTGTTCTTAAAGAGAGCTAAAATAAAAATGAAAGAAACCTGATGAATAAACCTGAAATTTAAAAAATCCTGAAAACAATAGAAAATTGCAATAATTCTGATATCAAAAATTCTGGAATTTCAAATAAAATATGGTAGAAATCTGAAATGAAAAATGCAAGATATTTAAAGTAAAAATATTGGCAATCTTAAATGAAATTTGAAATTAAAAAAATACAAGAAATCAAATAAAAAGTCTGGATATTTGAAATAAAAAGTACAAGAAGTTTGAAATAATTTTTTTTGGAAATTTGAAATAAAATGTAGGAGAATTTCAAAGGATTGCCAGCATAAGGCTATATCTACAGAGGACCTTGGGGAGCAATTCACCTACCTCAATTTCAATGAAGACAAATGAATGGGGTGTCTGAATTTCACTTAAGAGATTGTGTCTGAAATTTGCCAATTGCTAATGCCACAACTCCAACCTCTGAGTAGGGCAAGGGCTGCATTCCCTTTGGCTGTTAATGTAACTGTGCCTCTTAACTTATATGCACCTTGCTCCTTCCATGGTCCACTGGAGATAATCAGAAGAGTCATACGGACTCAAAATGAACTGTATTCCTCTCCGCAGATGCTGTCAGACCTGCTGAGTTTTTCCAGCTATTTTTGTTTTTGTTCTATATTTTTAAGTGTTATGTTTGAGATGCGACTCTAAATTCAGGAATCAGACCACCAGTTCTCAAGGTTTTACACTAAACTAAGTGAAACATTTTATTAATTTACACAGGTTAAAATATATATACACATGGCTACAAATTACTATCATAATTTTTAATAAACTCCCAAACTAATCTCCATTAAGGCAATAGCAACCCATAGACTTAACCAAACACCAGGCAAAGCATCTTCACCTTACAAATTCAAAATTAGGTTCTTTCACTTTGGTTCCTATGGAGAGAGTTGGAGGCTTACAGCTGCTTTTGATCTCACATTGCCTCTGCTCTGCACACCCAAAAACTACTGAAGTTATACCTACCAGCCCCATTGAATGTTAATTCTCATTGTATCAACAACCTCTGAACTAAACCTCTAACAATAAAACCCCTTTCATTGTACCAACTTTATTAATAATATAAACATATTGCTTGGTAGCTGCTAGAAAGGCATCAGTTTTCACCCCACTTCTTGAATGCGGTACTCAAAAAATGCAAATGCAAGCTATCTCTCTTATATATCAAAACTAGTACATATCAAAGCACCCAGACTAGCTGGTTTTAATCCAATTAAGACACACCCGCAGAAAAATATTTTCCAAAATATATACATTCATTGCTTCATGACACTCTGGACTTTACAGTCCAATGGCCAGGATTTTGAGGTTGTAACAATGAAACTGCCAGCATTTGCCATCATTATAACTGAATCTGACAGCAACTTCCAGCATCCATGCATACAGTTAAACACGGAAATTCATAAGTTTCTGTCAGTTATTTCCTGCTCCTCCACAGGATGCATCGTTGAAGTCCCTGCAGATAGAAATCAATTAGAAATCACTGAGCTGATGAGCACTTGGCCCTTTACAATAACATCGCTGTCCATCACCACCCAAAACTTCCACCTTGTAATGAGGTGTACCTCGGTTTTTAACAGCGTACTAAGTCATAACTGCTGATGAAAACACCTCTGACCCTGAAAAAAACAATTTTGTTTGTGAAATATCAAATTTTTGCACTATTGATAAATTCTGTTCCCTCCCTTCCACATACACAAAACCTATCCTCAGTATCACACACATTATATAAACACAAGATATAGAAACAAGAAAATGCTGGAACTGGATTCCAGAATATTTAGAATCTGGAAAAGATGCATCAGCATCATTGACCTTAAATGTTAACTTTGGTTTTCTCTCCATAGATGTTGGCAGAGTATTTCTAGCATTTTCTGTTTTTATTTCAGATTTCCAGCACCTGCAGTATTTTGCTTTTGTGTCAGCTGTAGCTCAGTGGGTAACATTCTCACCTCTAGGTCAGAAGGTTCTGGGTTCGAGTTCCACTCCAGGACCTGAACACAAAAATCATGGCTGGCACTCCAATGTGGTACTGAGGGAGTGCTGCAGTGTTGCATAGGATGTTAATTCAAAGTACATTCTGCACCGTCAAGTGGGTGTTAGAAGATCTCTCAATAATATTTTAAAGTAGTATATGGAAGATCTGGTTATTATCTGGTTACTTATCTCATTGTTGCTTGTTGGAACTTGCCATGTGCAAATTGGCTGCTATTTCCGACTTTACAACAGTGACTGCACTTCAAAAGTACTTAATTGGCTGTAAAGCATTTTGGGATGCCGTGAGGTGGTGGAAGATGTATAAGTGCAAGTCTGATCTTTCTCTTCACAAAAAAGTTGATTGACCAAATCTGGTCCAAATATTGCAAGCGTGCCACACCAGACACCTGTGAGAAAAGTTATTACTCATGGAATAAAAGGGACAGTAGCAACGTGGATACAAAATTGGCTGTTGTGAACTGTGAGGAGGATGATATGGAACTTCAAGAGGACATAGATAAGTTGGTGGAGTGGGCAGATAGATAGCAGATGCAGTTCAATGCAGTGATGTGTGAGGTGATGCATTTTGGTAGGAAGAACATGGACAGACTATAAAATAAGGGGTGAAATTTTGAAAGGGGTGCAGGAGCAGAAAGAACTGGGTGTATATGTGCATAGATCATTGATGGTGGCAAGACAGGTGGAGAGAGCAGTTAATAAAGCATATAGTATCCTGACTTTATTAGTAGGAGTATAGAGTACAAGAACATAAGGAGGTTATGCTGAATTTATATAAATTGTTAGACCTCAGTTGGAGTATTGTGTACAATTCTGGGTGCTGCACTTTAGGAAGAATGTGAACACATTGGAGAGAGTACAGAAGAGGTTTACAAGAACGGTTCCAGGGATGAGAAACTTTAGCTATGAGGAGAGGTTGAGACTGTTCTCCTTGGAGAGAAGGTGGTTAAGAGGAAATTTGATAGAGATATTCAAAATCATGAGGGGACTGGACAGAGTAGATGGGGAGAAGTTATTCCTGCTCATAAAAGGATCAAGAATGAGAGGGCGCAGATTTAAATTGGTTTGAAAAAGAAGCAAATGTGACTTGAGAAAAAATGTTTTCACACAAATGGAATGCACTGCCTGGAAGTGTGGTGGAGGCAGGTTCAATTGAGGTATTCAAGAGGGCATTAGATGATTATTTGAATAAAAACAATGCAAGGGTGTGAGGGAAAAGGCAAGGCTATGGCACTAGGTCATAATGCTCATTTGGAGAGCCATACAGGCACGATGGGCCGAATAGTCTCCTTCTGTGCCGTTAAAATTCTGTCATTCTGTAACCCAACACAAGGAATAGATTTCAATGTAACTACTCATGGCTATTTTTTTTTGGTAAGTTAAAATAACTAAAGTAAGCAATTTATTGGGTAGGAAATTTAATCTGTACAAAATAATTGTAAGTGACACAGAAAATTTATACAGCCCTGCCACCTGCATTCCCATTTACAAACCCACTTTTGGTTTGGCACAGTCGAAACAACTTCATTCAGCAGATGTAAAACCATTTCTTCCCAATGAGCAAAACAAAGATAAGGAAGACAGGTGGGCAGAGTTTTATAGGCATTTAACAGTTGTTCATTGGGTTGGGATGGTTATGGATTGTCAAACTGTTATTGCTGCATCTTAGGTTAATCTTCAAATTTATCCCATGAAAATATGACAGAATCAGTATGTAATGCTTCTGAGATGGCTCTATAAACAGCAGAATTTCAAAAAGACTTTAGAAACATATAAGCATGTATGTGGACAAATTATTGAAGGACAAGTTGATAAATCTGGGAAAAGAGCATACAGGATCTTTGGAAGTATGAATAGAGGCCTAGAATACAAAAGCACAAAGTAATGCTAAATCTTTACAAATCACTGGTTTAGCCTCAGTGGAGTATTGTGTCCAATTCAGGACACCACACTTTAGCATGGATGTCAAGCCTTTGGTGAGAGGTCAGAGATTTATCAGAATGGTATCAGGGCTGAGGGATTTCAATTATGCGCGGAAATTGTAGCAGTTAGGATTGTTCTCCTTGGAGCAGAGAAATTTAAGGGGAGATATAATAGGTGTTCAAAATCATGAGGGTTTTAATAGGAGAATTAGAAGAAACTGTTTCTAGTAGCATAAGGTTGGTAACCAGAGGACATAGATTTAAGGTAATTGGCAAAAGAATCGAGACATCATGGGCCATTTTTTTTAAACATGGAGCTGTTGTGATCTGGAAAGCCGATTCAACAGTAACTTTCAAAAAGGGAAAAAGGAAAGGATAGATCCTTTCACCATGTTCTAAAGCATGTTTGTCAATGAAAAGGAAACTTTAATATATTTGACAAGGAAACACCAGTATAGAACAGGCAGAATGGTACATCACAAATTGTGTTGTTAATTGAAGGATAAACATTTGCCAGGACACCAGGGAGAACTACCCTTGCTCTTCTTCAGATAATGCCACAGGATCGTTTATGGCCACCTGAGAGAACAGCTGAGGCTGTTGAATGTTGAATGTCTCATCTGAAAGACAGCACCTCTAACATTGCAGCATTTCCTTGGCACTACACTGGGGTGTCAGGACTAATTGGATATCGTTTTAAAACAGCTAGCATGGGTGCAATGGGCTGAATGGTCTTTCTGTGCTGTAAGATTTTATGATTCTACATAGCAGAGAAAAGAGTGAATTTGGGAGAATTACTAATATTTAAAAAGAAAATCCAATGTAGCAACTATAAAATTACACACACTGCCTGATCTGCTGCGTGTTTTCAGCATTTTTGTTTATATTGGATAAACTGACATTGTCTGTAGAAATGAGAATAAATTTATTATGGGGCTGGACAGCAGTTGTATTTTGTTTGATCACAAACATGTGCAGAAACCCATTATGGTGCTGAAGACTTCTAATTAACTCAAGAATGCATGAGTTGAATTTCCATTCTAGCAGATGGCAGTAGTGGAAGATGAGCATAAAACCACAAAAAGGGAGGCAGAAAGTTAAAACTAGATGGTTACAGGAGAATGAACAACATTTTTTGTTTGCAAACAATGCTTTTGGAGCTCTAGGAAACATTCTTAAAACTTTGATGTTACTTTTCAGTCATCTCATTGGCCAGTAGTGAGAATTCCAAAATTTTATACATTTTTTTAAAGAAAATTGCTCACATTCCATTAAGTCCCATCTCTGATGAACCTCATCAAAGATTTTTGAAGTGTTGACACAGAGACCATGCACTATTTGCAGCAAACACCTAACTTATATTTCATATTATTCAATTTACCTCATTATTCAGCTTTTCCAACTTTTTATTTTGTTTCCTGAATGCAAGGTGAGATTTTTAATTTGTATTACCTTTTTAAGTAAATTTATTAATACATACATGTTTGTATTTGGAAAAAGATTCTATATTTCAGGAACTTTGTTAAACACAAATATGGTAGAAGATTTTATCAAAAAAATCTTAGGGAAGGAGATTGTTTCACTTTGTTCATGGTCATTTCTTTTTCATTACATTTTGTAACATTTTGCCAGTCTGATTAGATAGATATACCACCTTGCAGTATAAATAAATGCTTTAAGTACCAAGTATGGCATTGAGTATAACCACTGCCACATATAAAAGATAAAAAGACCAGCACCTTTCATGACCTCAGGGTGTCCCAAAATGCTTTACAGCCAATGAAGTACTTTCAAAGCGTAGTCACTGTTGCAATGTGGGAAACATAGCCAATTTTCACACAGAAAGATACCACAAACAGCAATGTGACAATGACCAGACAATTTGTGATGTTAATAGAGGGATAAATATTGGCCAAGATACCGGGGAGAACTGCCCTGCTCTTCTTTGAATAATGCTATGGGATCTTTTATGTTCACCTGAGAGAGCAGATGGGGCCTCAGTTGAATGACTCATCCAAAAGACAGCACCTCTAACATTGCAGCACTACACTGGAGTGTCAGTGTAAATTTTATGCTAAATTCTCTGGATTGGGACTTGAACCCACAAGCTTCGGACTCAGAGGCAAGAATGCTATATATCAGTATAAGGGAAAGCTCAGATGCAATCAGTTTTCACTTCCTTTCAGAGCTGGACTAGCAGTCTGAAGTAGATGAACAAAGAATCCTAACTAGTTACAGAAAATTAGTTGGAGCATCTACCCATTTAAGCAGAATGAAAATAAACAAACAGAAACCAGAAAAAAGCATAAAGGGCAAAGACAGGCTCTATTGCTGACACAATACATACAACACTGGTAGAAAATAAGGCAACTCGTAAAATCCTCATATCCTCATAAGTGTCAGGCAATGACCATCTCCAACAAGAGAATCCAACCATAGCCCCTTAATGTTCAATGGCATTACCATCACTGAATCCCCCCACTGTCAATATCTTGGGGGTTTCCATTGACCAAAAACTGAGCTAGCTATATACTGTGGCTGCAAGAGCAGGTCAGAGGCTAGGAGTCATGTGACGAATAACTAACTGCCTGACTCCCAGAAGCCTGTCTACCATCTACAAGGCACAAGTCAGTAGTGGGAATACTCCCCACTTGCCTGGATGAGTGCAGCCCCCACAACACTGAAGATTGACAACATCCAGGACAAAGCAGCCAGTTTGATTGGCATCCGATCCATTAACATTCACTCCCTCCACCACCGGTGCACAGTAGCAGCAGTGTGTACCATTTACAAGATGCACTGCAGGAATTCACCATGGCTCCTTCGACAGCCCCTTCCAAACTCATGACCACTATCATCTAGAAGGGCAAGTACATGGGAATACCACAAACTGGAAGTTCCCCTCCAAGTCACTCACCATCCTGACCTGGAAATATATCACTGTTCCTTCTCTGTCGCTGGGGCAAAATCCTGGAACTCCCTTCCTAACAGCGCTGTGGGTGTACCTACACCACATGGACTACAGCGGTTCAAGAGGGTAGCTCACCACCACCTTCTCAAGGGCAACTAGGGATTGGCAATAAATGCTGGCCCAGCCAGCGAGGCCCACATCTCATGAATGACAAAACATTCACTGAACAATGAAGAAAATAACGAGCCATATATTATGCACAGAAACCTGGGTGATGTTGGAGACAACATTGCGAGCCACTATTAAGTTAAATAATTGATGGCTACTATGTTGGTATTTTGGGGTGGTAAAGTTGAGTGTTTGCACTATAAATGGAAGGGGAGATGTGAAATTTCTGCATTGATTTTTTATGAGCAGGAACACACTGAATGGGTGCTGGAAGCAGATTTAATCATGACTTTTAAAAGGAAACATTTACAGGACTATAGGAAAAGGGCAGGTGAGTGGAACTGACTGGATTGTTACTTCATAGAACTGGCACGGGTACGATGGGCCAAATGGCCTCAGCTTTTGCTGTAACATTCTATGATTCCATATTGTAGCAGTTATGCATTTGTATTTTTGTACAAGTGATGGCACCTTGCAATTTCTGTCCTTGCAAGTTATAGATCTTATGACATAACTCCAAATTCCACTGTGAACACAGGTAAGAATATAAAAGCAGCTGTTGAATGTCAATATATTCAATATATATGTTTACAGTGGCTGTTCGATACATTGGGTTAGTGGCTATGTTACTGGGCTATTTCATAGAAAATAGTAGGCCATTCAGCCCTTCAAGCCTGCTCCACCATTCATTATGATCATGGCTGATCATCCAACTCAATAGCCTGCGCTCACTTTCTCCCCATATTCTTTGATTCCTTTCGCCCCAAGAGCTGTATCTAACTCCTTCTTGAAAACAATGTTTTGGCCTCAACTACTTTCTGTGGTAGCGAACTCCACAGGCTCACCACTCTCTGGGTGAAGAAATTTCTCATCTCAGTCCTAAATGGTCTACCCCATATCCTCAGACTGTGACCCCTGGTTCTGGACTCCTCCATCAACAGGAACCTTCTTCCTGCATCTAGCCTGTCTAGTCCTGTTAGAATTTTATAGGGTTCTATGAGATCCCCCCCTCATTCTTCTGAACTCCAGCAAATATAATCCTAACCGACGCAATTTCTCCTCATATGTCAGTCCCGCCATCCCAGGAATCAGTCTGGTAAACCTTCGCTGCACTCCCTCCATAGCAAGAACATCCTTTCTCAGATAAGGAGACCAAAACTGCACACAATATTCCAAATGTGGTCTCACCAAGCCCCTGTATAATTGCAGCAAGACATCCCTGCTCCTGTACGCGAATCCTCTCGCTATGAAGGCCAACATACCATTTGCCTTCTTTACCACCTGCTGCACCTGCATTCTTACCTTCAACGACTGGTGTACGAGGACACCCAGGTCTTGTTGCACATTCCCCTCTCTCAATTTATAGCCATTCAGATAATAATGCCTGTTTTTGCTACCAAAGTGGATAACCTCACATTTATCCACATTATACGGCATCTGCCATGCATTTGCTCAGCTTGTCCAAATCACCCTATAGCATCTCTGCATCCTCCTCACAGCTCACCCTCCCACCCAGCTTTGTGCCATCCGCAAATTTGGAGATATTACATTTAGCTCCCTCATCTAAATCATTAATATATATTGTGAATAGCTGGAGTCCCAGTGCCAATGCCTGCAGTATCCCACCAGTCACTGCCTGCCATTTGGAAAAAGACCCATTTATTCCTACCCTTTGTTTCCTGTCTGCCAACCAGTTTTCTATCCATCTCAATATACTACCCCAATTCCATGTGCTTTAATTTTACATGCTAATCTCTTACGTGGGACTTTGTCAAAAGCCTTCTGAAAGTCCAAATAAACCACATCCACTGGCTGCCCCTCATCAACTCTGCTTGTTACATTCTTGAAAAATTCCAGATTTGTCAAGTATGATTTCCCTTTCGTAAATTCATGCTGACTGTCTGATTCTGCCACTGTTTTCTAAGTGCTCAGCTAGAATGGACTCTAGAATTTTTCCCACTACTGACATCAGGCTGACTGGTCTATAATTCCCTGTTTTCTCTCTATGTCCCTTTTTCAATAGTGGGGTTACATTACCTACCCTCCAATCTGTGGGGACTGTTTCAGTCTATAGAATCTCAGAAGATGACCACCAATGTATCCACTACCTTTTGGACCACTTTCTTAAGTATTCTGGGATGTAGATTATCAGGCCCTGGGGATTTATCGGCCTTCAATCCCATCGATTTCTCTAACACCATTTCCCTACTAATACTGATTTTTTTTCAGTTCCTCCCTCTCACTAAACCCTATTGATCCAGAGGCCAGAATAATAATCCAGAGAACTCAATTTCGAATCCCACTACAAGAGTTTGAAGATTTGAATAGACTAAACATGACCGTGAAACTATTGGATTGTTGTGCAATATCCAACTGCTCCTTGAAGAAAGGAAACCTGCTTTCCCTAGCCAGCCTTGCCTATAAGTGACCCCAGTCCTACACCAACATGGATATTAACTGCCCTCTGAAATTAGTTTTACAAATAACTCAGCTGTATCAAGCTGGAAGGTCCACCACCCCTTTCCAAGGCAAACAGGGACGGACAATAAATGCTGGCCTTGCCAGTAACACCGATATACAGCGAATGAATAAAAAGCCGTTCATTCCACAGATTATAGTTCAATAAGGGAGGCGTATACAATGAAGTCTAGTAATCATGGCATATGAACAGCAAATGCCAGAATATCCCATTCATTTTGTTCATATCTTTCCTTGCTACAAGATAGCTGCACAGCACCCTAGTCCCTAGGGTAAGTACATAAACCCCTGAAAAAGAAAAGGCTCTGATGCTTCAGACTCATCATTTATGTTTATTAGGTGTAGGGTGTCAGTGTTCAATAATAGAACATTTCTTCTATTTTGGGTGCCAAAGTCAGCATCAAGGACTGCAAGGTCAAATGTAGACCAAATTTAACTTGTCCAAATAACAGCAGCGAGGGTGACATGAGCTTATATTAAAAAAACTTGTATCCATATAGTGCCTTTAACACAGTAAAATGTTGCAAGGTACTTCACAGAAATATTATAAAACTAAACATGGCACCAAGCTAAATAAGGAGTCATTAGGGCTGATAACCAAAAGCTTGGTCAGAGGTAGGTTTTAAAGGAGTGTCTTAAAAGAAGAAAGTGAGGTACAGAGGGGAGAAGGCTTAGAGGAGGAATTCCAGAGCTTAGCCTCAGCCACCAACAATTAAAATTAGGGATATGCAAGAGGCCAGAATTGAAAGAGCACAGATTTCTTGGAGGAATGCAAGGTTGCAGAGATAGGGAGAGGGAATGCAAAGAGTGATTTGACAACAAGGATGAAAACTTTAAAATTGAGACATTGCTCAACCCAAAGCCAATGTGATCAATGAGCACAGGGGTGATGAAGTTTGGTGCAAGTTAGAATACAGGCAGCAGAGTTTTACATGACCTTATGTTTATGGAAGGTCAGCCAGGAGTGCTTTGGAATAGCCGAGGTGTAGATGGAGTTTTCAGCAACAGATGAGCTGAAGCAGGGTCAGGTGATGTTATGGAGGTGTTAATAGGTGTTCTTAGTAATGGCACAGATACATGGTCAGAAGCTCATCTTGGGGTCAAATATGACACAAAGGTTGCAAATGGTCTGGTTCATCCTCAGGCAATGGCCAGATTGAGGAATGGAGTTTGTTGCAGACAAGGACAATGGCTTTAGTCTTCCCATTATTTAATTACAGGAAACTTCTGCTTATCAGTCAGATAAGCAATCAGACAATTTAGAGACAGTGGAGGGGTCAAAAGAGACGGTGAGTCATAGCTGTGTGTTACCTGCATACATGGTGTTGCTGAGGGGCAGTATGTTGATACAAAATAAGAGGGGGCAAAGGACAGATCTTTGGAAGACACCACGGACAATAGTATGCAAGCTGGAACAGAAGTCATTGCTGGTGATTCTTGTGTTTATATAGCCACTTTAATGTTACAAACTGTAATGCTGCTGTTGTTTGGAAAATTTGTCCTAGGCCCCTACATGAACATTTAAAGACAAATAGAACAGCAATACTGAATCGTGTGGAACTTGTGCTGTGGTTTATGTAGAAAAATACAAAGACCCTTAAGTGGAAATAACCCTCATCCTGAAAAGCTATTCAAGTATTGTCACACTCACCGTTTGGCTAACAGCTTTCCAACAGAGTCTCTCAATCACAACTCAAGAAATCAAATCTCCAATCATCAATCTTTGTCCTCAAGTTTTGCTGAGTTGCAAGCAGTGTCATCAAGTTTCAAATAAAACTAACTAGCCTCCTTCTGAACTGTATGATTCTACAAACATATGCAAAAAATGTGAAGGATCATTAGACAAATTGAATGCGGGCAAAAATATAGCAGGTTACAAAGCTGGAAAAAGTAATTTTCATACAGAATGGTGCTGTGGTCAGTCCTGATCATAAGGACTCCATCCAATTTTGGTTAGAAACACAAAACACATTTATGCTCTGGAGGCAATTTAGAAATTAAAAGCTGGTTCCTGGTTATGCTGGCATACTGGAGAAATCTCATATTTCAGTTTCAAAGGAAATGACTGAGAGGTGGCCTCAGAGCTATTTTAGATAGTAAACAACAATTTACATTTATATAGCACCTTTAATATAAAAAAAAGTCCCAAGACACTTCACAGAGGCATTGTCAAAAACAAACTGTAGAACCTAGATTAAAACTAAATTTTGACTGTAGTGGACATGGGTTCAAACTAGTAAAAGGCAAATGTATCACTGCTATTTTCTTCACACAAAGTGATCAACATATGGAATGCACTTCTAGGCAAGGCAGTCAAAGCAAATACCCTGGAATTATTTTTGAAAAGAGTTTGCATTTAAATTGTGCTTTAACATATTCTCAGTTATGGATGTCAAGATTTTTATATGGACAATGTGATATATGATTCGCACACCAGGTCCAACAAACTGCAAATGAGATGAATGACCAGTTAATCTATTATTTAGTGTTGTTATCTGATGGACCAGCATTATTTCTTCAAAACAGTGCTACAAGGTTTTTTTTTACTTCCACCCAGTCAGTCAGAAGGAGCTTTAGTTTAATGTCTTAACAAAAAGTTGGCACCTCCAGCAACACAGTACTCCTTCAGCACTGTAGTGACAGATTGGCCTAGATATTGTGGTCAATCTTCAAGTGGAATTTGAATCCACAACTTTCTGACTCAAGAGCAGGAATACCACCCATTGAGCAAACTCTTTCTATACTAGTAGGAACTTGTGTAATTGGAATTAAGCAATTTCAAATCTGGTCAATTGGAAGAGATTGCTGGCCACCATCAGGAAAGTATTTTGTACAGTTTTTAAAAAGGGGTAAATGTTTCCCTCACCCATCAAAAGGAATCCTATTTGGTGTGAAAAGCAGAGTCCCTTATTTAGATTCACCAGATCATGCTTATCCTAAATGCTGATTTACATTCAACTTTCTACATGTTTATAAAAAGTCAGTATTGTAAAAGTTAAGAACTTTACATCAATTTTCACTTTGAATTCTACATGATGTCTGTTGTGCTCCATAGAGAACCATAGATGCTTATTACAATAGTTAAATAAATACATAAATCTAACTCATGCCTGCATGTATAAATCCTTGCTGAACCATCATATCTTCAAATATTTTTACAAAAGCCAAACATTAAATAAAAAAACAATAAAGTTAAAATACACTGGAAAATTGGGTGCAGCACTTAACAGTAATGTTCCACCAATTTTGGAAAAATTTAAACATACATTCTGATAAACCTGGAAAATCACAAGACCCATTTGGTATGGATATTAATGCAGTGAAAACCTGATAAGAATATTGGAATCATGAAAGGCAACTTGCTTCTCATTTTTCATAACATGAATAATACATCAAGCCAAAGTTTATTTTTCCAGTAGTCTCAGGCCACTAATCTACTTAATTTGGATCTCAAAAGTCAAGTCAAGAACCACGTAGCAAATTCTTGTCCAGTTTTCTTCCCATCTCTCTTCTGAAGCACCAGCTCCCACTGGATGTAGTTCCATTGGCACTGGCAACCCCTCAGTAAACAATCATATGCTAATTTTTTGTTGTTGCATGAATTCAGTCTCTATTCAACTGTGTGGCATCACAATCAATGACAATGTCTTTGTTTGGTGTCCATGCATGGGGATTTTCTATTCAAGTTGCTGGGTAGTGATTATGAATGAGAATCTGAGCTAATTCTTCCCTTCCATAAAGCAGAGGCACTCAAGCAATTGATAGCACTGCTGACCCCATGTGAAATCAATTATATCTGCACAAATCTGATCTTCCTGGTCTACAAATACCATCTAATACCAGGTACTAAAGTTACCTCATGAAAAATCAGAGGTGTTCAAAAATCACTTTTAGATGTGAAGATCTTCAGAGAT